>NC_090928.1:1258662288-1258972913 GCF_040938575.1 Ambystoma mexicanum
AGCTGGGGTGTGTCAAGCCACAAGATCTCTCTCAGATAGTATCGTTTCAGTGCTGGCTGAAAGACGATTGTGTCTATCGTTTCATCCTCTCCTAGCCACTTGACTGCGAACTGCAGTTGTCCTGCTAAATAGTATGTTTTCGAAATCCGGTAGCCTAATGCCACCGTCCTCGTAGTCTTTCTGGAGAGTCTCCATTGCAATTCTGTTCCTCCCTCCTCCCCATAGGAAATTCCGTGTTACCGTATTTAATCTGTTGAAGAAGGCTCTGGGAATGACGTGTGGGATGTTTGTGAAGTAATATAGCAGGCGCGGTAGCACCACCATTTTCAGGAGGGCCGTCCTCCCCATCATCCCCAGTGGGAGTGTTCCCCAGAAGACCATTGATTTCTGCATTTTTTCCAATGCCGCCGGTGTGTTTTTCGTATGGGTGTCAGCAGTGTCGTGGTGTATTTCTATTCCGAGATATTTGAAGGAGTTTCGTGCCCATGTCAGGCCCAGGTCCGGGGGAACTTGCCTTAGCTCCGCCAGAGGGAATACAAGGGATTTATCTCTGTTGATTGCTATGCCCGATAGTCTGGTGTATGCTCCGATCGCCTCTAGGAGGCATAGTAGATTGGTGGTTGGATTTTCTACATATAACAGCATATCGTCCGCGTACAGCGAGATTTGGTGGAGCACCCTGTCTATGTTTATCCCGGTATCCCCATATTCCGCTCTAAGGAAGGCCGCAAGCGGCTCTAGGGCCAGAATGTATAATAATGGCGACAGTGGGCATCCCTGCTTGGTGCCCCTGTGTATTCTCCACTCCCTTGAGATGAATCGCCCTGTCTTCACCCTTGCTCTAGGTTCGTTGTATAGCAGTTTGATCCATCGGAGGAATCCCTCACCAATGCCGAAGTGGGCGAGTACGCTCACCAGCCACTCCCAACGCACCGAATCAAACGCTTTGACAGCGTCCAAGGACACTATTGCGCTCTCGCCTAGTCTTTGATTTGTCTCTTCTAGTACATGGTGCAATCTGCGAAGATTCCACAACTTGTTCCTCCCCGGGACGTAACCCGTTTGGTCCGAGTGGATCAAGATGGGCACAACTTGTTTCAGGCGGTTGGCTAACACCGCCGTCAGGATTTTAGCATCCTGATTGATAAGGGAGATTGGCCTAAGGAGGCACATTGCTTGGGCGGCTTCCCCGGTTTTAGGATCGGGACTATCGTCGATTCGGACGTGCTGGGTGGCAGCCGATTGCTCTCGTATGCGCCATGATACGCATCGAGTAGCTTCTGGGAGATGGTACTCTTGAATGTTTTATAAAACTCCCCCCGGATTCCGTCCGAGCCCGGGGTTTTCCCTGTGGGGTGCTCCATAATCACGCCCTCTATTTCCTCTACCATGATAGGTGCATCCAACAACTGGGCCTGTTCTTCTGCCAATTTTGGTAATCTAATTTCTGCTAGTGCATCCACTATGTCCTCTGAATCTAACTCTGGGTTCGGGGCATATAGTCGCTCGTAGAATTGGGCAAATAGGTTGTTAATATGTTCCTGATTTCTGATCTCTTTCCCTGTGTGATCTTCTAACACTGTTATGGGGTCCCTTTTGTTTTCCTGTCTAGTAAGCCACGCTAAATGTCTACTGGGTTTATCCCCTTCCGCATGTAGGCATTGTAGATATCTCCCGTAATTCAGCCTTCCCAGTTTTTCCCAAAGTACCATACAGTCTGACCTCAATTCCACTAGCTCTCGGGACTCACTCCCTCCCGTTCCCGCTCGTCGCTCTTCCTTTTCTATCACCTTCTCAAGTTCACCGAGCTCTTTCATAGCTGCTCCCGTTAACCCCCCTGATCTGCCTATTGCCGCCCCCCTTATCACCACTTTGACCGCGTCCCATAGTGTAGAACTACTTTCTACGCTACCCTCATTCTGCTCGAAGTAATCCTCTATGGACTCTTGGAGGTGTTCCTCCAGCTCTCCCTCTTTTAGGGCCTCTGCCCGGAGCCGCCAGGTAGGTATCGGGGCTTTCCTATGGGTGTGTGCCCATGTTGCTAATACTGGGGCGTGATCAGAGAGTGTGCGTGCTTTGATAGTGATTTCTGTGAAATCATGTAATGATTCCGTGCCCGTGAATATGTAGTCTAACCGTGTAAATGTCCCATGCGGTGCACTGTAGTGTGTGTACCCCCTCCCCTCTCCATGTACCTGTCTCCAGATGTCGACCAGTTGTAATCCCTCTAAGGTCGTATGCAGTTCCTTCGCCGGGGGCGCTGGCTTCCTGTGCCTGTCGTCCGACCTGTCCAGCAACGGGTTTAAGGTGCAGTTGAAGTCGCCGGCCCAGATGAACGTCGCTTCCCTGTACTGGGCCAGCCTTGGCGCCAACTTTTTAAAGAAGTCTGCTGCGTCACAATTCGGGGCATAGGTGTTGATCAGGCACACTTCCTTATGTTCCAGCATTCTGTGCACCAACACCATCCTTCCCTCCGAGTCTGACTCCTGCCGGAGCATTTGAAACGGAACCCCCGGGGCAATCCATATCAGTACTCCCCGTGCATAGTTCGAGTATGTGGCGCTGTATGTTTGTCCTCCCCATTTCTTGGTCACCTTGGCCTGCTTTTGTGAGGTTAGGTGTGTTTCCTGGAGCATCGCTATTTTGACCTTCATTCGATTTAGCCATGCATAGACCCTAAGTCTCTTGATATACGCATTAAGGCCTCGCACGTTCCAGGTGACTATTGACGTGCTGTCTTGCCCCATTGTACTTTTTTGCGGTCCGGCTTCCTCATCCCATAGCCAGGTCTCCGTGTCGTTCTCTCAACTCTCCCTGTGTGGGAGTCTCCTGCTGTTCCTGTTGCGGGGCCCCCGCATCTGGTGCGGCCATGACTGTCATCTATTGCCACTTGCCGTATATACCTCTGGTCACCTTCTGCTCGTATCTCCCCTTCATCCTTTGCGGTCGTTTTCCTGTTGCCTGCGCCATATGCTGTCCATTCACCACACTCAACATCTTTAACCCAAACAAAAACTAATAAACAAATGCCCAGCCACCCTTCTCCTGCTCGGGCTCCACCGCTTCCCTCCTCGTACCCCGTTGGAAGGGGTCGATTTGCAGCGGCGTGATGCCTTAAAACTGGCATCTAAACTTGGTGATCACTCTCACTGTGCGGGGGCGTCGCATTTCTCAGCCGACCTTGACTAGAGTGAGGTTGATCGCTCCTTCATACTTGTCTTCCGGCTTAGTTGCTTATCGATTGTTTGGTAACATTGCGCGTGACTGCGTTTTCTCTCCCTCGTTTCGCATTATCAGGGTCTGTTTGCATTGTTGTTGGCGTTTCTCTGCCTTAGCTGGGGGATGCCCTGCGCGTCCATCCACCTGTGGGCCTCCTCCGCCGAATCGAAGAAGCATGATTTGTCCTGGTATATCACCTTGAGTTTGGCGGGGAACAACAGCATGTATCTCACCCCTGCACACCTAAGTCGTTCTTTCGTTGGGCCAAACTGTGCTCTCTGCTTTTGGACCAAGGCTGTATAGTCCGGGTAAATCGTGATCTTAGAGGACAATCTCCCCCCCCCCCTCTTGAGAACGCCAGTATTTTGTCTCTGTCTTTGTAGTTCATGATCCTGGCAATTATCGGTCTCGGAGGGGCGCCCGGTTGGGGTCTTTTTGTCAGTGCTCTGTGTGCTCTCTCCACCACAAAGCCCTGAGACAACTCCCCGGCCCCCACCTCCTGGAGAAGCATGTTTTCTATGTACTCCGTAGGGTCGTTGCCTTCTTCGCCTTCCGGAAGTCCGATTACACGAATGTTGTTCCTCCTAGCTCTGCCCTCTGCGTCCTCCGCTCTCCGTTCCAGGGCCTTGACTCTTTGCAATACTTCCGTTAATTGCGTCCATGTTGTGGCGACTCCTGCCGTGTTTTGCTGCACCTGTTGCTCTGTCGCCCCCACCCTCTCCGCCAGGTTCCTCGTATCCTGACGAAGGAGGCCCACATCCACCATCACCGCATCCAGTTTGTTTTCTAGCGACACCTTTAGGGCCCCTATTGTTGCGTCCATTTTGTTTTCAAGAGATGCCTTCATGGCGGCTATTGCTCCTATGATTGTGCCGTCGTTTGTGTCTTCTGTCGGTTGAGGTGCAGCCATTTCCATGTCTGTTGGCGTTGTCTGTTTTTGCCCTGGTGTCTTGGTGTAGGTGTCCATGGTGCTCTGCTTGACCTTCCCTTCGTTTTTCTTATTTGGCATTGTGCCCCTGCATGTCAGTCTGCCCTCGGTCCCGTGGACAGCTGGGCCGAGGGTGGGGGACGGCGTTTCCAAGGCGGGATGCTAGTACCGAGTCCTGATAATTCCATCTCAATTTTCCCGACCCGGCTCCTCCTCTATCTTCTACGGGTCGTGCACTGTAGCCCTTCACCTTATTGCGTGGGTGCCATGTTGGTCCATCGGGGCCCAGACTTTGCCTTGTCTTGGTGGTGTAATGGCGGCAGTTAGGCAGTCCTGCCTGGTGTGTGTTGGTGTCCAGGGAAGCGGGCCGCCTCCCCTTCTCTCCCCTAGGCCGCTCAGTCAGTGACCTGGAGTCGGGGGTCCTACCGCTTCATCCGGCGTGCACTGCCCAGTGTCTCCCCCACGGGCCCTGGCTCGTTCACCATCAGAAGTCCGCTGCGCGGCGACCTCCCTTCCACTGTCCGTGCCCGTCGGCCTCCCCACGGGGTCTGTCTCCTCCGGGCCGCTCCTTACCCCGGTGAGGCGCCCACGTCCTTTTCTCGCCGAGGCCTGTTTCTTGTTTTTCTCCCCACGAGGGGGGGTCGGTTGCCGCAGGATCGCTGGCTGGTCTGCTCCTTGGCCCAGTCGGATTTACCCTTTACTTCGAGGTCGCGGCTCCGTCCGCCATCTTGAATTTTCGCCGGGCTTTCTTACCGTCGGGCGTTTTACTATGTAAACGCTCCGTTTTTTCTCGGGATTTCGCTCAGATGTTGCAGGAATACTTCTTCCTCCTTACCCTGCGCTCGGGCCGCTGCAGCGTGCGCCAGGATGTCTCTAAGTCGGATATGTGCACGGATCGTAGCAGGAGCTCCGTCTCAAGACGACCTCACTCCATGGGCTCAGGCCACGCCCCCTCACATCAACCTTCTGGAACTTTTTTGCTTTGCTCAAGGCATTACAAGACTTCCAGGGACACCTGACCGATCAGATCGTACAAATACTCACAGACAGCACGACTGCTATGTTTTGCATAAACAAGCACGGGGCACACTGTTTCAGGCTAGCACAAAAAATATGGAAGTGGGCACTCAAGCGGGCCATGTTCCTAACATCGCAACATGTTCCAGGGGAACTCAATTCTCTAGCAGGCTCACTAAGCAGAGATCCACTACCCGAAGAACAAGAATGGCAACTCGACAAACATATCGTAGACTGCCACTTCACACAATGGGGTTACCCCCCTCTAGACCTGTTCGCCACAAGACAAAACAAACAATGCCCAGACTTTGCACCCGGGTTCCTCCAACACGACTCCAGAGAGAACGCCCTGCGGATGAACTGGTCAGGGAAATGTGCCTATGCTTTTCCCCTTACTCCTCTGATGAGCAAAGTGGTGAACAAGATGCACAAAGACCAAGTGACGTTAATCCTAGTTGCTCTTATGTGGGCGAGACAACCTTGGTATCCACATCTGCGCAAACTGGCGAAGTGCGCCCCAATCAAACTCCTGTGCCCCTTCAACATGCACACACAGTACGGGGGGGGGCAACATTATACCCTCAACCTCAGTCTGTGAACTTGGCAGCTTGACTCCTGAAGTCATAGACTTTGGCCATTTAAATCTACCTCAAAGGTGTATGGAAATCCTCAAGAAGGCACGTAAACCAAACACTAGACACTATTACTTTAACAACTAGTGGAAGAGATTTGTAATTTGGTGCCAGTCAAAACAAATAAATCCAATAGAATGTACTCCATCACAAATTCTTAATTACCTGCTTCACTTACTAGACTCAGGCCTTGCATTTAACTCAAAGTTCACCTGGCGGCTCTGTCCGCATACACCACTTCTCAAAGTAAGGTGTCCTGGTAGAAAATCCTGGTCATTAAGGCAGTCATGGAGGGAGTAAAAAGACCCCATCCTCCTATTCGAAACCTGCCGCCAGGGTGGGACCTAAATTTAGTACTTGCAAAGCTCATAAAACCCCCCTTTGACCCTATGCATAAGACCAGCCTTAAACACCTCACATATAAGACAGCTTTTCTGGTGGCTATCCCCTCCATAAGGAGAGTCGGTGAACTGCAAGATTTGTCAGTGCAAAACCCTTTCTTTGTTATCCACGAAGGCAAATTGGTATTAAGAAAGCACCCTAGGTTTTCATCTAAGTTCATTTCAAAGTTCCATGTCAATCAGGCCATCGAACTACGAGCTTTCTTCCAAAATCCATCACGCTCGGCTGAGAAGAAACTTCATACACTAGATGTAAGGAGGGCGGTCCTTTACGATGTAAACAAGACCAGACCTCTAAGAAAAACAGACCAACTGTTCGTCTCCATAGCTCCAGGCAGGGAAGGAGACTAAGTGTCCAAAAACGCCATCTCCAGATGGATAGACAGATGCATACAGCTCTGCTACTCGCTATCAAATGTAACACTGCCTTTCACACCAAGAACTCACTCCACCAGGGGTACAAGAGCTACCCTGGCTTTTATCGCAAACGTCCCGCTGGGCGCCATTTGCAAAGCAGCTACATGGAGCTCGATCCACACTTTTACTCAGCACTACTGCCTTGACACTCACTCTAAAGCATATTCCCAGGTGGGACAAGCAGTGCTAAAAAAGCTATTTGCCGCTGTACCTTCTCATAACCCACCACCTACTCCAAACACTGCTCGCTAATCTATGCATAGCATGTGATCTAAGCAGATTCCACAAGCCTTGGAAGGAATACATTACTCACTGTAATCGTATTACTGATGCTTAATAATAATAATAAAAATGTAAAAATGTAATGGGTTGCATATATATATCTTATATACATATATTTGGGATACATTACTCACCGTAATCGTATTTCTGATGCTTGTATCTGCTTAGGTTCACATGCGCCCACCCTTCCTCCCCTTGGAGTAAAAGGTGCATAGATGTTTTCTGGGTTTTGTCTGATACATAATCTGCTTTACTACACCTCTACTCACGCTACACTTCATGCACCCTCATGTCAAAAACAAAACTATCTGAGGGACCTCGACGCGTGAAGCACCATGGTTACAGTAGATGTCACACTAGGGGTAGCATTACTGGCACGCCCTGTCGACGTCCTTTTTTGAGTTTCGAAAACAACAACTGTAATACTCTGCAGCTTCCACTAGATGTCGGACTATGCATAGCATGTGAATCTAAGCAGATACAAGCATCAGAAATACGATTACGTTGAGTAATGTGTCCCAAATATATATATATATATATATACATATATATATATATATATGCAACCTATTACATTTTTTAAACTGCTCAAGAGTAAGAAATAAAGAAGTCGAAGCATAATGCTTGCCTTTGTGTATTTAATGCCATCAAGACTCCCTGAGCTGTAAACCTGCGTAATCCTCATTCCTCTGTAATCTGCCTCTCCTTAATGCGTGGTTGAATCTTCCAGATCCTGTACAGGTTTTCAATCCGAGCAAGCGTCAGATCCTTACAGTTGTGATTTCCAGAGTTTGGGCTTTCTGAACTGGATTGGGTGACCTGGCCTACAGATACTGCTTGTCTCAATAACCTGGGGATGGAATCTCTAGTTCCATATCACAATGGCTACATTGCCCCCTCGTCATACCTCTCAGGGAGGTTGCACCACATGCCCTGCTACTGTCCAGTGGGACTACAATTCCACTCCTGTGTTTTATAGGACCCAGCTGGTTGGTCAAAGTGTTACTTGAATTATAGTTTTGGGTACAGACTGTACCCTGTGGACTGTATTATAGAGCATCACACTAAAATCAAGTGCTATGTACTCGCTCTAGTCCTTTGTTTGAATGTGTCGGTCAATGCGAGGAGCAAATGATGGCTAGTAGGAGCTGCTCTTCTCCTTAAGCTTACCTGTATGACAGGAAGCCATGTAGGCCCGCCCTACTAAAACAAAATAGTGCCCATGGGTGTGAGCCTTGTTAGGGAGAATTCGCCCCTGTTCTTGTATGGGTTACACAGCACCCTCAGTTCAGTAACCCAGGGTTGTCTTTCAGACTTCCCTCTAACTCCATTTCGCTGGGGCTGACTACTGTCCCCCAGAGAAAGGTAAAGTTGCCATTTACTTTACATAGTCACTTTTACCACAGACCCAGTACACCCCATCTTACATGGAGTACTGGAAAGGGCTAATCTGTACCCCTTTTCTGTCTGTACCTCCCTGAGCATTGTTTTGCTCTTTTAACATTTAGACTTGGCTGGTGGCAGTGGTATCTACCCTAACCTTTCTACCGCGATTATATTAGATAAACGTGGTAACACTTTTGGCTATTTTTGCAGCCTTAAGCATAAACCCGCTTGACCAAATCGTCTTTCTTTTGGCTCCGGTTGGGTTTATTCGCCATTTCTTTTTGGTAAAGTCCTTCTTGTGTTTTACTTTGCGCGGCAAACTAGGTTCGCCTTCTTTGTTCACTGTCTTTTGGCGGGCTTCTGCAGGAAGCCCTCCTCTTGGCGCCTGGGTGTCTAGGTAGACTGAATGTGGGGAAGGGGTGTAGTCACCCCCTGCACAGGGTGTCCTAGGAAAACCAAGTCGTACTTTGCCATGATTGGCCGAGGTGGTTGTCCCGGCTGGACAACCCTCCTGCTGCGTGATTGACAGCCAGGCTGTGTGAATGGGGGTTTTGCGCATAAAAGACAGGTCTCTTGGGCTAGAAGTCAGAGTCGCTTCTGGAACTACAAGGAACCGAAGAGAAGCGGAGAGAACGACGGCTGCTTCAACTACCCCGTCCCGGTGAAGCCCTGCTGCAGTCCTGAGCTATCTACCCTTCAACGACTAAGAGGAGATCCAGTCCGGAGTCTTCTTCCCTGAGCCTGGTGGGGATAACCAGCTCATCTTCTTCAGCCAGAGATCTCCGTCGTGGTTGAAATCTCTGCACACTGCTGTAGTGGTCGAGATAGCCACCTGCCGAGCCTCTCCTGTTTTTAAGGAGCACACCTTCAATTCGTTGTCGCTGCTGCCGGCTTCATCGCTGTGTGGTGCAGACCCCCTTCAGACGTCCTCCTTCGCAACGAAGCTCCAGGAATCGTGGGTCTGCGGGAAACCAACAGGAACAACTGCCAGAGCACCAGCTGCACCACTGGAATAAGGTACTGTGTTCTGCTTGAGGAAACTGGGTGAACCCCTTTTCTTCATCTTCAAGGCTTGCCCTTGTCTTCCCTCCTTATAACTTTTGCTTCCGAACATTGACAATATCTAAGTACTCTTGGCTACGCTGAATCGTGAACTGTCTAACGGTGTGATCTTCGGCAACAGGTCTCCGGTGTCACTTAACCCTAGCTCCGGCCCTTTGACTTTTGAACTCCTGTTTATGAGTGTTTCTCGATCTTGTTTGCCTAACCTAAATATTGCCTGTGATTTTTGCCCCCAACTCCCTCTGGGTATCTCAGGTGCTAAGTGTGTTTTTGCCCCGGTAGCATTTCATGTAACAGATACGCGTTTATTTAGTAGACCGAACTGTCAAAAAGTGATCGCAACCGTATCCGCGGTATCGTGTTTTGTTCATAACACCGGTTCATTCAAACACAGGGTACTTACGTTGAGACATACTGTACAAAGTGAATTGGTTAGTCAAACTATATTTAACGTGTGGTTTTGTTTAAAGTTTAATAGATGGGTTGTGTTTATAACTGACGGTTTAAAAATAAATGTACTTATATTTTTCTACCTAAAACCTTGAGTCAGTATTTGATTGAGTCACAGTAATTGTGGTCCCTTTGTGTAATCTCTGCTACTGCTCATATACTCTTGAGATAAGCCTGGCTGCTCTGCTACTGCTACCACTATAACTTATTAGTACAGGCTTGTACCAAAGGTAAACTTGTTTTTCCACCTGTGGTCTTCATTGTGTGTAGCGGTCCCTAAGGGCACTGCACAGGATTCTGCCTAACAAGCCTTAGATGGTAATTTCCTACTTTGGGCTTGAGCACTGATAGAATGGAATATGACCAGATAAGACTGGAGTTTGTAGGTGTTAGGGTGTGGAAGAGGAGAATGACACACAGGAGGCATGCTTTTGGGCAAAGAATGTTATTTTCTAGCAAAAAGAAGTCAAATCTACCTATCCCCAACTCTAAGAGGGGTTTCCCTGCCTCAGCAAAATACCACGGAAAACATCAGAATGCCCATAACTAACAGGTCCACCATCCGTGCCAAAACCCTACTTCTATCCTTTACACTTATCACCAAACTGAACTGGGTTTGTCTCTGCTGGGCCCAGAAGAATGACTCCCTTCTTCTGGATGGTTATAGTTTACATAGTAGGGGAAAATGTCTCCCTTTCTTTGGCCTTTCTCGGGCTGATATTTACAGTTCCACAAAACAGGGGGAATGTCCCCTTCCCCCTGCCTTTCTCAGGCTGGCGATGAGCCTCTCCAGTGGCTGAGTTGGGCAGAACTGTTATACTCCCCTGCCAGGCACTGCCGTGAGGAAGATGTACGTTTGAGGAACTCCTCCTCAGTCACAGCTGGGTCCTTGACCCTGTATTTGGCCAACTGGTTTTCCTCCAGTATTCCTGGTACACTCCCCTGCCAGGTATACCGGTTCTCCACCTGGGGGTCCTTGACCATGGTACAACTGCATCTCGTTCTCGGAACCCAGACCGCTTCACATTGGTTTCTCTTGCCCCCTCGAGGTTCCTGGGCCACCCCTTTACCTTCGGTATGGGCTCCCGGTCACTTACCTCGATCTCGGGCTTCTACACGTCTTCCGACGGTTCTTCGCTGTTGTTTCCTGTTTGCATGGTGCTATACGTGGCTCCACAGCACTTCCTGGGAGCTGGGCTGCGCATACCTGCTTGACCTCTCTAATGGCACTCTTCGGCACCAGAGTCTTGGTCTCTTCCGGATTCTGTGTTTTTTGTCTTCTTTGGAGCAGGTGGGGAGCTGTAACTTCTATGGCTATGGCCCAATCGCAACTGCAGGATCAGCTTCTACGCCTGCGGTACGGTACCTTCGTTCACAGGGCCTCCAGGGAGGGACTGACAGCATGATTATTCCCTCTTCTATGTTTAAGTCCCATTTCATACGAGACCTAGACTGTTCAATGAGATTGTCTTGAGGGTTCTTCATGGCTCCAAGTTTCTTCCTCGTTCCAGTATCTCGAGATGACCACTCAGTGGAATCAACCCTATTGTTCCTCGTCCCAATACTAGTGCTATTGGTGTGGCATAAGTACATGGGGGAACTTATGGGGTAAGAGGAAGATAAGGAAGGCAAGTGGAGAAAGTTGGGTGACAGTTGATTATACTGCACTGGCCCATGATTTGCTCCCTGTATCCCACAGGGGGAATCCCTCCCCATGAGATCCTCCTGCTGAGTATCACCCCCAGAGGGACTATTGGGTAGCAGCCACACCTCCCTGGCCTCATGGAAAGGGCCCCCCTCAGGGAGAAGGGACATCACAGGATTCGTCGTCATGTCTAGGGGCTCAGGCTGGAATATACATCCCAGTCTAAACCCAGGAATGGAGCAGCCAAGTTTGAAAGTGGCAACCTCCAAGTGATACGGTGTCCATCAAAGGTTGAATGGATGTGCCATTGTCATTGGAGGCTGAGATTCGCTTCCATCCCTGCTGTGCCCCATGTTTCGTACCACGTAGCAGCCTCCTTTGTCTGAGTAGAAGGGACAATGTCTATGCTGTTGTTTTTTTTAAACATCTTTATTTGTAGATCGGAGACATACAAATGCAATGCTTTATAAACTTTTAGTGAACTAGTCCCAATTAACTATGCCCAGTTTGCATTCACATCGTCCAGTTCAGTGCTTATTCTCTTGCCTCCGAGTATTTTCATGTTTACCCCTCAACCCTCCCCTCTCACCCCCTACTCCTTCCCCTATATCCCTCCTTTTTAACTCCAACTTTTGGGATCCAGAGTTCGAACAGCCTGAGTTCATCCTCGGTTGGCTGCACCAGGTTTCCATCCCCGTAGTGGGGCTCAGATGACATTTGTATTTTTAAGTAGACGTGGTTTAAAGTATTGGGCTTCTCTGTCCTTCACTTGTTCGTGGAAGGGGTTCCAAATTTTTAGAAACATTAGGTATTTCCCTGTGCTGAGGGTACATATCTTCTCCATAGCCATAACTCCCCATATTTTGACCCACCACCAGGCAGACTGTGGTCCTGATTCATTTTTCCAGTTCTTTGCGAGGGACATCCGCGCCGCAGACAAAAGATGGGTGATTAATGTGGCCCTTGCCCCCGACATTGCATATACTCCTTCTATAGGGACCCCTAGCAGGATTGTTTTCGGGGACAACGGCAGCTCCACACCCATGATGTCCTTAATATGGCCTAGTATTTCCTTCCAAAAAGCCACTGCTTTGGGACATGACCACCACATGTGGAATAGATCTCCCTTCTCGCCACAATTCCTCCAACAGTCAGGTGGGTAGGACTTATTGATTTTGTGTATGCAGATAGGGACATATACCATCTAAGGCATCATTTGTATGCTGACTCTTTGATAGTGGTGCATCTGGAAGCGCCGTGTGCGCTTGCCCATATATGATTCCACTCCTCCTCCGTTAGTGTCTCTTCCATGTCCCTTTCCCAGTTCGCTCTTTATGAGAGATTGTCCCTAGCCTGTGCATTGGAGAGTAATCTGTAAAGTCTGGTCACTCCCTTCATTGTCTGACCCTCCTGTAGGGTCAGCTCGAGGCCGGACAGTGTCCGCGTGCCCGCCTTCTTCACTGCTGGGTGGGTTATCCAATGACTGACTTGTGCATATCTAAAGCGCTCTTTTTTTCCCCTAAACCGAATTTCTGCTGACAGTCTGCATAGAGCATTGGGGAGCCATTACTATACATGTCTTCCAGGGTCAATGCTTCTGCGCCAGACCATCCCTCCCAGAGCTTTTCTCTGGAGGCCTGGTGAGAACTCCGGATTATGCATTAGCGGGGAGCAGGGGCCTAGCCCTCAGGGAATGCGCTTCCACCTCCAGGCTTTATCCTAGCTTAGCAGTGACAACTTTGTGGATTCCAGGAGTGCCCCCCTGCTCCCGGCTCTCTGCCGTCAGGCCTAACAATGCTCATCAATGAATTGTTGTGGCTGTCTGTTGTATCCTATACTATCCTTTGTGGTTTCCATGTCTTGTCCATCTCAGCATTGGTGCCAGCTGTGCAGCTAATATGTATCTGTCCACCTCTGGGACTCCCAGACCTCCAAGGAGCGGGGGATGCCTTTGGATGTGTTTTGCACCCTAGGTTTCTTGCCTTGCAAAATAAACTTAAATATAGCTTTTTGCAGCTCTTTAGTCTTGGCCGATGGAATAGTCACTGGGATCGAACGTACCAAATAGAGGAGGCGGGGGAGGATGGTAATTTTCACTGCTGGAATTCGGGCGAACCATGACAGTTCCTGGGTTTCCCATTTGTGCATATCGTCCTACAGCTATTTCCACAGGGATTTTATGTTTGTCTTATATAACGTATTTAAGTCCCTTGTTAGATGGATTGCCCAGGTAATCTAAGGATTCTCCTACCCAGATCACCAGGAATGTCTTCTCTAGGTTCTCGATCACTTCTCTTTTCTCTGTGATGTTCATAGCCGTGGATTTGGAAAAATTAATGGAAAACCCTGAGACCTTTCTGAATTCCTTCAACTTTGTCAAACTCATAGCTCTGGGCATCGTGACTTCCGGGTCTCCCATAAATAGCATGATGTCATCCGCATATAATGCGATTTTATGGGTCTCTTGGCAGTCTGTTACCCACTTGATCCCCGTGTCCTGTCTCAACTGGATTGCACACGGTTCCATTGCCATCGCGAAGACCAGAGGGGAAAGGGGACAACGCTGTTGCGTGCCTCGTCTTATCTTGACAAATTCTGAGCTTTGGCCGTTGAGTGTGAAACTCGTCGATGGGAGCTAGTAGTTAGCTAGCACCAACTCAGGGCCGCATCCGAAGCTTTCAAGAACCAGTTGCAGATATTGCCAGTCCATGCTGTCGAATGCCCGGCTAGCGTCTAGGGCTGCTATTGCAAATGTTTGTTGTGTTCGCTTTCCAACGTCTATTACATCTATTGCTCTTCTCACATTGTCCTGAGTGTGTCGACCTGTAATGAACCCCGCTTCGTCATCATGTATTATGCGCAGAAGGACTGTCATCAATCTAGTTGTGAGAATTTTAGCATAAAGTTTTGCATTAGTGTTCAGTAATGCGATGGGGCGGTAGCAAGAGCATTCATGGGGATCTTTCCCCGGTTTCAAGGGCAATATGGTCGTAGACCTTCCCATATCGGGCGTCACCTGCCCCTCTCTGATTGCGTTGAAAAGTCTTGTCAACGGGGCCAGCAGTTGGGTGCAGAAGGTTTTGTAATGGCAGTTTCCAAGGCCGTCTGGGCCCGGGGCCTTGTTTGCCGGCAATGCCGAGATGGCGTTGCTGGCCTTCTGTGCTGAGATTGGGGCTCCAAGAATTAACCTGTCCTGTTCTGTGATTTGGGGAAGGGGGATAGATCGGATATAGGAGAGCTGCCGTGCTGGGTCAAGTTTCTCGCTTTGTAAAAGTTCCTCATAGAATTGCATCATTATTTCCATTTTTTCATGCTCTGCTGTGTGTGGATTTCCATGCTTGTCTTTCAGCTGTGCTATATAGTTTCGGGTCTTTCTTCTCTGCAGATTTGCAGCAAGGAATCCATTTGCCTTGCCCGTGTGTATGTAGTAGGTTTGTTTTGTGTTTAGCAGTGATTGGGCCACTCGCTCTGCCAGGTGGTTCTCGAGCTGGGCTCTGATCTTCCTTAGGGACTGTCTTGATTGACGGGTCTTATGCAGGATTTCGGCTTCCCTAACCTCCTTCTCCATTTGGTGGGTCATCAGGGCTCTGTACCTGTAATATGGCGCTGTCTGTGATATGAACTCACCCCTGATCACCGCCTTCCCAGCATCCCAGATTACCCCCCGCTTGTTTCCCCATTATCATTCTCCTTGAAATAATTAGTGATGGAGCTCTCCATATGGGCTCATAATGCTATGTCTTTCAGGAGTAAATCATTTAGTCTCCAGGCTGGCTTTTGCTTGTGCCCTGCCTCGCCCCCACTCCACCCTCACCAACACCGGCGCATGGTCCGAGGGATATTCCACTCCGATTTCCATCTTTGTTATTAGGGGGACCAGAGTACCCGAGACCAGAATCATGTCTTTTCTGGAATAGCCTAGATGGACGGCCGAATAATGAGTGTATTCTGTACTCTCCCCTTGAAAGAACCGCCAGGTTTCTATTACTCACAGTTCCCTAAAGAAGCGACCCAGTGCTTGCCTGTTTTTCTGATCTGCTGCTGTGGGAGGGAGAGTTTTGTCCAACAGCGGGTCCATAACACAATTAAAATCCCCTCCTATAATCAGTTGGCCCTCTGACCAGCTGCCAAGTTTTCCCAATAAGCCCGATATGAACACCTCTTGCCGGTTATTGGGGCATATATGGCAAGGATTGTGTATATGCTACCCTTTATCATCCCGTTGAGCCTGAGGTATCTCCCCTCTCTGTCCCCATGGAGTTGAAGTTTTTTAAAATCGAATGCCCGCCCTATCAAGATGGCTACTCCCCTCTTTTTCCCCCAACTAGATGCAAATTATTGTTGTGGGAAGGCGCGGTGGGCCATCCTCTTCTCATCCTTGGGAAGGAGGTGCGTCTCCTGTAGGATCTCTATTGATGCCTGCGTTGCCCTCGGTCTTTCAAGAATCGCCCGGCGTTCATTGGCGAGTTCAGTCCCTGTGTGTTCAGGGAGACTACCATCGATTCAGCCATTCCTAAGCGGGGGGTGTGTGCCCACTCTTCTGACTAAACCATAAATTACCCTACTGCTTCCCACGTCCATCCCATGCTGCCCATCCCGAACACTGAATCGCTCTATACTTTGAACCCCCGATCCCATCCCCTCTCCCTCCACCTCCCACCCTCCCCGGGCCCCTACCCTTCCCCCCTACCTTACCTCCTCCTTGTGATCCTGTGGCCGGGATTCCAAGGAATCCCCCCCTCCACCAATCTGGGGTGTTTGGTAACTATACGATTCACAAGTTCTGAGTGACCAGAAAGTTCCATGACTCGGATTGGATTGCAAGTTTGGCTTCGCCCGACGTCGCCCAGGCAAGCTGTAGGGTTATATATTAGATTCAGATGTAACTTTACGCTTCAGTTTAACAGTTGTGGTAGGAGTTTGAACTATCGTTGCTGAGCTTCCTGCCGTGATTGGGTGATTTGTGGACCCAACAGTTTTGGTTCTCTCCTGGGCCTGCCTCTTCGTTCTGTGACCATTCCCAGGGATTGGCCCCTATAGTTTGAGTGTTTTGTGCCGGACCGGTGTCCCCGCAGTTCTGATCCTCCTCCAAGTTCAGCAAGGTGAGGCCCTCATCACAGGTGCTAATTCTTCTCAATTTGCTTTCCCAAGTAAACGTTAGGCCAAAAGGGTATGACCAGCTGTAGGATACCTGTTTCTCTCGTAGGGCCTTCGTGACCGGTTGCATGAGTCTCCGCTTGTGGAGGTTTGAGAGCTCCATATCTTGGAACAATTGGATCGGGTGGCTGTTGACCGTCAGGTCGGTTGTGGTCCTGGCTGCTCATAGAATACTTTCTTTCATAGCATAAGAAGTGAGGGCCACCAGCACGTCTCTGTGCCGCGCACCCAGGTCCATCTTCCTGGGCCCCACGTGATGAATCCTATCGAACCAAATTGTTTCAGGCATAATGTCGTGCAGCATGTTGCTAAATGTTTGTTGCCACGTGTCTCTGAGATCCCCCTCCAGTACTGGGTCAGGAAGGCCCTTAACTCTAATGTTAGACCGTCGCAATCTATTTTCAAGATCCTCTGCCTGCAGCTCGAGGTTGTTCGTGGCCGCCGCTATTTGGTCTAGTAAGAGGCTAGTCTGTTTGGTTTCTTCCACAAGGTTGGAGAGACCACTTTCCACCGTATATACCCTGTCTCCCAGTTCGTTTACCTCTTTGCGGACCTCTTGCAGGGAGGCTTTTAGGTCTTCTTTCAGCTGTCCAATTTGGGCCTAAAATGCGTTTGTCATCCTCATCTCCATGCCCTTCAAGCAATTCAGCAGCTCCTCCTTGTCAGTATCCATTGCACCTCGGGATGGGGCAGAGGTTGACTCGGTTAGGTCCTGTGGTGACGGCGGCAGGGCCTGATCCTGTAGCTGCTTTTGGCTCCAGCACTTGGCGAGCTGGTTCTCCTGTCTTTTAGGTGATCCCTTCACTCTCGGGGGTGCGCTTTTGGTCCTGGCGCCTGGCATCTAGGCTGTCCGATCGCCTCCCCCGTACAGATGTCCTGCCTCCAGGGGGCACCCCGGAGCTGGACCCACAATCTCGTGGGTGTCAGTGTGCCGGGCCTGGGTCCCTCTGACCAGCTGCGAGGTTCATACCATGTGCTTCCTGCTGAAGTTTCTTTGGCGGAATGTCTGGATTCTGGGACCTGAACCGTGTCGGGAGCCTTACGCCTCAGGGTCTCGCTCCCGGTGAGCTGCTAATAGCTTTTGGCATATTGTCTGATATGGGGCCGGCGATGGGGGTTAGAGGGACTCAGCACTTCATTTTGCGGGCAACCCAGGGCGACTCGGTGCGTTTCGGTTTGTCCCTTCAGAGGTCTGCTCTCTTGAAAGTGTGATGAGGCCAACGGGTGCTTGTGACCTCCTTTCGTGGTCGGCAACGTTGGCTATGAGCACGTTCGTTTTGCTGGGTGATCCTCGGTGGGACCCTCTGTGCTCTGGCAGTCCCATGTGAGATTAGGGACCGTTCGGGACCGTTCCATATCTTTTTCCATCCCCGGCCCACAGATCCGAAGGGCCTCTGCAGAGCTGACTGGGGGCTGCCTCCGCTGGGTAGGGGTGGTGTCTAGAAGGCTTCCGTTTTAATTAATTCCGATCACTCTGGTTGGGACCCCACCGTCGTGTCCGCTCTGGCCCTGTAGACCTCGCCCCCTCTCGCACCTTGCGACACACGTAAGGACTTTCCTTGCCCCGTTCCTCCTTACCAGCTGCTTGTTTGTGGTCATGCACCCGGTGGGTCCGTCAGCCTCCCTTCTCTCTGCCGGCCTCGTCTCACCTCCGATGGAGCCCTCGAGATGGCAGACAGAGCGTGGGTCTGTCCGCTGTCCCCTACACCAGACGTGCACCTCTGGGGCGGGCCCGGCCACCGAGCCGCCGGCGGGGCCTCTCCTGCTCTTCCCCAGTGGGGGTTGCCGCTGCGGAGACTCTGTCTCCTGTGGGGTGCTTCCCAAGCCCCTTTCACACAGAGCTTCCTTCCGCTGCTAGCCGGCTTTCTGGCACCCCGGTCGGGGCGATGAAGTCCTGCGTTCTCCTCTCTGCACCAGACTGTGCGCGGACAGGCCGGTCTTCTCAGCTCGCTGGGACCCCGCGGCTCCGAGCCCACTCCTGGTACCTCCGCCTCTCTACTCGCTGGGGGATCGCTGGCCGCCCCCAGCACAGTGCATATACCGCTACGCTGGGCTTGCTTCTTCCGCCCTCAATCTGGCTCCCACTGCATGGGTATGACCCCGGCCGCCAGTCCGCTCGCCACCCGCACTTCCACAGTCTTATACTAGTCAGAGCACTAATACAATCCAAACTGGACTACTGCAACGGTCTCCACCTAGGCGCTAACAAGTCCATTCTGCAGATATTGCAAAATAACACTCCCATAGCCACCCTTAACATACCCAGAAGAGAGCACATATCAGCAACTAGAAAACTCTGCAAATGGCTCTCCATACAAGATAAAATCAACTTGAAAACTCTTTGCCTCGCCCACAAAGTACTGAACCACCGAGCCCCACCCTATCGTTCTGATAAATTCACCCTGAGATCATCTGTCCATACCACGAGATCCTCTAACACTTCCTGCCTACTGGTACCAAGATACAACCTCAAAAGAGCAGGCGTCTCCAGCTTCCCAGTCCGGGCCGCCCAACTATGGAAAACACTCCCACAAGACATAAAAACGATCCAAGTATTCGATAAATTCAGAAGCTGCGCCATCACCTGGCTACTTAATAACAACTAACCCTATCTCCTTTCTTAGCCTCCTGCCTACATATGCCCCCTCTTGTTCATGTATGACTGTACTTATGCTTTAACTACCGCACGGATTGAATTTAATGCCATGTATTTTATGTCCTATGTACTATCCTCCATGATCTGTATTAAGTGACCTCTGCATATATGTACTTTCCTGTACAATCTATATTAAGTGACCTCTACACTTTTTAAAATGGCTGTAACATGTATTAAGTGACCTCTGTACCTTTCTAAAGGACTGTAACATGTAACCATTCTCTTATCTACTAGCGCCATTGGGTCAGGCGGGCTATATAAATAAAATAAACAAACAAACAAACAGCAGGCTGCTGGAGCGCCCAGGCTTGAGCGAGGGATCTTGACGCTTCCCCGCTTTTGGGTCGCAATGGATCACAGTTTTCCAGTGTAAGATCGCCTGCAGATCTCACTGTTCCTGGGCCTCAGTCGTGGGTACAAGAGGGAGGACTTCTAGGGACTCCTTCACTGCAATGGGACGGTCACTGCTCGCAACCGGCAGTCTTTCCAACAAGTGGCACTTCAGTGTTTCAGCTCCTTGCGACTACTGCAAATAGCAACACCACAGTTTCTGGCTGTCGAAATGGACCTTCCTTACTTCTGGGGTCCCGCACTCTATTGAGGTGGCTCAGGCTCAGTCAGTCCTGCTACTTGGGAGTCCAGATGAACTTCCTGGAGTTCTTGGCCAACTTAAAAGCAACGCACACAATCTGGTGTTCCTTTCCCAGGCTATACGGTTTCCAGCAGAAACTCTGTGGAAATTCAGCCAGCTCAGAGAAGGATGTACAGGTGGCTTACTTTGGAGTTGATTGATCCCACCAAATCAAGGGGAGAAGTCGTCCTTGCAGGGGCTTCTCTGTCGATACAAATTTGGAGTTTCAGCACAGCAGCAGGGCTTCACCGGGCAAACCAACGGTCCAGGTGTTGCAGCAGGCGTCCTCTTCGGTTCCATCGTCCAGTGGTCGACACTGCCTTCCAAGCCAAAAGCCTTGCCTTTTATTCAGTTCTCTCCCATTCATTCCAGCCTAGCTGTCAGTTACCAAGCACTCATGAATCCCGCCAAAGGCAAAGCGAACAATGGGACCAAACCTGGTTTGGCGTGCAGAATAAATCTCAAGAAGGACCTTTCCACAAAGAAATTGTGAAAAAAGAAGACCGGGCCATTTTGCCAAATATGGCACCCTTGGGTGCTTTACTGCAGCTGCAAACGCAGGCCGCGGTAAATGCACTGCATGGTAGTTAAAAACGAAACCACTCCCAACAGCCATTCATCGAGGAAAGGGTAACATAAAAAATGTTACATGAGAAGCTAGACAAAGGGGATACTAGGTAACCCCTCCAGCACCCTATTGTAAGATAGTGTGTGCTGGGTATAGATAGTTACAATGTAAGTAAAGCCAATTTCAGTTTACTGCTCTGGGAAACAGTAGTTTATTCCAGAGAAGTTATTTAAACCTTGGGAAATCTGGAAGACTTCCCTGTGTCACTGCACTGAAGGTGCTGTGTAAAGATGATGCCTATGGAGTTTGTCAGACTCCAAAAACAAAAGAAACACAGAGTTCAAAATCACATTAAAATACATGAGAGAGTGGGGAAAAAGGGTCTCGCTCTCTCCAGGTTAAAAAAATCAAGTCCTCAAAATCCAGCAAAGTTACTGGGGGTCTCTAAGGTGGAGGGAATTAGCACATTACTGAGAATTCTCCCAAACACCCAGCCTTGCAGAGGTGTATATCTGCCTATCATTAACTAGACAAGGACTGCCATCAGTGATTTCTCCTCAAGAATCAGCAGGCGCAGATGATTCAACCACCACCACAACTTGCTGTGCCCCCCAGAATCTCGTGGACCTGGGGATATCCCATTCTGAGAGGGTGGGTCCTGTAGTGCTGGAACCGAGCCGGTGTTGGTGCTGCTACTTCTGTCGTCCTGACCGAGCTGGCTGCTGGTGCTGAGGCCTTTGTCTTCTCCCGAGTCACCGCTGACCTGCGCTCTGCTGCACTGCTGCTGCATCTTCTGTGCTTTGATCATCGTAGATTGCATGGGAGAGGCCACCCTTTGTAGTGGATCCTGAGGTCTTGGGCCTGTCAACCCCTGGTACCGTGAATTCGAGCCTATCTCTGCAGCCGCTACTTATATACCATCAACACAGCAGCCTTCTATGCGTACACACTTCCCCAGGTGGCTGGTAATTCATCCTTGAGCGTCTGGCGTCTGCTTTCATCCCCCTTTTGTCGGCCCCACCACTGCATTTCTCGATGGGGCTTGAGACCCTGTGCTGCAGCCAGCCCTCTCTACCTTTGGCGATGGAACCTTGGCTGGAAATTCTTCTGCGGGGGTCCCCCCGAATCTCCAGCTGGGTGTCTGGCTTATTCTTGCTACAGAAATCTGCTTGATATGTTCAGTGCATATTGCCTATACAAGCCTTTACCTGGTCTGTCTCTGCATGCAGTCAGTACCTTACACTAGTTCCACCCTCTCCTAGGAATGAAGACTTAATGTATAGCCAAGTTTACCAGTGAGAGTTTGGATTACCTTGAAGGAAAGCCCTGCACATCACTGACAGTTTGTCTTTTTGAATTACACACCTGTGGTATTCTGAAAAACCTCTTACCAGGGAGTCACGCAAATATACATATCTAACTAATAAACTTGTGTGAAGAGCCCATTATTCTATACAATAGATTATTATACTGTCTCTTTGCTGCCCCACCCCCCTCTGAGAGAGGCTCCTTGACTGCCTCGACACATTACCATTGGTGAGCTACAGGACATCCCAAGGGGTACAAGCTTAGCTAGTTCAGGTTCAAGTTTGGGATTTTGGGACTTGAACGCAAGCCTCAGGAGTTAACCCCTGACAAACCCCCAAAACACACATTCTGCGATGTTGCTCAAAAAAGTCTGCATTTATTTTCATGAATTGCAGCTTTATGAACATGTTGCATTGAAATGTTGGGTCACTGCCAAAAGGTTGTCATCTGGTAAAAGTTCTAGGCCTTTGACTGGGATATCAGTTTTGACTCGACTACTGGCTCCCTGGCCTGGTTCCAATGTATTCTTACCACTTCTACCGGATCTTTATACCAGTGGAGCAGCTTCAATCCTCAAGCTGTGAGAGTTCTATCCTAACTGTGAAGGTTGTGTCGGGCCTAGCTCTACCCTCACACGAGCCCTGTAACTTGAGGGTGGTGTTTACTGCGCCTCCATTAACCTTGACAAGGAGCTGGCCTGTACTGCGGCATCGGGTCTCACTGGCGTTTCTTCTTATGTTCATTGTACCGTCTGCACGGGAATCTTTCCTGAACATATCGTGTGATTGTGCTGTTGTGAAATAAGTAAGTTGGCATCGTTTGTATGACCAACTCTTGAAGCATTATGCCACTAGAGCATGTGGTTTGCCCTCTCCTGTTATGGTTGTGCATAGTCCTGAAAGAATGCATTCTATATTTACCCCCATCTCTTGTTGTGAATTCACAGGGAGGCCGATGGCAGCTTGCGTCTCTTGCCCCAGCACAACGTGGACACTGGGATGGGTCTGGAAAGACTTGTGACCGTCCTGCAAGGCAAGCACTCCAACTATGACACAGACCTCTTCACACCATTGATGGACGTTATTCACCAGGTAAGATTTGACTAAGGGTAAGGGTGGTGAGCTGTACCCTTGCTTGTGTGCACCAAACCCCATCAGATGGGTTCTTACCCTCATACAGAGGAAACTAGCTCTCGACGAGAGATTGGCGATTCTTTCCAAACCTAAATAATTGAGCTGGTATGAAAAGACTCCATGTCTTCATGACATGCTTCATGTTATTCTGCTTCCCTAGGGTTCCAAAGCTCCACTGTACCGGGGACGTATGGGCAGCGCAGATGCCGGGAATGTGGACATGGCCTATCGCGTGGTGGCAGATCATATTCGGACACTTTCAGTGTGCATCGCCGACGGGGTGTATCCAGGGATGTCTGGTGCAGAGTGAGTACAGATTACGGAGGAACCAAGTGTAGAGAGGAGCTCCAATGCTTCAGTGATGTAGCACTCCAGAGAATCACAAATCAATTCAAGGCAGTATAATAGCTACCGTTAGCTATAGTATGTTGGAAATTTATTGAGTGGGAACCCTTGAAGCCCCCCACGCCCCTTTCTGTTTCTATGTTACCAAAGGGGGGAAGGTAGCTTGCCCAATTGGTTTGGGACAGTTGAGGTGTCTGCAAACACTTTCACAGGATTTTTACAAGACATTTGTAACTGTGCACTCTCCAATAATGTCTCCCTATTTCATGATACTGGAGCTGCTCTAAAACAAATGCACTCTGTGCTAGCGATTGGCCAGTGATAGTAGACTCTTGGCACGTAGGAAATGTGTGCTGTGTGTTACTGTGGAAATAGTAGTAGTAAAAATAAGAACAGCAACAATAAACAACATAATTACAAATTAACACATGTAAAAAAAAGATTCCAACATCATTAAAACCATGAAACATTCTGGAAATAAAAAACATTTCAAGCAGATTTCAATAAACATTTTCTCATAGGTAATTAATTCTTTAAAAATGATAAGAGCCAGCCCTGTGGGGGCGAGCGACTTTTTATAGCTGGCCAGTAAGGGTTACATTTATAATCCCTGTACTGGAGGACTACATATCATGGCACTTCTGAGTCTGGGCTCATGCTAGGCCGTTATTCCAGGAACACCCTAGCCAAGCGGAAGCTCTCCCAGTGCCTGGTTTTGATGGTATGGCTGGCAAAAAGCTACACCTTATTTGCTTTTTCTGCCCGTTTATGGACACAAAGGAAAGTAGTTTAATAGATTTCTTCATCAGCAGGCAACTGCCCCGCCAATGGGAGAGGTGTCGCTTGCTGGTTAGGTGCTTGCAATGGTGTTTTAGCTGCTGGTCTCTTGCCACACGGATACTGTACTGCAAGTTGCCTGCCTGCTCAGGCAACACTGCTGCAAGTACAGTTCTGGCTGTAAGAACATGCCATCCATACTTGGGGTGCTAAGAGTAGGCACAGAGTAGCCTTGGATCCAGACAGCCTATTCACATATTGGCCGGATTTAGTCTTTGCTATTTTTGCTGCAGTCTTCATGGGCACCGAGTAGCCTTTGATCCAGACGGCCTATTCACATATTGGCCAGATTTAGTCTTTGCTATTTTTGCTGCAGTCTTCATGGGCACCGAGTAGCCTTTGATCCAGACAGCCTATCCGCAAATTGACCAGATTGGGTCTTTGCTATTTTTGCTGCAGTCTTCATGGGCACCGAGTAGCCTTTGATCCAGACAGCCTATTCACATATTGGCCAGATTTAGTCTTTGCTATTTTTGCTGCAGTCTTCATTGGAACCGAGTAGCCTTTGATCCAGACAGCCTATCTGCATATTGGCCTGATTTAGTCTTTGCTATTTTTGCTGCCGTCTTCATGGGCTCCGAGTAGCCTTTGATCCAGACAGCCTATCCGCATATTGGCCAGATTTGGTCTTTGCTGTTTTTGCTGCAGTCTTCATGGGCACAGAGGAGCCTTGGATCCAGACAGCCTATTCACATATTAGCCAAATTTCGTTTCTGCTGTTTTTGCTGCAGTCTTCATGGGCACAGAGGAGCCTTGGATCCAGACAGCCTATTCACATACTGGCCAGATTTAGTCTTTGCTATTTTTGCTGCAGTCTTCATGGGCACCGAGGAGCCCTGGATCCAGACCGCCTATTCACATACTGGCCAGATTTGGTCTCTGCTGTTTTTGTTGCAGTCTTCATGGGCACCGAGCAGCCCTGGATCCAGACCGCCTATTCACATACTGGCCAGATTTGGTCTCTGCTATTTTTGCTTCAGTCTTCATGGGCACAGAGGAGCCTTGGATCCAGACCGCCTATTCACATACTGGCCAGATTTAGTCTTTGCTATTTTTGCTGCAGTCTTCATGGGCACCGAGTAGCCTTTGATCCAGACAGCCTATCCGCAAATTGACCAGATTGGGTCTTTGCTATTTTTGCTGCAGTCTTCATGGGCACCGAGTAGCCTTTGATCCAGACAGCCTATTCACATATTGGCCAGATTTAGTCTTTGCTATTTTTGCTGCAGTCTTCATTGGAACCGAGTAGCCTTTGATCCAGACAGCCTATCTGCATATTGGCCTGATTTAGTCTTTGCTATTTTTGCTGCCGTCTTCATGGGCTCCGAGTAGCCTTTGATCCAGACAGCCTATCCGCATATTGGCCAGATTTGGTCTTTGCTGTTTTTGCTGCAGTCTTCATGGGCACAGAGGAGCCTTGGATCCAGACAGCCTATTCACATATTAGCCAAATTTCGTTTCTGCTGTTTTTGCTGCAGTCTTCATGGGCACAGAGGAGCCTTGGATCCAGACAGCCTATTCACATACTGGCCAGATTTAGTCTTTGCTATTTTTGCTGCAGTCTTCATGGGCACCGAGGAGCCCTGGATCCACACAGCCTATTCACATACTGGCCAGATTTGGTCTCTGCTGTTTTTGTTGCAGTCTTCATGGGCACCGAGGAGCCCTGGATCCAGACCGCCTATTCACATACTGGCCAGATTTGGTCTCTGCTGTTTTTGTTGCAGTCTTCATGGGCACCGAGGAGCCCTGGATCCAGACCGCCTATTCACATACTGGCCAGATTTGGTCTCTGCTGTTTTTGCTGCAGTCTTCATGGGCACAGAGGAGCCTTGGATCCAGACCGCCTATTCACATACTGGCCAGATTTGGTCTCTGCTGTTTTTGTTGCAGTCTTCATGGGCACCGAGGAGCCCTGGATCCAGACCGCCTATTCACATACTGGCCAGATTTGGTCTCTGCTATTTTTGCTTCAGTCTTCATGGGCACAGAGGAGCCTTGGATCCAGACCGCCTATTCACATACTGGCCAGATTTGGTCTCTGGTGTTTTTGCTGAAGTCTTCCTGGGCACAGAGGAGCCCTGGATCCAGACCGTCTATTCACATACTGGCCAGATTTGGACCCTGCTGTTTTTGCGGCAGTCTTCATGGGCACAGAGTAGCCTTGGATCCAGACAGTCTGTTCACATATTGCCCAGAGTTGGTCTTTGCTGTTTTTGCTGCACTCTTCGTGGGCACAGAGGAGCCTTGGATCCAGACCGCCTATTCACATGTTGGCAGATTTGGTCTCTGGTGTTTCTGCTGCAGTCTTCCTGGGCACAGAGGAGCCTTGGATCCACACAGCCTATTCACATACTGGCCAGATTTGGACCCTGCTGTTTTTGCGGCAGTTTTCATGGGCACAGAGTAGCCTTGGATCCAGACAGTCTGTTCACATATTGCCCAGAGTTGGTCTTTGCTGTTTTTGCTGCACTCTTCGTGGGCACAGAGGAGCCTTGGATCCACACAGCCTATTCGCATGTTGGCAGATTTGGTCTCTGGTGTTTCTGCTGCAGTCTTCCTGGGCACAGAGGAGCCTTGGATCCACACAGCCTATTCACATATTGGCCAGATTTGGTCCCTGCTGTTTTTGGTGAAGCACAACTGAAAAGGGTGTTGGGTGTATACTCTACATTCCCGCTAATCCCTTTGAGGATGTTTTATTGTGCAAAGGTGGCCACATCCCTACTTTATGGTTTAGAGACTAACCTTTATCACATGGGGCAATTCCTGAACATCTAATTCAATAGTATGACATGAACTGGGCCACACTTCCAGGCGCGGACTGGCCTATAGGGCAATAGGGTAATGCCGAAACCAGAAATGCCAAATGGTAGTGTGGTCCAGCTGTTTTGGTCAAAGCTGGCCACTTTTTTTGGCCAATGTGGGCCAGTTTGATGAGATACTTTACAATGCGGCTAGTAGTTTTGAGCAGTGCTGCTGAATAAATATTCTTTAACTTGCACAGTTTGCATTACATTTTATCAAAAACCTAGCCCCTTGGGTACTATTCAAACGTTCTGTCACAAAAGGAATGAACTTCCTTTTGCAACTGTGGGCCACGTTTTCATTGGTGCGCGAGAGAATGTTATGGCCCAGTCCGATCCTGCTCACTGGCATTGTGGAAGAGGCCTGGCCTGGTGGCTAAAATCTTGGAGCACGGGCTGACATCCCTCTATGATATTAACATTAAATTAGAACAAGGGAGTAGGGTAGCTTGGCTCCAAGAGTTTGTGAATCAATTCAAAAATTGTGTTGGACGTCATTGTATGTATTTGCGTCTAAAGGGTGAATAGGTTTGGGGTGTCCTTAGATGGGGTGGTAGGGAGTTCCAGTGATGGGCTGCTTTCACTTGGAAGCTGTTGCCCCCCATTTTGGTGCGATTGAACCTGGGAACTGTGAGTAGGTTGGCGTTGGAGGTTCTAGTAGGTCTGTTGGACCAGTGTTTACTTATTATATTGACTAAGTAGCGGGGGGCAGGGTTGTTGAGGCATTTGTGTGTTAGTGAGGCTACTTTGAGCAGGATTTTATCTGTGGTGTTGAGCCAGTTATGGGCTCTCCTAATGTTAGAGATGTGTTCTTTCTTGGGGATGCTAAGCGCTGCTCTGAGAGCGTTGTTTTGTAGTGTCTGTATTTTGTTGGTAACCTGTTTGCTGGCTCCTACGTAAAGGGCATTACAATAGTCCAGTTTGATAATATAAGGGCTCTGGCTAATGTAATGCAGCTCTGGGTGTATAAGAAAGGTTTGGCTGCTCTTATAAGCCTACATGTGTAGGCCGTGGATGATGCCATGGAGCTAACCTGTTTATGGAAGGAGAGGGAGGATCGATGTATATTCCTAAGGTTTTCACTTCCTTAGCTACTTTAATCAGGTTCCCGTCTATTATGAAGCTGGTGTAGTTGTGGTCCAATTTGGTTAGATATGCGGTGGAGCCAAGTATGATGAGTTCAGTCTTGTCATCATTCAGGCATAGACTGTGTGATGCCATCCATGCCTGGATGATGAGGTACACCCTGTTAACCAAGGCCAAATCATGGTTGTAATTTCCCGTCAATGGGATGAGGATCTGGGTATCATCAGCATAATTAGTGTAGGTGATACCCAGACCGTCTAGATCATCAAACAGGGGCTTCATGAACACGTTGTATAGTGTAGGGGAGACGCAAGAACCCTGGGGGACTCCGCATGTGATGGGGATGGGGTCGGTGGCAGCTGTGGTGGAGAAGACATGCATGGATCTGTTGCTGAGGAATGACTCGATCCAGCCGATGGCTTCTTGGGAAAGAAAGAATTGAGGGCAATGTCTCTGTATTGGCCACTTACCCGATAAAACCAAGTTTGTTATATGGCCATGACTGGTGCACTAAGGTTGCTGCGTTGCATGCCTGCTCCCTCTATTCTGATTATGCAAAAGTTATTAGGAAAAGGGGAGTTTTGCCCCGATATCTGGTATTGTTCCCTTTCCAGGAATTGAGACGTCTGTATCTAAAATTTAAACTCAACCTGTTCCCCACTTTTCAATGTGAGTGCCCTAGACCTGGCATTCGGATTGACCTCAGAATCAAAAATGGAAACTTTTAAACACCTAGTAACATATTGTTCTTACTGTCATGCAGAGCGAATCTTGCAATTTACTGGTTGTACATATCTGAATTTGGATGATGCGGGCGAAACCTTGTGGAATAGACTTTTAAGTGGTGATAATGTTTCACTAAAAAAAAAGATGTTTCCTTTAGCCTTGTACATAATACTCTTTTATATGTTGTAGAGTTAGGGAGTTTCCTGGGACCGTTGTATGTGATTAATTTATTTTGTGATTGTTATGTTATTGTATTTTTGACCGAAACATAAATGGAGTTTGAAAATTATTTTTAATAACCCACGACCCATTAAATACAAAAGAAGGAGACCAGACATGATGTACCAACTGGGCTTAAAGGAAATGGGCAATTAAGTGTGCACAAGCTCATTTAATAGCTGATAATCATGTAAACTGGTAATAATGTGCTGAATGGTTTTACTGGAAACCCGCTAACTAAGCATATAGTAAAGTCGTATGCTAGATTTGATAAAACATATATTATTTTGAAAATGGGAAAGAATAGTATTTATTCGTCAAAATATTTGGTGCCTTTGTTTCTTTTTTACTAGTGTGAGATCAGTCTGTGTGAGATGCAAATGTGAGGTCTTCCCATGTGCGAGACAATTCAATATGTCCTGTTTTCCTACAAGGTTGGCCCTTTGCTGTCTGCGGCATACGGTCTGTGTGTGACATCAGTGGGTCTTTTTCCTAGTTGCGACATCTGTCGCGTGTGATATCAGCCTGTATATGACATCTTCTCAGGCTTGCTCTTTGTTCTTGTGTGATATCAGCAGGCTTATCGCATATTTACATATGTGACAACTACCTTTATGTGATGTGGTCCTGGATGTGTACACTTGTTGGACAGGGTATGATATTTTACTATGCGTAACATGTTCTCATTGTAAGGCCTGCTTGCGTGTGATAGCAGCATGGGTGTCGGAACTTTATGTGGGAGATGAGTCCCGGTATGATCCCTGCCTGTGTGTGATTATGGTCTGCATGCGGCATCTGTCTGTGTGACAGTATGTGTGTAAGGTCTTCTGTGTATTATAAACTGGTGTGTGACATGGACCTGTGTGGAACATCACTGTGCCAGCCTTGATGTAATATTCCATGACTGGGACTCTTCCCATCTTATTTGCAGGCTGGTGCTGCGCCGGATCCTCCGCAGGGCTGTTCGGTTTTGCTCTGAGGTTCTCCAGGCTCCTCCCGGTTTCTTGGCCGGCCTAGTCCCCACAGTGGTGGATATTCTGGTAGGTTTTGTGCCCCGGGGCATGTGATTGTAGGTTAAAGGCTCGAGGACTATCCCAGGGCATCAGAAAACTGTCCACTTTCACTGGCATGAACTGTCCCCTAAGCGTCACTGGCTCCATGTTGGGACTGATTTTCTGTACTCTGGCCTGGTGGACAGATCTATAGCAGGGCAACCTAGTTTAGTGACAGGGATAACTCTGGGCGCTGTAGGCAAACCAGTTCAAGGTAGCAAAGCGAGTGGTCCAGGCTAAGTCCCAAGAGGTGGTGAGCCTGGAAGGGGTCCTCAATGAGTACACACAGTGAAAGTCAAGGAACACATTTAGACAAACAGTTATACGTATTTATTTATGGCCAAATAACACTGTGACAACGACTACTAGCATGTAATATTATCACACAATACTAAATAATAGATGCATATATGCATTCACTGGAGAAGGGCAAAATACATAACAAACTTCTACAAAGGAAGGTGAGTTTTACTATGCAGCACTACAGGTCCACAGAGATACAACACTAACTTTCAAAGTCCATCCCTAAGATCTATGGGGTTTTGTGCCCAAAAGTTCACCAAAGATCCTCACAATTTTGTGAGACAGAACAAAGTTACTGGAGGACTTCTGGGATCCAATGAAGAGATCCAAAGGGTAGAGGACAAGTTATCCTAGCTATTGAGTCCCCCACTTTCCGAATGCTTTCGTGAACAAGCAATGGCGAAGCCAAACTGTTATAAAAGCTTATAAAAGTTACCAAACTTTTAAAAGGGAATTAGGGGTTCAGGTAAGTATGGTTACAACTCACCCCCCATACTCTGATGCTTCTTAGGAGTTTGCAGCCCTTCAGAAGAGGAGCCAAGGTCATTTTTCACATCTTCACCTATGGTTCTTGATGCCCAGGAGTTGCAGGTTCGAGCACCTCTCTGGTCGGTAACAAATGCTGCTGCAAGGTCGTCTGGATGGAGAATGTAGAAAAACTCAATGCAGGACCCCTCTCAGCACTGGACTGGATGCAGAAAAGCTGTTTTGGATGACGGCCATCAAGGCACAGCAACACATGGGAACACACTTGTCACTGTCAGACTCCTCCTGGTATCTTGGGTTCCCTTGATGCTGGAACCATGAAATCTGGCAGAGATGAGTCCTGTAGCACGAGCTGTCTATCCCCCAAAGTTCCAGGCATCAACGTGGAACAGCGACATCTGCAGCATGGTAGGCCATTCTGTGAGTTTGGCAGCCACTGGGTGATCCAGGGGCACTTTACAGGGCTCTTCTTCACAGGACTCCGAGCTGAGCTGATGTCGAGAATGTGTGTTCCCTCCTCTCCAAGGGTCGCAGCTCCTTCGCAGGACTGCTGAAGATCACCTACAAGACAGGGTTTTCCAGGACAGCAGCAGAAGTTGGTCACCAGGCCTTCTTCCAATGCGTCCACGGTCTTCTTTCAAGTCTTGCAGCTGGACAGGATACTAGGCCCCTTCAGGTTTTCTTCTAGGACATCTCTGAAATGGGTGGAGGGGTCCTCTTCTTATCCAAAAGGCAGGTAGGAGTCAAAACTCCTACTAGCCAAACAAAGATCTGGTACACACGCACGCACGCACGCACACACACACACACCAGCAGTGGTGCAATCAGGACTACTGGTGGCACAGCTCATGCATACCACTCAGTAAGATTGAAACCAGTTTGTGGATTGGGGCGGACAGTCCCAACCCACTTCCAGCAGCAAGTACACATGGGCCTGCAGAAGCCGTCGAAAAGCCTCGGTTTTCCCGGGCACTGGAATTTGAGTTAGAGAAAAGATGGCCAAGGGACAAACGAAAAACCATGTGGCACGGCCATGTTTGCACACTAGCCACAGTAGGTAGGCAAATGCAGAAAGCTTAAAGTAAAATACACCAAAAAGTAGCAAAAAGTAATTGCTGCCACCAGCTTGACCCTTCGGCACAACTAACAATCCTCCGAGTGTTATTCTAGGGCAAAACAAAAAGTGTACTCCATTGTACTGCATTGTGCGATGCATTGTACAATGATAAAAAGTGACCTAAAGTGATAACATGTTACCAAAAGTGTCAACAAAGTGACAAGACAAATCAATGACAATGTTTCCCAGTACGGACAGTCTGAAGGACATGTCAGTTTCCCATGACAGAGGAGCAAAAGCCAGTGCAGCGAAGCTGGAGACTTCACTGCACTGCAAAAAGAGCAGGTCAGATTAAAAATAAAATCAAAAAGATTGGGGTTCCATAAGAATGGAGGCAAAGGTGATGTAAAGAGAAATCTTTCCCAACACTCTGGAATAGGGCACATATCACATTGTTTTGATTCCCGCTGAGCCACCAAGACACACATCCCAAGCGTCCCACGCTCCTATTATAGTAAGGCCAAGAGGATCTAGTCTTACACTCCAGGTGCCATGGGAACCAGTGTTGACACTGGGCTTGGGGGTGAGAGGCCGTTAGAACTGCATTTCGAGTTGAGGCTGTAGTCTGGGCACTATTTCAGCACATGTTGGCATGGTTTTACACATGGCGCTCATGCCAGTTACACAGTTGCATCTCATTGGCATGCAGATTATAAATGAATGGTATATGTTGACATGGAAAAAAGTATCCTAAATGGGTCAGCATCTTAGCCTAATGACTGACGGACATCAGTAACGCCAGTGAAACTATCACCAAAAGACATGCCACCGCCTCGCAAGCTTAGATGAAAAGAAGGGGCATCTGTTATGGACCACCAGCGGGGGCCGGGGGTGGAGGCTTTATTGGGGATGTTTTTTTTCTTTCTTTCAAAGGCTTGAAAAGGTGTCTACAACCTTTTGCTCTACAGATATTTTGCACTACAACTCCCATTAGCCCTAACCAGCATGGTCAATAGTAAGGAATCATAGGAGTTGTAGTCCGAAACAGCGAGGAACAGATTGCATACCCCTTTAATTTCTACCAACCTTTGCAAACGCTGACTATCTCTTCTACTCTCTTCCCAGGGAGAGGCCTACCCGGAGCTGAGGCGAGATGCGAACCAGGTATGAGAGCCAATCACAAATCAGCTCATAGCCCAATCCGCGTCATTCCCATCACCCAGGGATCCCTGGCAACTTCATCTGCGGAATCCTGTTTCCAAGCCTGGACGTCCCTTTCTCCTATTGCTTACATTTAAGGCAGCAAAGAGGTATTATTTAATGGGGGGCTCGTCATGCCCATGGGCCATTGGTAACCTGAGAAGAAGCCCTGCAAGTCCCACTGCTGCTGGCAGCAAGTGTGAGTCCATACCCAAGCCTTAAAGAAGCTAGAGTCATATTTCTGCTTCACTGCAGATATGAGGCTTGACTCGGAGCTTCACACGATGTATCTACATGTGTGACTACCAGGTTGTCCTTTAAATGGACCAGACAATCAGCAGAGGGCTATGATTTCTCGGTGGTGCAGCCGGATGGATTTATTTGCACCTGGCAAGCAGTGGTCCTCAGTGGAGGTGGTTGTGAGTGCAGCATGAGGTACCAAAATGTGCCGCACACACAGAGTATTGTAGTATTGTGCACTCTGACATGCAGCACATGTTAAATAGGGTGCTGGGTTACGGAGGAAGGACAGAAAGCTGTGGGCCCGCATTGAAGAACATACTGTAAAGTTAGCTGTCATTGGTGCCTTGGGGATGTGTGTGGGCCCGCATTGAATAACATACTGTAAAATTAGCTGTCATTGGTGCCTTTGGGATGTGTGTGGGCCCGCTTGAATAACATACTGTAAAGTCAGCTGTCATTGGTGCCTTGGGGATGTGTGTGGGCCCGCATTGAAGAACATACTGTAAAGTTAGCTGTCATTGGTGCATTGGGGATGTGTGTGGACCCGCATTGGAGAACATACTGTAAAGCTAGCTGTCATTGGTGCCTTGGGGCTGTGTGTGGGCCCGCATTGGAGAACACACTCTTAAATTAGCTGTCATTGGTTCCTTGGGGATGTGTTTGGGCCCGCATTGAAGAACACACGGTAAAGTTAGCTGTCATTGGTGTCTTGGGGATTTGTGTGGGCCCGCATTGGAGAACATACTGTAAAGTTAACTGTCATTGGGGCCTTGGGGATGTGTGTGGGCCCACATTGGAGAACATAATGTAAAGCTAGCTGTCACTGGTGCCTTGGTGATGTGCGTGGGCCCGCATTGGTGAACATACTGTAAAGTTAGCTGTCATTGGTGCCTTGAGGTTGTGCATTGGAGAACACACTGTAAAGTTAGCTGTCATTGGTGCCTTGGGGATGTGTGTGGGCCAGCATTGGAGAACATACTGTAAAGTTAGCTGTCATTGGTGCTTTGGGGATGTGTGTGGGCCCGCTTTGGAGAACATACTGTAAAGTTAGCTGTCATTGGTGCCTTAAATGAACCAGTAGACCATACTTTGTCGACCACCTCATGGCTCCTAGTGCTCTTTCTGTGATCCAGACGCTGGAACTTTACAGTCCTCATCCCTGGAGTTCACTCAACTTAGAACCTGAGATTCTCTCAAGCCACAATGGGAAGCTGCGCTGCAGGGCTCGTCCTTCGAGGGGATTGGGTCCTCCGATGTATTCCATATCTATGACAGGTAATGTCCACAGCTGTGCTGCTTCGGAAAATCTTTGGCGTCTGCGTCCTGCGTCGATGACGTTGATGCGCCGTCCCCGAGCACCTCCTCCGACGGCTGACGTCACCCGATGTGATAAGGAGGACGTACGACGCCCATAGCCTCAGTTCCGTTTTTTCCGCGAACGTGTTCGCTTCGTGAATCTCGGTACGCCTCGACTCGTTGGAGTTGCTGTTTTCTTTCTCGGTTCGTTTAACCTGTTCGGTTGGTGTGAAGACCTGTTCGTGGCGATGTCTTTCTCATCTTCGACCCCGCGTCCGGGCTTCAAGAACTGCGGGGACTGTGGGTCCAAGATGTCGGTTACGGACTCGCACAACGCCTGCCTCTGGTGCCTCGGGGAGGCCCACGATACGGACGACTGTGTCGACTGCCAGTCGCTCACTGCGAAGGCCTTGCGGGAACGCAAGAAGAAACTGTCAGTAGGTCAGGTGTCTAAGCCCCGGAAGTCGAGGTCTGCGGGGCTTTCGACCGATGACTCGAGGGGTGACTCTACGCGTCGTCGTCGGAAGTCCGGTGGGTCTCCTTCCAGGAGTCGGTCTCGCCACTCCTCCGCCTCTTCTAGGCATTCCAGGAAGCGCCGGCATAGGTCGCCTTCCCCGTCCTTTTCCGAGGACTCCGCCCGTCGGCGGGTCGCTTATCCCTCCATGCAAGCGACACCGGAGGAATGGGCTTCCTTCAGGAAAGCAGATGCTAGCGATTCTGGAATCGCAGGGCACCGGTCCGTCTGCGCCTCCCAGTGGGGTCGGTAGGCACCGGTGGAGAGACACCGCCCGTACGCCTTCGGGCTCGGGTGGTCGGCACGGCTCGCGGGAGAGGTCCCACTCGGTCAAGGGTAGCAGTTCTCGCCATGCCCGCTCCAGGTCCCGGTCCTCGATGCGCTTGAGAACGCGTGATCCTGTGCCGTCTTCGAAGAAGATGTCGACGCCTGTGGCGCCGAGGTCGTCGACGATTTCTCTCAAGGTTCCGTCTTCGAGGGGGTCATCGACGCCGTCAGCGCCCAGGTTGTCGAGAGACACGCTCGGAGCTCCGGCTTCGAGGACTGTGTCGACGCCGCAGATGCTGGAGGCGTTGCAGCTGACGTCGACGCCCATTCGCTCGACGTCGACGCCTTTTCTGTCGACGCCGGTGCCTTATGTCTCGGGTTACCGAGTACTTGGGTTGGTCAGCTCCCCCAGGGGAGTTCGTTCGAGATGATCTCACGGACATCCTTGATCTCTGTCCACCCACTGACCCGGTTTTGCCTTTTCATATGGCTTTGCAGAGAAGGGTGGCGGCGGCTTGGACTGCTCCGGAGAGTCTCCCGGCAGTGGGCAAGTCTTTGTCGTGAAAATACCGTCCAGCCAGTAGCGACCCCTGCTACTTGTCTAGGCACCCCACCCCGGAGAGTTTGGTGGTGCAGGCGGCTACGGCCCCGGCAAAGTAGGCGTCGTATCCTACCATCCCTCCGGATAGGGACGACAAACATTTTTACGGCTGGGCGAAGAAACTGTTTTCTTCTGGGGGTCGGCCCTTCAGGCGGCCAACTCCATATGTGCCTTGTCTCGTTTTACACACACTCTGTGGAACTGTGTTGCATTAGCGGCTGATCATATTCCCGAAGGGGACGAACGGGATGGTTTCCTTGCTATGGTTCAGGATGGCAAGGATGCCATGTGTGAGGCCGTTCAGTCGGGTTTGGACTTGACGGATTGTGTCAGCCGGTCCATGGCGGCGAGCACCGTAATGCGCAGGTTTGCGTGGTTGAGGAAGTCTGGGTTCGCTCCTGATGTGCAGTCCCGGCTCCTCAACATGCCCTTTGATGGTGAACACCTTTTTGGCAGCAAGGCTGACGAGAGCCTTGAGAGGTTGCAGACCTCCAAAGCTGCAGCAAAGTCGTTGGGCGCTGCAGTTCGCCAACCTCCGCCTTTTTGTCCTAGGGGACAGCAATGGAGGGGAGGTTCCTTTTGCTATTACTGTTCCTTCAGTAAAGCGAGAGGAGCTAGCAGTCAAAGAGGCCTTCGTAAGAGTGCCAGAGGTGGAAACAAAGGTACTCGAGGTGCCAAGGCCGCTCGGGCAGTTGCCTCTTTGCCCTCAGGCAACGCCGCAGCTGCAGCCGCTACCACTCAGTCATGAGGCCAGATCCCATGGTTCGCCGGTTGGGGGAAGGCTGGCGCAGCATCTTGTAGAGTGGCAAGCTGTCATAATGCCCGCTCCAGGGGAGCCGGTTCAAGCCCTCCGTCCCCGAAAGCGGACATCCAGTCCCCAAGGAAGGACCCAGCAACCCCATATAGGGGCCCTTTGGACAGTGTCCTGGCGCCTATGGCGCCAGGCTCATAAAAGACATCAGTTCTGGCGCCATAGGCGCCAGGCTCATTATGGGAGTGCTTGGGTGCACTTACCTGATGCAGACCATGCTGCAGGATCCCGGCCTCCTTGAGGCCTGAAAGGAACTACTTTACCTGTGGGACTAATTTACCATCCGGGCGTGGTCGGGGAAGGATACATACCTGATTGGAGGAAGGATACTTACCTGGAACTTCTTCCAAGGCTATTTAAACCCCACCCGAACAGCCACACGTGCTTCGCGTTGTTCTGCATCTAGCAGCTGGACGCTCACCGTGTCTGCTCCTGCATCCTGACTTCTGCCACGCCTGCCAGCATCCTGGATCACCTGCAAAGGAAGAGAAGAAGAGAACAGAAGAAGGAAAAGTCCTTACCTGCTAAATCCGCATCCCGGAGACATCTCGCCGACAATCCTGAAAAGGAAAACTTTTATTTAAAAGCTCATCGCGTCGATCGCTGCAGCGCCGCATTCCACTCACCTTTACAGGGCGCCTCCATGTTCAGCAGCGATCATCCGGATTCGCAGTCACGCCCCAGCACCTAGGGAGAAAAAGACCAGAACAAAAGGTGAGAGAGAGAAGGGAATAAGGAAAGCTAAATCTCCATGTTAAGACTTACCTGTTGATTCATTCCCTCTTCATTTCGGGTCCGCGCCGCATCCTGGCATTTCCGGACCCCGGCCACTAAGGGGAAAAAGAGACATCAGCGTTAATGAGCGAATTAAAAGACATTACCAAAAAAAAACGCTCATTAAAGACTTACCTGATTTCTACAAGGATTTCACCTCTCATCTCGGGTCGGTGCCTGTTCCCCGGCATTCCGTACCCCGGCCCCTATGGGGAAAAAGACACTAGCATTAGTACATTAATGCATGGACACAAGGGGAACCTCTTATCAAAAAACGTACCTGGAAGCCAAGCAAGTTTGGTTCTCACCAATCCGAAAATCCAGTGAAGTAACTGGATACCAACGCGCCCCTGCATCAGAAGCAGGATGGAGAGCTCGTCCTTCCAGACCCTAAGGTGAGACGCTACGAGGAATCACAGAAGGGTTTTGAGGAGGGTGAGAGGGGAAAGTGGGAGGCCGATTGCATTACCCCGCAGACAGTTAATTCCCCTATTTTCACCTACAGAAGGATACTTCTGCGAGCCAGACAAGCCAGATTTGGGGGCCCGGTCCAGTCCGTCTCCCGAACCCTGCGCATCACCTTAGAAGAGGTCAGCAGCGCGAACCAGGCCAGCGCCTCCGTGGGAGTCAGGTGAGCGTAACACAAGCCATTACTTCGGATGTGTGGGTTCTGGAGATCGTAACCCACGGCTACTGTCTTCCTTTTCGGCAGAGACCTCACGACAATCCACCAGGGAACCTCTCTTTGAAGAGTCCGGATCCGCTCCTTGCGCAGGAAATTCAAGCCCTGCTGGAGAAGGGCGGCATAGAACTGGTGTCTGTAGTGGAGAGTAACAAGGGATGGTATTCCCCTTATTTTTTGATTTCAAAGAAAGACTGGGGATTGAGACCCATCATGGACTTGCGCGGTTTGAACAAACTCCTCAGGAAGGACAAGTTCAAGATGGTGACTCTTTCTCAAGTCCTCCAGGCCCTTCAACTTCAGGACTGGTTGGTGTCTCTCGACCTCAAGGATGCTTACTTCCATGTGCCGATCCATCCCAAGCACAAGAAGTACCTGAGGTTCGCGGTTGGCGACTCGCACTTTCAGTTTCGGGTCCTGCCGTTCGGATTGACCTCCGCCCCGAGGGTTTTCACCAAGCTCATGGTGGTGGTGGCAGCGCATCTCAGGAAAGGGGGGATTCACGTCTACCCCTACCTGGACGATTGGTTGATCAGGGAGAGCTCTCCCGAGCAAGTCCTGGATCATCTCTCCGTCACCTGCCACTCCCTTCACAGGCTGGGCTTCTCCCTCAATTTAAAGAAGTCCCATTTGACACCAACGCAGCGGCTCCAGTACATCGGAGCAGTGCTCGACACGTCCCTGGGGCAGTGTTTTCCTCCTCAGGTGAGGGCTCTTCACATTCAGCAGATGGTGCACAAGTTTCAGTTTGCCCAGACTCTCCCAGCGTCCGAGTTCTTGAGGCTGCTCGGCCTCATGGCATCCTGCATTCTTCTGGTGCCAGAGGCTCGTCTGCGGATGAGATATTTGCAGTGGTCTCAGTCCTCCGGCAGGCTGTCGGACCCTGTTCAGGTGCCGCCTTCAGTAGCCCAGGACCTTCTGTGATGGGCCGTCGAGGGCAATCTGATGAAGGGTGCCCCATTGTGGCTGCCCTGGCCGGAGGTGACGATCGTGACGGACGCATCCCTCACGGGATGGGGAGCTCATGCCAACGAGCTGACAGTCAGCGGTCGTTGGTCTCCGTCGGAGTCCAGACTCCATATCAATCTGTTGGAGCTGAGGGCCGTCAGGCTAGCCCTGAAGGCTTTTCTGCCGACCATGCGCGGGAAGAGTGTCCTGATTCTGACGGACAACACGGTGGCCATGCACTACCTCAACAAAAAGGGGGGGCAGGGTCACTTGCGCTGTGCAGGGAGGCGATGCAGCTCGAGTTCTGGGCCATCCAGCAGGAAGTTTCGATCTCGGCAGTTCATCTGGCCGGAGACGACAACGAGACGGCGGACGCTCTGAGCAGGTAGAGCACGATCTCTCACGAGTGGGAGCTGGCTCAGGAGATTCTCCTGGAGATCTTCGCCCTTTGGGGGACCCCTCAAGTGGATCTCTTCGCCTCCAGTGTCAACCGGAAGTACGAAAGGTTTTGCTCGCGGGAATTTCCTCCAAAAGGAGCCTTAGGAGACGGGTTTGTGGTGGAGTGGTCATTCCCACTGCTGTACGCGTTTCCTCCAGTCCCCGTCATCCCGCAAGTGTTGCAGAGGTTACGGAGGTTCGGTTCCCGGATGATCCTCATTGCTCCGGCGTGGGCCTGGAGGACGTAGTACCCGGACCTTCTAGACTTGTCCATCTGCCCTCCACATCGTCTTCCCTACCGAGACGATCTGCTCTCACGGGAGGGGGGTCAGGTTCTCCATCCAGAGGTCAGATCCCTCAATCTTCACGCTTGGCTTCTGAAAGGTTGAGGTATAAGGATTGGGACCTCCCTGAAGACGTGATGGAGGTGTTGCTCTCGGCCAGGCAGCCGGCAACTAAGTCTCTGTACCGTTGCCGTTGGAGAAAGTTCTGCGACTGGTGCAGAGTTCAGAATGTGGATCCTTTTGAATGCGACATTCCCATGGTTTTGTCTTTTTTGCTTTCTTTGGCCCACAGGGGCTTGCAAGTGGGGACCATTAAAGGTTACCTGGCGGCGCTGTCCATATTTAAGCGCTCGTCTGAAGAGTGTTCCTATTTTAAGATTCCTTTAATTTCACAGTTTTTGAAAGGGCTCACTAATGTGTTCCCTCCGTCACCTTTTTTGGTGCCAGGTTGGGATTTGAACCTTGTTCTTAAGTTTCTTATGGGTGCTCCGTTTGAGCCTTTACATTCTTGCCCTTTGAGCCACCCTTCACTGTGTTTCACAAGGACAGGGTTGTCCTTAGAGTTCGTCCTTCTTTTCTTCCGAAAGTGGTTTCGGATTTTCATTTGAGCCAGAAGGTTGTTCTTCCGGCGTTCTATCCTCCTCCACATCCTGGTAAGGAAGAGGAGAAGCTCCATAGGCTTGATCCTCGGAGAGCGTTGAGCTTTTATATTTCGCGCATGTCCCGGGTCAGAGTGGACGATCAACTTTTCATTGGTTACGCTGGGAAGCGTTTAGGACAAGCTGTGACGAAACAGACTTTGTCTCGTTGGATTATTTTAGCTATCTCTGAGTGTTACCGCTTGGCGGGTAAGGACCCTCCGGCTGGCTTGCGGGCCCATTCTACCAGAGGAGTGGCTGCGTCTACTGCCCTGCAGAGGGGAGTTCCTATTCATCACATCTGTGATGCAGCCACCTGGGCTTCAGTACATACTTTTGTACGTCACTACTCCCTCGATTCCATTAGAGGGCAAGTTCTCTATTCCGCAATTTCATTGGGCATGCTAAATTTGTATTCTAAATTCTTTCCCACCTCCTTGCTTGGTACTGCTTTGGGAGTCTGTCATAGATATGGAATACGTCGGAGCACCCAATCCCCTCAAAGAACAAGTCACTTTCTTACCTGCTAACGTTCTTTCGATGGGATGGGCCGACGACGTATTCCATATCGCTCCCTCCCTGCCTTCCCCGCTGCAGAATTTCTTTTGCGATTGCAGCTTCCGTTCCGCAAGGCCTTGTGTGTCTGACTGGCAGAAAACTGGTGGCACACGTTCTGGGAAAAAAACTATAACTGAGGCTATGGGCGTCGTGCGTTCTACTTATCACATCGGGTGACGTCGGCCGTCGGAGGAGGTCCTCGGGGACGGCGCATCGACGTCATCGACGCAGGACGCAGACGCCAAAGATTTTCCGAAGCAGCACAGCTGTGAACATTACCTGTCATAGATATGGAATACGTCGTCGGACCATCCCATCGAAAGAACGTTACCAGGTAAGAAAGTAACTTGTTCTTCTCATCGTTTCCTTACTCATTTATTTTCTTACTTTCATTCTAAGTGATGCTCTTTTGAATCTACAAACGTTTGGCACTTGTGTTCCCCTGATGCCCTCCCTTCCCATCTTCACTTCCCACAATGCCTTGGGGTGGCTCTTTCCTTTCCTCTGTCTGTTGTTCATGTGAGCACGTGAAGGGGCTCCGAAATGCCAGAAGCGCAACTTAGAAAATGTCCCAATTGTGCCTAATTAATTAGCTATAAATTATTGAAATCAACATTTAGCAAGGGGATGGTTCAGATAACTTCATTAAGGATTACGCTCTTAAATCATGCATTAGCTGTAGTCTATCCATATTGCTGTGCAAGACTTAAATTCCACCATATGAACTTCCCTTGAGTATAAACTACATTTGGAACACCCTTCTATTCTACAGCCCAGATGGGGATGCTCATTTGTTCAAAGCATCTTCTAGAGTTGTTTTCCCTTGCCTTTCAGTTTTCTTTTCTAGAGATGATTTTGGAACTCTTGTTGAGTTCTTGATAATGTTTAGAGACTGGGATTGTCCGTCAAAGTGGTTAGTCTTCAAGAGGAGCATTAGAAAACTCAAATAGTTTAACAACTAAAACAAGTGAATAGGTCTGCAGGCCTGAAATGCTCCTGTAGGAGGGAATCGCTCTGGACCTTCAGCGTGTGTAGCCTTTCATTATTCTTCTAAATCAGTCATGTAGTGCAGGCTTAGCAGTTGATGGTGGCTCAAGCGTACTTCATTGTGTGTGTTTTGGTAGGTTTATTTTATGTATTGATTATTTATAAGGCGCACTATACAGCAAAATGGTGTTTCCAGGCGCCATGGGTGAGCTGTTGGACGCAAGTAGCAGGTCATCCTGATCCACCTTCGTATCATAACATGGAAAATGATCAAAAAGCCGCCATGTTTTTCTTATTTTCCTTACACAGAAGGATGTTCGACTCTGCATTCTTGATGTAATCCATGATTACATTTACTCTCCTCTTTTTCAACACAGTTATGCTTATTTTAAACACTTATTTGCATTGGTGAGATTTTTCTCTTCATGTTTCAAGGCCAAGCCTTTTTTGCTTTTATTCTCAATGTTGCCTTTCCTGTGTATTTTCCTTGAGCGACACCTACACCACTATCTACCATATCTGCATCCTCACTGCCTGTATATACCCACCTATTTTGTTTTTCTAATCTTTGACCATTCACCTCTTCTAACCTTGCTACTTAAGCTACCTTACTCCCTGTGTATATATTCTGTTTTATATATGTATATAACTGTACAGCACTGCAACCGAAGCTGAACATTTTCTTGTTGCTTTTTGCGCCCTGATACCCTTGGGTCTGGTTCACATTATAAATAATAAAACAAATAAAACAAGCAGGTGGTGCCTTTCAGTGCTGCTTTGCATGTGGCAGGGAAAAGGACTCTGTTCTAGCAGTCGCTCACCATCCAAGTGTTGTTGCTGGAGGCTTTCCATCCAGAGCCCTCTGAGTGATGTGGGGCAATCCCTACCTGTGTATACTGCCTCCAAAGAGCAGCGTTTAAAAGGGTATCTTTGAGGAGTACTGGGCGCACCTCTACACACTGGCCAGCTACTACTCAAGGAGTACAGATGAGTATCACATCATCAGCTCCTGTGACAGACTCTTCTCTTCTTCCCGCAGGCCATGAATATAATCAATGAGAATGAGGCTGCCTTCTTGTCCTCCCTGCAGCGCGGACGGCGGGTGATTGACAGGACCATTCGGCAGACTGGCCACGACCATGTCTTTCCAGGTGAGGTACTTGCAGATGTTTGGTCGGCTTCACTTTCAAACCACACATCTCGTCTTGCCCAGTCTATGCGTGGGAAGGTATTCCTGGTTTTTGAGAATCCTTTGTCTCCTGAGTAGCATGTGCTTGCAGCGTAGGGATCCAGTAAATGCCAGGCTCTTTGGAGTATGTTTGCCACTCAGCATTGGGAACGTCAGAAATGCAGACTTTGGTGGAGTCCTTGTGTGGGATGGAATTCAGTGGCAGTCAACCTCTCCAGCCATCCTCACTTCACCACCAATACTGGGCATTTACAGTGCAGGGTCTGGAGCTCCTTATCCAATCCTTGCTAGTGATGATCTCTGTTCTGACCTGCAAGTCTGGGAGAACTTCAGGAGACTATCCGCTTTTATTTAAGGGAAAGCCCACGCTTACCAGAACACCCACAAATATATAGAATACTCGCACCCCTGCAAATGCAGGGTGTAGGGGGAAGGGTATGATGGATTCTCACACCCTTACCTAAGCATTGCTCACTCACTCAATCCAGAACAGTGTGAGAATTTGCCACAATTGTATAAACCGGTCCCATCATCTGTGAACGTTCTCTTTGGCTGGCATGGTAATGATTTTGGTGCATGAACTTTAGTTTGTTGAAATATGTCTTCTTCCTATGACAGATGGAGGGCAGGTTGGTAGCTGAGAGATGTCCTGAGTGCAGTTGTTGTGTCTTGCAGTGGGCGTGGCCTGGTCACTATATAGGGACCTGGGATTTCCCTTGGATCTGATTGGTCTGATGCTGGAGGAGAAGGGTGTGGCCATGGATTCTGCTGCTCTGGAGCAGCTTGCACAGGAGGAAGCCAAGGTAAGGGCATGATACCTTAGTCTAAGCACCCGGGCTGCTTTCATTGATCCCCAGTGCCCCAGTACAATTCATACAGTCAAGAAAAATGATTTGCATAGATGACAAATGTGTATGTAACTTTCATAAAGCACTTCATGCACCCCCCTTTTAAGCGCTGTAACAATTGGTGTTATTTCCCAAATGTATGGCACAAAGAGGGAGGCCCAGAACATCCAGAGATACAAAATATCTATAGGCCTATTGCACCAGGGTAGCATTTTATAGTGTCCCTCAACCCTCCCTGCCAAGCCCCATCTGCTGACAGCATTCCAGCCCGGACCTTCGGACAATATGAATATCAAACATGACAGGAAAACCTCTGTTGGACCTCAGGGTTTTCTAACACAACAAAACAAGGGAGATTTCTGTAATCAAGCCGGTGTCAAGATGGGTGAAACACATAAGAGTATTGCCTATCCGAGTGTCTTGAGTCCAAAAAGTCCAGGACCTACTCTAGATAAGAAGTTCCTGGGGGTTCACCCCAGAGTAAAACCCACTAAGGTTGCTTACAGTCCTCAGTAGATGGAGGGTCCCGACATTAATTTTGTCTTGTAGTGGGGTCTGATTCTGCAAGAGCCTGGTCTGTGTATTGGACAAATCGCCATCTGGGATGATGGATGACCTCAGGTCATCACTGACTCCTTGTATCCTCAAGGGCCTAGATTGGACAGGTGCGTGGTTCCTGATCCTGCCCAGGGGGTCCCCTTTAGTCTTGGCTGTCCCACCTGGGACAACACGTGCAATGTGCATGTGCGTAGCTTTACCTCCTACACCAGGGCTGGCTTGGCTGTCCTCAAAATACACCACACACAACATACTGCGAAAAAACTGTTTACGCATGAATTTAGCATTGCATTATGATTAAACACACTGTCAAAACAGTACTCGGAAACATGCACCACAATTTAGTATTCTAAAGGAAACCACTGTAATGGGATCAGGTTGATGATACCCGCTCCCCCTGTACACCTTAATAGAATATAGTTAATTCCTAGGCATATGTAGCCCGTGGCCCCAAAGGGCCTGGCTAGTTGGGCTACATACTGGCCCCCTGTGGGAACACACAGGAAATGAAGACACAGACACCAGTGTAGTAATAAAGGGTTTATTAAATGTGTAGTGTGTGTGTGTTTCTATCTTTGTAGGTGTATTGGAAGAATTAATCCAGCCCACCATGGGGCTGGATGGAAAAATAAAGAACAATAAAAAAAGAATGGGCTGGGCTGGGGATAGAAAAGAATCCAGAAGGATTTCAAAATAAAGACAGATGAAAAATGGACAGTTGAAAAAAGAAGAGAGAAAGAAGAAAGAGAAACTTACCTGGGTAGTCGCTGCCTCAAACGCCACCCTAGCGCCTTAATCCTTCGGAAAGCGCTTGGTGGCGCATGGGTGGCCCCGCAGAGACTATGACCAGGGGGGCTAAACTGCTATGTAAGGGGCAGCTCGGCTGCCCCTGGGCCACGGTGCCTGTCGGCCTGCCCGGCGGCCATACCAGACGGGCCCAAGAGACATTTATGGCCCGGGCAGTGTGGCAGTGGCTGCCCGGGCTCATTAAGAACAGCCCAGCCAGGACTGCCTGTGGGAGGCCGCCCCGACCAGGCTTCCCAGCCGTTCCCTCAAAGGCCTGTCTCGTGGCCAGCGAGGCGACCTGTCATCGGCAAGAAATCCTCCCGGATTAAGTATGTCATGAGCAGCCAGGGAGGGAATGCAGAGAAGCCTGATCCACCCAGAAGGGTGGAGCCGTGAAGATCTGAGCCCTGTGTGAAGAGGAGGTAGTGAGGAAGTCCTGCATTGAGCGCCCCAAGTGAAGGAAGCCCCAGGCTGCCCAGTGGAGCGGCCCGGGTGAATACGCGGGCCGCCCCCTGCATTGCAACAACGCAATTGCTGAGGGGGCAGGCCTGGAGGAGACCTCGGCACCAGCGGCATACCCATAGCAACGGGGACGACGCCTGAGGTGCAAATGGTACACGGGCCGTGAAGTGACTTCGGGTGGGCCCCATTCTAAAATAATATTCATACTGCGGGTCGCAGCAGTGATATCTGGTGGGCCTCCCAGCCAACAGGGCCCATCCTAAATAAACATATGCACAACGGGTGTGTGGGGGAAGAGTGTGGGCGGTCCCCATGTGCTCAGGGTTTCCCAGAATAGATTCAAGACCCGGGCTACTTGTGATGAATGTGGTGGCACCACGTGGTGAACGGGGCCACCCTGAAAACAGAAGAGAGGCCAGGCACCAGACCAGACCTGTGGGGACTGGGCCCCCCCATCAAATGTCAACAGGACCAGCCCGCAACCAGCACTCTCCAGGCTTTCCCCCATTCACAGCTAGCGCCCCAGGGCTTACCTCAAGGTACTGTAACGGGGTGACTGACTGCAGAAGTCACCCCATTGTGACATAGTGTTTTATGTTGTATATATGTTGCAAGTCTATGTATATGTGTATGAGTAGATATGTGTTTAATGTTATGTAGGGTAAATGCTAAGTGGGGGGAAGTAGAGAGTTGGGGTAATAGGGGAATGCTAAGTAGGGTAACTGTTAATTAGGTATAGATAGGATATTAGGTAGATGGCCATTGTTATTAATTGGGGGCAAACTGGAGGTACCCTGGCATGCGATAGGCGTCAGGTTGGCGGTATGCCCAAGGCTGCCTTGCAAGATTGGACCACCCACAGAGGCCATCCTCTAGCCTCACTCTCCATGTGGGTGTGTAACGCTCACCTGGCTCCCACGGAGGCGCTGGTCTGGTCTGGGTTGCTGTGGCCTCTTCAAGCGTGATGCGCAGAATTCGGACCACCGATTGAACAGGACCCCCAAATCTTGCTGGTCTGGCCCGTAGGAATATCCTTCTGCAGATGAGAAAGGGGATTAACTGCTGAATAATGTGCTTGCTCCCCCCTTTCCCCCTTTGTTCTCCTCTGACTTCCTCCAAAACCCCCGGTTTAAGCTCACCTTATGGTTTGGAAGGATGAACTCTCCATCCTGCTTCTGGTGCAGGTGCGCGCGTTCGTCCAGTTACTTCACTGGTTTTCAGAATGGCGCTGGCAAATCCACTTGACTTTACTGAGCGATACGCCGTAAGTATGAAGATGCAAAAGTTCAAGTGTAAGCCTCCTTTTATGTTGTCTTTTTCTGTCCTTTATTTCAGGTGCAGAACAAAGGCGATGCGTTGAGGGGTTATATTGCCGGGGTAAAATCAGGAGAGTCAGTGATGAGGGCGACCCCTCTAAATGTCTTTATAATTCCCCAGTAATGTCTTTTGTCCTTTCCCCATAGGGGCCGGGGTGCGGTACCTGCCAGAGATGTGGCGCCGACCCGAGATGTGGAATGGCTCACCAAGAATAGCCGGTAAGTAATATGGCTGGAAATCCGGCTTTCCTCTTGTGTTCCCTTGCTCACCTTTTGTCTCTTCTTCTCTCCCTTAGGTGCGGTGCAGAGATGTGGCGACCAGCACTGAGAGCCGCGATGGAGCCGGGCGGCGTCTCGGGAACAGGTGAGTGAAGCGCGGCGCTGCAGCGAGCAACGCGGTGCTTTTAAATGGAAGTCTTCCTTCAGGAATGCTGGCATGAAGATTCCGGATGCAGGTAAGAAGGTTGAAATAGTTCTTGGTTTTCACCTTTCTCTTCTCTTATTCCCTTACAGGTGTTCCAGGTTCGAGGCGGGCGTGGCTGGAGTCCAGGTGCAAGAGCAGACACAGTGAGCGTTCAGCTGCTGGGATGCAGAACAACGCGAAGCACGTGTGGCTGTCTGGGTGTGGCTTAAATAGCCTTGGAAGAAGTTCCAGGTGAGTATTCTTCCACAGCCCCACCCAAGTAACAAAACAGTTCCTTCAGAAATATAGTCCCTCCTAAGCCTCATTTGGCTTGGTTCTTCATGCAGCATGGTCTGCATCAGGTGAGTGTGCAGCATGGTCTGCTTCAGGTAAGTTGCACCAAACACTTCCCTTTATGAGCCTGGCGCCTATGGCGCCAGGACTGATGTCCAACATGAGCCTGGCGCCAACGGCGCCAGGACAGAGACCAAAGATCCCCTATAAAGGGCTGCTGGGCTTTTACCCGGGGGCGTGATGCCTGCTCCCGGGGGTGCTGCGCCTGGCCTGGTGCTCCGGGGGTAGGCAGCATGACAGCACTCTCCCCCAGGGCCCCTCCCAAGGCCTTTTCCCCAGGAGGTTTCGGTTTGTTCGGGAAATTCCGATGGAACCTTTTTACTAGCCGAGGTGCATGTACGTGGTCACTGGGTTCCCAAGATCTTTCCTGAGGCCCGTACCTCTTCCAATCAATTAGATAGAAAAGTTTTGATTTTGAGATCTTAGAGTCCAAAATGTTCTTCACCTCGAATTCAGGCTCCCCATCTATCTGGATTGTTTCTGGTGGCTTTATTAATCTGGTTCCAGGTTGCACTGGTTTCAAAAGCGACACATGAAAGACGGGATGAATCCGCATGTTAGCTGGTAGATCTAGCTTGACTGCCACTGGGTTAATTATAGCTTTGATCGAGTAAGGGCCTAAATACCTTGGATTAAAAGTCCGAGGTCCCTTGAGTGATAAGTGTTTGGTAGCCAACCATACTTGATCCCCTATTTGGTATGGAGGCGCCTCCTTGCGATGCAGATCTGCATTCTTTTGTATTTCTCTTTCGCATGTTGTAAGTGTGCAGTAGCATACTTGAAGGCTTGAGTAATCGTAGAATGCAAATGGTCGACTGCGGGCATTTCGAGGCTCAAAGGTGAGTCCAGGTCTGAAGTACGAGGGTGATGTCCATATAGGGTATAAAAGGGGCTCTGACCAGTTCCAGAGTGTATCGAGTTATTGTATGCATATTCAGCCACCCATAAAATGTCCTTCCAATTACCCTCCGATTGGTGCAACATACATCGTAGATATTGTTCAAGGGTCTGGTTCGTTCTCTCCGTCTGACCATCGGTCTGTGGGTGGTGACTGGTTGAGAGTCTTACGTCGATTTGTGCCAGTTGACAACACTTTTTCCAAAAACGAGAAATGAACTGGCTTCCCCGATCGGAGATTAGTATGGACGGGGGAATCCATGCAGACGGATGACATTTTCGAGGAATTCCTTGGCAAGAACAAAAGCTGAAGGTAATCCTTTCAACGGAATAAAATGGGCCATCTTGGAAAATAAATCCATCACAACCAGAATAGTATTGTATCCATTACAAGAGGGCAGGTCCGTGATAAAATCTAGTGACAATATGTGCCAAGGTGCTGGTGGAATGTCTAAGGGTTGAAGAAGACCGGCGGATTTTGTTTTTTGCCCTTTGTTTTGGGCGCAAACTCCACAGGACATCACGAAAGATTTAATATCCTTTCGCCAGGACGGCCACCAGAATTGTTGTTTAATTTTTTCCTCTGTTTTGGCAATGCCAGGATGTCCTTCCATCAGAGTATCGTGATGACGGGAAATAATCAGTTCTTGCAATTCCTTTTCTGGCAAAAATAAACGTCCTTGGAAGTAAGGTAAGCCATCGTTGATTGAAAAGGCATACCCCCTTTTGATCCAATCCTGCAAGGCTGAAGAGTCCAGGAATAGTTTTACCCGTGCTTGAATGTCTTCAAGGGTTTGTAAAGTGGTTATCCCCAAGATTCTTTGTTCGGGAATTATCGGCACAGGTTCTGAGTTTGTATCCATTTCTCCCATTCCAATTCGAGATAGCGTGTCCGCTTTGCCATTCTTACAGCCAGGACGGTAGGTGATTACAAAATCAAATTCAGCAAAGAATAAAGCCCATCGGAGCTGTCGTGAAGACTGAGCCTTGGCAGTTTTTAAATATTGTAAATTTCGGTGATCAGTGATCACGGTGATGGTATGCCTGGCGCCAAGAAGATAATGCCGCCAACCCTTAAAGGCGGACTTAATGGCTAATAATTCCTTATCGGTGATTGCATAATTTATCTCCGGCGGCGAGAACTTTCTGGACCAAAATGCTACGGGGTGCAGTTGGTTGGTTTCGGGGTCTCTCTGAGACAGGACAGCTCCCATGGCTAAGCTGGATGCATCGCTTTCGGCTATATATGGGAGATCAGGACGCGGATGTTTCAAAATAGGTGCGGACGTAAATTTAGCTTTTAATTCCTGAAAGGCCTGTTCAGCTTCCTCGGTCCATTCAAAACGTTTATTCTTCCGCAAGAGTGCAGTGATGGGTTGCACCACCCGTGAAAATTCTGAGATAAACCTGCGATAAAAATTGGCAAAACCAAGCATGCTTTGGACACCTTTCACCGAACTAGGTGATGGCCATTTGAGGATGGCATCCACTTTCCGTGAGTCCATTCGGACCCCTTTAGGTGTCAGGATGAATCCAAGAAATTCAACCTTGGTGGTATGGAAAACTCATTTTTCCAGCTTTGCAAACAGTTTGTGCTGGCGCAATTTCTCAAGGATGGCCCTGACATGTTTTCTGTGATCAGATTCCGAAGAGGAGCACACCAGAATGTCATCGATATATACGACAACACAGACGTCGATGAGTTCCCGAAGGACATCGTTCAGGAAGAATTGGAAGGCAGCAGGCGCGTTGCACAACCCGAAAGGCATCACCTGGTATTCGAATAGTCCATATTTTGTACGGAAGGCCGTTTTCCATTCGTCGCCTTCTTTAACTCGTACCAGATGATAAGCCCCCCGGAGATCTAACTTGGTGTAAATGCAAGCGTCCTTCACCTGGTCAAGGTTTTCAGGGATCAAAGGCAGAGGGTAACGATTTTTAACAGTTATCTGGTTCAATGCGCGGTAATCGATACAAGTTCTAAGGTTGCCTTCTTTTTTTGGCACGAAGAACAAAGCCGAGGATGCCGGAGACTTTGACGGGCGAATGAAACCATTGGCTAGGTATTGATCTAAATATTGTCTCAAATGCAGATTCTCCGGCTCAGTAAAGGCATAAATCCTGCTACAAGGGGGTTGTGCACCGGGCACCAGATCGATTTGGCAATCGTACTATCTGTGATGGCCTGTTCCTTTTGGAAGACTTCCTGGAAGTCTTGGTATTCCGGAGGTAGTTGCATGGAGACAGAGGTTACTGATGCTAGACTGACCTTCAGATTTTCTGGGTAGCAGGTTCGTGCACACTCTGGAAAGGTTATTCTCTTCGCTCGCCAATCAATTTGAGGATTATGTGTCTCTAACCAAGGGAGTCCGAGTATAACCTGAAACTGTGGAGCCTTGATTACATCAAACACAGCTGCCTCCCGATGGCCGTCCGGACCTACAAGTGTTACCTCAACTGTGGAATGTGTTACCGGTCCCGAGGCAATTTCGGTTCCATCGACTGTGGTGATGACATCTTTGCTGGTTTTAGGACGCAGGGGGAGGTTAATCCTGGAGACCAATTCACGATCCACGTAGTTTCCTATAGCCCCACTATCGATGTATGCCTTTATTGCATGCAACCGCTTAGGCTGTTCCGGATCTACGAGGACCATTGGCACAGTGAAATGCGAGGTCTGAGTGTTCGTTTTCAAGCTCGGCAAGTGGACCCATACGCTGTCGGGCGGGGTCTTTTCCCGATACAGAGGTATCATGGATTTTTTCAGCGGCTCCTACCACCTTCCTGGGCGGCCTTGCCGGGCAATCTCGTAGAAAGTGTCCAGAGGATCCACAATAAAGACATAAGTGCATCTGCCGTCTTCTTTCACGTTCCTTTTGCGTTAAAGGTCCTTTAACTCCTCCGATTTGCATTGGCTCTGAGGCTTCAGCCCCCTTGAGGTTAGCGTGGGTCTTGACTAACAGCCGGGTCTCAAACTTGGACAGATCTGCTTTTCTGTTTTGCAGTCTGTGATCCAATTGGACCACCAAGTCTATATATTCAGAGCACTCTTGGGGCGGATTTACAACTTGGGCCAGGACATCTTTAAGTTCTCCGCCTAGCCCTCGATAAAATAACGAGATTCTTTTATCCTCTGGCCACCCAGTTTCCACAATTAGTCTATTAAAGGTTGCAATGTAGGAAAGGAGGTCTTGATTGCCCTGTCGCAGAGATGGAACTTTGTCATCTAGAGCCTGCCCCTGGGACTGACGAGCAAATAACCTTTCCATGCTTGTTTGAAATCTTTGAAAATCACGAAGAATCGGGTCATCTTGAGTTACCAGTGGAACTGACCAATCGGCAGCACTGCCGCTGAGATATGACACTACAAAGTCTACCTTTGTCTGGTCATTAGGGAAGGCCCCAGGTCTGCACAGGAAATGCAAACGACACTGATTCATGAATACGGCGAATCGTTTGGGGTCCCCAGCAAAGCGTTCGGGTGGGGCCAGCGACATGTTTCCAGGTAGATTAATCTGCACCGGGTTACTGGAAAGCACAGAAGCGGGGTTCCCTCCGGAACCGGGTAAAGGAGTTTGTCCAGCTTGATCTTGCAAAAGCTGTCTAGCCAGGTCATCAGCTCTTTCCTTTGTTACAATCACTTCCCTCCTGAGAGCATTAGTCTCTTGACGAGCGGCGTGTACTTTGGCCCGTAATTCCCCCAGTAGTTGGGCCAACTGGTCAGTCTCGTAAGTTTCCATAGCGCCTGGGTGGGAATTTGTAGGATGGCTTCGCGTTCTGTAACGCTCACCTGGCTCCCACGGAGGCGCTGGTCTGGTCTGGGTTGCTGTGGCCTCTTCAAGCGTGATGCGCAGAATTCGGACCACCGATTGAACAGGACCCCCAAATCTTGCTTGTCTGGCCCGTAGGAATATCCTTCTGCAGATGAGAAAGGGGATTAACTGTCTGCTGAATAATGTGCTTGCTCCCCCCTTTCCTCCTTCGTTCTCCTCTGACTTCCTCCAAAACCCCCGGTTTAAGCTCACCTTATGGTTTGGAAGGATGAACTCTCCATCCTGCTTCTGGTGCAGGGGCACGCGTTCGTCCAGTTACTTCACTGGTTTTCAGAATGGTGCTGGCAAATCCACTTGACTTTACTGAGCGATACGCCGTAAGTATGAAGATGCAAAAAGTTCAAGTGTAAGCCTCCTTTTATGTTGTCTTTTTCTGTCCTTTATTTCAGGTGAAGAACAAAGGCGATGCGTTGAGGGGTTAAATTGCCGGGGTAAAATCAGGTGAGTCAGTGATGAGGGCGACCCCTCTAAATGTCTTTATAATTCCCCAGTAATGTCTTTTGTCCTTTCCCCATAGGGGCCGGGGTGCGGTACCTGCCAGAGATGTGGCGCCGACCCGAGATGTGGAATGGCTCACCAAGAATAGCCGGTAAGTAATATGGCTGAAAATCCGGCTTTCCTCTTGTGTTCCCTTACTCACCTTTTGTCTCTTCTTCTTCTCTCCCTTAGGTGCGGTGCAGAGATATGGCGACCGGCACTGAGAGCCGCGATGGAGCCGGGCGGCGTCTCGGGAACAGGTGAGTGAAGCGCTGCGCTGCAGCGAGCAACGCGGTGCTTTTAAATGGAAGTCTTCCTTCAGGAATGCTGGTGTGAAGATTCCGGATGCAGGTAAGAAGATTGAAATAGTTCTTGGTTTTCACCTTTCTCTTCTCTTATTCCCTTACAGATGTTCAAGGTTCGAGGCGGGCGTGGCTGGAGTCCAGGTGCAGGAGCAGACACGGTGAGCGTTCAGCTGCTGGGATGCAGAACAACGCGAAGCACGTGTGGCTGTCTGGGTGTGGCTTAAATAGCCTTGGAAGATGTTCCAGGTGAGTATTCTTCCACAGCCCCACCCAAGTAACAAAATAGTTCCTTCAGAAAAATAGTCCCTCCTAAGCCTCATTTGGCTTGGTTCTTCATGCAGCATGGTCTGCATCAGGTGAGTGTTCAGCATGGTCTGCTTCAGGTAAGTGCACCAAACACTTCCCTTTATGAGCCTGGCACCTATGGCGCCAGGACTGATGTCCAACATGAGCCTGGCGCCAACGGCGCCAGGACAGAGTCCAAAGAGCCCCTATAAAGGGCCGCTGGGCTTTTACCCGGGGGCGTGATGCCTGCTAGCGGGGGTGCTGGGCCTGGCCTGGTGCTCCAGGCATAGGCATCATGACAGGGTGGTACCTGAGATTAGGAAGAGGATTGGTTGTGCCAAGCTTATCCTTGGGGTCCCTGAGAACCCTCCAAGGAAGGGTGAGCTGAAGTACCTGGTCCCCTGCTCAGATGGAGCTCACGCCGGGTAAATCCTAGGGTCTAGATTTTAAGAATGGGGATGTTTAATAAAGAGGGGTCCTCATTGGGATCCCTATAAAAGTGCACTCTGGTATCTGTGTCTGTTAATCACCAAAGAACTTGGGGTGTAGCCATCTCCTGTTTACAGCAATTTTATTTGGCAGGTGCAGCGCCCCTCCCTACCCAGCGTGCTAGGGGTGGTATTCATGGGTACTGTATCTGCTCCGGGGAAGGGGAGAGTACACCCTTGCATAAACCAGGGCCGCGAAACCAGGGGTTACACATACATATTTAAGTGACAAGTAGCGGGGGGGAGGAAAGGTTTAAAAAATTGAAAACAAGGCTCAAATGGTCTGTAAAATCACTCAAGCAGTATTGGGCATGAAAAAGGCTTACGTATCCCCTGGAATCAGGCTGAAATACTGATTGTTAACATAACACCCTCAATTCCCTTAACGAGTGACAAGCACACTTACATCATCAGTATACACAGTAAACACAAAATACTAATAACACATCAGCACTTTACCAAGAATCCCAAAAAAGATGGTCGGGTAAGGGTCCAACGATGTTGCTTTGAATGTTGGTTTAATTTGTTATGCTAAGTGTTTAATAACATGTTAAACCTTAACGTTGGCATTCCCAACATTTATAGACTTTTACTCTTTGTAGCCAACCTTCACTTTAAAAAATATGTATACTCCTACTTTCCGTTCCCTTTCCTCCATACGTACGAGAGATACTGCCTGGCAAGGACACAACCGTAGCCTAAGCATAGCAATACACACGTCACCTTTTAGAATATGCATATCGAGCCCGGTTACAAATGCAGTGCGTGGCCCTACCGTAGAGTTTGCCCTCCACTCTCCGTACCACTCAGTCCCTTTATCCATCACGAGGACCAACCTCATTTCTAGGGTAATGGAGGAAGATGCATAGGGAAAAGGGTACTTTGGTCTAGGTTTACAGTAGTCACTATAGTGAGTGACCGTTCCTTACTGCTACATCCCATCCCCTTTCCTCCATACTTCTGGGAAAGTAGCATGCAACAACAGGCTACTCTCCTGGAAGGAGCCTAAGCTGATGCAGAAATATTTCAGACGACTGCCTTCTCAAACACCACCATATCGCAATGAAAGGTAATATATGGGTCCTCTAACGACAAGGCCTGCAACTCACTGATCCTGCGGGCTGATGTTATCGCCACCAGGAATGCCGTTTTTCATGAGACAATCCGCAAATCCACAGAGACCATAGGTTTATAAATTAGCTTTCTTCTTTTTTAGTTTGTTTGCCCAGTTCATTTAGTTCTACGTATTTCTCCCCACTCACCTCCATTGCTTTCCCATGTTTGCTGGGTAATACAGGCTCTTTTGTGTGTGCACTGGGTGTTGCACAGGTGCTCTGGCTCTCCACACCACGGGGGCATATGTGCGCTCTGTGAGTCGCTTTCATACAGGTCCCTGTAGCCCCAGCTGATGCGCTGAGAGGTGATGTTCAAGAATAGTGCTCTGTATCACCTCAGAAGCTTTGTGGCTTCCAAGAAGGGAGATGAGCCCTTTTTTCTTTCCTTCGGCACCCCAACTAGGTGATTCCTTCCTGGGATTCGACCTGTTTGGGGGCTTAGGGGGCCCAGTTCGGGTTCTGACAAGGCTAACCATCGTGATACCGGGATCTTCCTTGAGGCCTCTTTCGATGCTGTTACCAGTGTCTGTACCAGGGATCTTTCAAGGTTGTCTACCTGGCTTCTGTCTGTGGGGACTTACCGTCCTCCACAGCACCTGGGCCCCAAGAGGCTCCCCTGGACATTTGACATCCACTTATATGAGCACGCCTCTACGGAAGATGGCTTTTTGAGAGGTTTCAAGATCTCATGCTCTCAAATCCCATGGGGCAAAATTTCAAAGGCCTGATGCAGAGTTGCTGTTGACAGTTACTCACCAGCCTTGTGCTACGATGGATCCTATTGGTGACCCTCAAGTACCTATTTCTCAGGTTTCTGGACATACTCCGGACTTGGGTTGCACTCCTCCACAAGGAGATCCTGTGGTGCAAGCACAACTACTAACACCTGCAGTGGTACTTTCCTTGCCTCTGGTGTCACCACTAAGACCTCCATTGCCACCAATGGCAGGTTAGCATCCTACATGTTCAGCCTGACATGGTAGGTGGGAGGCAGTCCAGCTATGGCAAAACTGGCTTTAGTTCTGGCTGTGTCCAAAAAGATCGACCTTTGCTACAGCGTCTTACCAGGGTAAAATCTTTGCTTGATGAGGCAGCCATAGGCTCATTCAACTATCCTGACTGCTCTTTCCCGAATTGCTCGACTTCTTGCTCGTCTTACTCCTCTCCAGGCCCGCTGGGGCGTGATGACGCGTCTTAGACTTGTTTGGTAAAAGATTCTGCCTATTGCCTCCTTCGCCCTTAGGCAGTCCAATGTATAGGCTGTAATGTTGGTGACCAATTTCAAGTTATGCAAAGAGCTGGGGGACTACAAGACCCTGCTTCCGGCAGAATTCCAGGGTATTGTTGCGAAGAGGGCCATCCGGTTTGAACGAGATGTCAAGTAAAACGTTCTGGATTTGCCCTTTGACGGGGTGGAGCTCTTCTCCGAGTATAGACGAGGAGCTTAACAAAAAGAAGGCAAATGCCCAGATGGCAAAGTCACTGACATCCCTAACTAAGGCTCCAGCTAAACTAGACGCATTGGGGCAGCTGAGTAAGCCCTTTCCTTGAGTATACTGTTATGTTATGTTCTGTTATGTTTGGCATTTTTATAGGTTATATATATCATTGGTATGACATCAAAGCTCTTGTGGGTTGAAGGCCCTCGGGGACCGAAGTCCAGGTCAATTGAGAGAGTCGGATATCATAGGGTGCTTGTGTGCAATCATTATGTGCACAGCTGATGCGATTGCCTGATGGCAGCTGCATCCTAGCATTAGTTGTGGTGGTATTGGGATCAGTTGAATGTGTGCAGTCTGGAGGTTGGTCTCCGAGACTGGATTCTGGCTGAGATAGGCCTGTGTAGGAGGCTTATGTGAGTAGCTAGGCCGATTTCTCATGGGGTAATGCTTCGTTCTAGCAGGGTGTTGAGGTGATCATGGAGTAATGTTCGTATGTGAGCAGCTAGGCCGAAAATGATCGAGGGGTGTAGCTGCGCTCTGTTGTGTTTTGGTGTAGAGAGTGAGCATAGTGATGGGGGAGGCGAGTGTCTGGAGTGGAGGTTTTATTCTTACAAGCCCACTGTTCTGGATTTCATTTACACGTTTTGCGAAATGCAGCGTTCAGAGTGACCTTATTAGTGACTTAATAGTCGCTTTCAGTGGCGTCATTGTTCGGTATCTCTTTGAACATTTGTCTGCAGGTTGCAAGGACTCTGCGCCCTTCGATGGTCTTAATCGGCATTCTGGAAAGAGTGAGGTTTTTAGAGCTTTGCGGAGGGCTATGTAGTCATGGGTGTGTCGAATGTGTGGGGGAGTGAGTTCCACAGAATTGGGGCCAAGGTTGAGAAGGTGGATCTTCCAATCCTGGCAGAATTGGAGGTTGGGATCACTAGTGGGAGGTCAGTACTTGATCTTGATACTGGTGGGTGCAGTGGTTTATGACCGACACTCGTGGGCAGAAAGGACTCGTAGTGCTTTTTGCTAACGTGTTTTTTCTCCCATCATTCCTGTTAGTCCCCAGGCTAATCTTAGCCTTAGACTACGCAACATAAAGTCAAAGGTTCCAGATAATACAGAGATCTACTGTCACTATAATGACCATCTAACAAAACTAAAATGTATGCCCTTGGTCTTCCTTCAGGAGTGCTCTCAGTACTAATGGGGTTCTCTGCTGTCAGGCTTTTCCTCCGCGTCCTGGTGCCTTTCCCTCCTCGAGGTGTCCCCTTCTTCACTCGCAAGGTTTTGCTGGTGTCTCTCCCGCCAACCTATTACTCCCCTAAATCTCAGGAGTCGTCTGGCAATGTTTTCACTGGGTTTCTTTCACAATTCGTCCGGTTTCTCTTGATATCTTACTTGCAAGCTATCACAATTCACTGGATTTCCGTGGCATCCTTTTTCTCCCCGTATCACTTTTGCAAATTTTAAGACTTTCCTGGAGTCCTTTTCACCAGGTTTTTCCAGGTCCTTCAAGCAGATTCACTTTAGATTCCAAGTCCCACAATGCACCTCTCTTAGAGCCTTCCTTCCCAACCCACTCTGGATTCCGACAACCTATGTAACTATCGCACCATCACCCATCTTTCTTTCCTAGGTAAGATCTTTGAGAAAGCGGTAGCACGCAACTGCAGCAACACATCGACACCAATAATCTCCTCCAAACCTTTCAATCTCGGTTCAGACCCAGATGCAGCACAGAGACGGCAACCATACAGGCTGTCGATGACACCCTCAACATCCTTAACGGCAGCCACCGCTACCTCCTGGTTCTACTCGACCTCTCGCCGCTTTCAACACAGTAGACCACCAGGTGGTCACGGACACCTTAAGTTTGCGCATGGCAATCAGCGACCTTGTCCTACAATGGTTCAAGTCCTACCTCCCCCTGCTAGGCAAGATTGTATGTAGTAACCCTGTGGGAGACTACACCAGCCTTGTCCTCTAGGCTATAGGGAATACAACCTTTGGTGTAGGCCTGTGCTACACAAGTTGGTAGAGTGACTGAGCAGCCATGCTTATCTCAAGAGGGGTCAATGTGAGCTGTAGAGATGCAACATAGGTATTCTCAGTGACAAGTAATCAAAAAACACTTAAACTCAAGGTTTCTTATTAAAATTATGTATGAATTGAACAGTCAGTTTTTAAGTAAACTTTCTTTAGAAAGAGCAAGATGCAACAATAAAATACACTTCAAAAATAGGGTACAACATCCTTTCATCGCGGGACTTTTTTTGCAGGTTTTTTTACCGCAAATTTTTTAACACAAATCAAACATCAAATTGTTTTTGGGGGGAGGGGGAGTTGGAAAATTATATATATCGGGTGTGGGTGTTTGTGAATAGATCAAAACAGAAAAAAATCGATGGGTTTTTTCGTTAAAAGAATTGCAGTAAAAAACCCAGCGAAAAAACATTCTGCGATGAAATGACATGGAACCAAAAATACACTCCTGCAGTTTCAGTTAAGTAAGTAGATACCCTTTTGGGATGACACACAGACACTTCGTACACCCTCAGGTGACTTCCATAGCTAGGACACTGTGGACATTGATATATCACTTGCAATACTGGAGTTATGGTCAAAAAGGAAAAATAGGTTAGGGAAGGAAACAAATGTTAACAGGTGCTCCTGAACAGGTAAGCACTTTCTCAATCCCCCAATGAACTATAGGTTAACCCTTTGCCAGCAATACAAGTAACTTATGTATAACCTTTTTAGGGACACATGAACACAAAGTCAAAGAGTCAGAAGAGTCTGCAGGGAGCCAGGACATCCAATGTCAATTGAGCAAAGTCTAAGGGAGCTGAGGCACTTAGCACGAACGTCTTGCACAATGTTAAAAGAGAGTTTATAGATATACGAAATCACTGTTGGGCCACAAGCTGTAAGACTTGTGAAGGAGCAAAGCCGCAAGCAACTCTACAAAAGGCAGCCAATGCAAGTCTCAGCTGAGAGCAAGCAAGCTACACACAACAAGCGGTAAGTACCCCTAGTTACAGAGTACCTTGAGTCTAAAGAAAAAGGTTCAGCTGGCTACTGTTCCTGTTGTAGTCCTGCAGATCCTGTTGTTCCTGGGCTTCAGTCCTGGGGACAAGAGGGAGGAAGTCTGGGGACTCCTACACTACGGTTTGAAGGTCAGCGGCAGCAATGGGCACACTTCAGATCAGCAGCACTTTGTAGTTTCAGCTACTCGCAAATAGCACCACCGCGGTTCTTGGACACCTTATGGACTCCACTTGCTTCTGGGGTCCAGCACTCTGATGAGGTGGCTCAGGCTTGGGAAGTCCTGCTTCGAGGGAGTCCGGAATTTCTTCCTGGAGCTTGGGTCTGTCTTAAAGGCGATGCACTCGTCCTGGTGTTCCTGTCCCCTGGCATTTGGTTCCTGCAGCAGAAAAGAAGTACAGCCAGCAGAGAGAGGGGTTCCTGGCAAGTTCGTCTTGGGGTTGATTGGTCCCACCAACCCAAGGGGAGAAGTCGTCCTTTCCGGGCTTCTCTAGTCGATTAAAAATCCAAAGCTTCAGCACTGCAGCAGGGCTTCACCGGGCAAACCAACAGTCCAGGAGGGTGCAGCAAGCTTCTTTTCCAGTTTCTTCTTCGGTTCCTTCGTCCAGTAGTCCACTCTGCCTTCCTTGCAAAAGACCACACCTTTTTTGCAAGTTTCTCCCATTCATTTGCAGCCTAGCTGTCACTCACACAGCAGGGTGGCTGTCCTGCAAGGACAGCCAGCCAGTCAATCACCTTTGAGTGCATTCCTGTAACCAAGGAGACTAAGCACAGGGAGTTTTCGGGAATCTCCCTAGCTTCCTGCCCTGCCAGACAAGCTGGAGCCACAGGCAGCCTTCAGCAGTGAACCCCACCAAAGAGAAAACAAAGAAAGGTACCAAACCTGGTTTGGTGTGCAGGGTAAATCCCAAGAAGGAACTTTCCAACAAGAAATGGCGAAAAAAGAAGACCAGAGCCCTTTTGACAAAATAGGCAACCATGGGTGCCATACTGCAGCTGAGGATTCAGCCTGTGGTAAAAACGCACAGTGGTAGGAAACATAAACCACTGCCACCAGCCATTAATTGTAGAAAGGATATCATACAAATGTTGCATGAGAAGGTAGACAAAGGGGATACTAAGTAACCCCTCCAACACTCCACATAAGATACTGTGTGCTGGGTCTACAAAGAAACAAAAGCTAAGTAAAGTCAATTTCACTTTACTGCTCTCTGAAACAGTAGTTTATCCAAGAGAAGGCATTTAAACCTTTAGAGAAATCCTACGGACTTCTCTTTCACACTGCACTGAAGATGCTGTGTGTCACAATACAACAAGGTGATGCCTGAGGAGTTTGTCAGACACCAAAATCATAGAAACACAGAGTTCAAATCAAACAAAAATACACGAGAGAGTAAGAAAAATGGCTCACTCTCTCCAGGATAAAAATTAAAAGTCCTAGAGTCCAGCAAAAGAGCTGGGGCTCTCTAAGGTGGAAGGGAATTGACACAGAAATAAAAATTCTCCCTAACACACTGACCGCTTGCAGTTTGTTCAGCTGGACTAGTCTAGATCACCAATGCTACCTGTCGGGTGCAGAGTCCCGCAGGGTTCCATCCTCTTCCCAGCGATCTTCAATCTATACATGGAGCCCCTGGAAGCCCTCCTAGCCACACACCACATCCACCAATACGCAGACGACACACTGCTATACTTCAAGATTGACTCCGTCAAGAACATCCACAGGCTCAAAACCTGACTCTCGCTTAACCAGACTTGGATGTCCAGTGCACACTTGAAGCTCAACCCCCTCATAGATCGGATTCCTATTCCTCACCAACAACAGCGAACACCCAGAAATACAGACCTGGCTATCAACCATGAACCCTGAGGGCTTCATACCTGAGGTCACTTCCCAAGTCCCTTGGGTTCCACATTTACAAACACCTCTCCTTCAAGACCCACATAGCTAAAAATAAGTCAGACAGCTTGTTATCAGCTCACCCTCCTGCGGAAAGTCAAGCCATTCCTCCCTCCGGACAGCTCTAGATCCACCGTTCAAGCACTGGTCCTATCCCACCTGAATGGGGGAAAAGCCCTGCTCAAAGGCCTCCCTTGTGCCCCTGAAAAGTGACTGACATGCCGCTGCACGCCCCATCAAGGGTCTACGCAGATATGACCACCTTACCCCGGGCCTCATCGAACTTCACTGGCTCCCACTGCACGCACAAATCCCCTTTAAGTCTTGTTGCATCATCTATAAGGCATTCGCCCTCAAGTCACCCAGCTACCTCATGGAGAAACTCTGCATCTCTGGCGGACAGCGCACCACCAGAAGCCAGGACATGTTCAGACTTTAAATCCGCCACTGCAAAAAGCAGAGCACCAGAAAACATGTTCAGACTTGAAATCCGCCACTGCAAAAAGCAGAGCACCAGAAAACAAGCCTTCCCTGCCTACGTGTCAATACTGTCGGGGCCCTCTATGTCAATTTCTATATCTGACCTCGACTCCACCTCCTCACCTGAAGATTCGGGCTGGCGTGGTTTCGTCTTCCTTCCTTCCCAAAAGGCGGATCTTTTTTTGTGTAAATATGGCCGACCGCGGAACGACGCCACCTTGGTTTCCGGATAAACCCTGGTTACCAGGGGCGCTGGTCCGCAGCCGCCTAAGGGGAAAAAGCCTCCAGGCAAAAAAAACCAACTCGGTCTAACAGGATAGGCAACTCCTCCTTCCTCGATGCAGGTGAGTAAACAGAAGGTGATGTCACCCGGTAGGATGCAGGTAATTCTTGTGGGGACCTCAGAGAGAAGACCCATGACAGATGAGCGGGCAGGAAGGCGTACCGGCGAAGGCAAGGAAGTATGAAGGGGAATGACGAAAGAGGAAGCCAGCAAGGGGGGAAAGGGAGAGACAAGCGAGGAAACAGAAAAAGTACCTGGGAAGAAGCGCCAAGGAGGGGCGAAGGAAAGCAGGGCTCCGCAGAGCCAAGAGAAGTGACAAGGAGCGTCGGCAACTAAGCGGAGGTAAAGCGCAATTGCAACGCGATCCCTGTCGGCTGCACAGAGCAGAAGAAGCCGGCGGTGGCCATCTTGGGATGGAACACTAGACCGCAGGGCACGTTAAGTCGAACGTGATGGAACTACTCCATGGCGGCCCCGTCTCCACCGATCCCATAGGCGCACATAGAAGGGGCGCATGACAGCATGCCCCCCTCCAGTACGAGAAAACCCGGGTTTACCTGGGTGAGCCCGGTAGAACTTCCTAATCAGCCGGGAAGCATGAACATTCGTACTGGGTTCCCAGGAATCCTCTGAAGAAGGGTACCCTTTCCAGGACACTAGGAATTCCAACCTCCCCTTGCGATAGCGAGAATCCTTTATCGCCGCCACCTCATATTCTTCATCTTCAGTAGAAGCTCCGTTCTTTGAGTTTGGCTTGACTGGGAAGGAGGGTACATTCTCTAAGGCTGGGTACAATAAAGAAGAGTGGAACACAGGATGAATCCTCTTCAGACTCTTGGGTAGCCGAAGTCGGAAAGTCACCGGGTTTATCTGAGACAGTACAGTGTAAGGACCAATATACAGTGGAGACAATTTAGAAGGATGGATCCATCTTGGTAGGAACTTGGTTGACAACTAGACTCTTGAGCCTGGACCTATACCCTGGATTTGGGAGCGCTTCCGATCTGCCCACTTCTTATATCCTGCTCGGGCTTCATCCAGAGCTAGTCTGGCCATTCTCTGTGCTTCCGATATGTTCTGTAAACGATCCTCAATGGATGGACAGACCAAGAGGGTAGAAGATGTGGGTAGGATATTCCTGGGATGTTGACCAAAGGTGCAAAAAAAAGGACTAAGGCCAGTGGCAGAATGCCTAGAATTATTGTAAGCAAACTCTGCCGTGGGTAGTAGATCAAACCAATCATCCTGGGACTGGTTTACATAGCACCGAAGGTATTGCTCTAAAGTACCATTAAGCCTCTCCGTCTGTCCGTTTGTCTGTGGGTGGAAACCAGAAGATAATGCTCGTTGTATGCCCAATCTGAGACATAGGCCCTCATTACGACCCTGGCGGAAAGCAACTGACCTGACCGCCATAGCGTAAATAGCGTTTCCGCCATGGCACGACAGAGTAAAGTGCGGCTAATTCTGACCCATCGGGCACGAGCACTACGCCTTGGCGGAAGTGCAAAGTCCGCGATGGCGGAAATGTCCCCAAAACGCCCCTCACCGCCGTCGTACGGCAACCTAGGTGCAATTCCGCCACCGGACATAGCGGTCACCGTAGAGAGCGGCAATCGGAAAATACGGTGACCGTAAATATACGGAAACGGAAGCAAAAACATGGTCCCGGAACGGGAAACAGCACGCCGTACACCTATAAAATCAGAACATTCACACAACCATTAAAAACACTACCCTGAGAGACATCCCAACCTGTCATCCACCCTAGTGAAACCAAAACAATGGGAAAAGTAGCGAAAAAAGCGTGCGACCGCAAGCGGCAGGTCCACTTCTCACGTGAGGAACTCACGGTGCTCACAGAGACCCTCCAGGAGAATGCTGCCGTCGTCTTCTCGACGCAAATGACCAGGACGGCACTTGCGAACAAGAAGGCCATATGGGCCCTGGTGGCACAGCGGGTAAGTGCGGTGGGGACCGCACCCCGCAACCCACAGCAATGCAGAAAGCGATGGGACGACTTGCGGATACGCGTACGGAGCATACTATCCGCCAACCGTAACATTGCCACAGCTACCGGTGGAGGATCGGAATCACCCATCAAGCTGACCCCCTGGGAAGAAATCTGTGCCTCCACCATTGGAATGGAGACCATAGAGGGAGTCGGAGGGATGGAGAAAGGAGTGCAGACATCCGAAGAATCGGGTAGGTGGCCCAAATAAAACTATGCTAAAACCACAATGTTCAATCATGTGAAGTACCATGTGTCCACATAGTGCAACAGAAACACATGTCCAGGAGAACGTCCACTCACATTGGCCTGATAGCGGACATTAAAAGTCAAATTAAATAAATAAATAATTAAAATTCCTAAAAACACCCTCTACACGTGCAGCAGGCACCCCCTAACTGCAGGCTGCAATACAACTGCACCCTCATTCCACACAAAAATGAAACCACCTCCAAGGCCCTGACCCAAATCACCCTCAGGTACCACCCCAATGCATGTGATACATTGCCATTCCAATTTCCACAGACCCATTAATAACGCTCGCCCTCCTTTACTCCACCACAGGGTCCGATTCAAACGACGAGCTCCAGGACACCCCTACCAGCACACCTGCAAAGAGGGCCAAGACCAACGGCCAAAGACCCTCCACCTCAGCTGCACGCATCAAGACACGGCAGCAGCACAAATCAAGTGGCAGCACACAGGAGGGGACTTCAACAGGCACCCCAGCAGCCAGCATGGCCACAACACCACCACCACCACAGGCCCCCCCAATGGATGCCACAGAAGGCACTGCTTCTGGTGGCAGCAGCACCATAGGTGACACTGCATTAATGGCAGCATGCTCCGACACAGAAAACGGTGATGTCGATGTACGATCCATCCATGACCTGTCTCAATCCCCCTGTTTGTTTCATCCCGTACAACATGAGGATACCACGCAGGGGCACTCACAAGACGACGACTGGCCATCCCCCACAAGCCCTGTGTCAAGGCAACATGAGGTGATCAGCCCCTCTGTGACACCACCGCAAATGGCCATGGCCCAGCAGAGGCAACAGTCCCTCGACCAGGTGATCGAGCAACAGCAGCAACTGGCCACGCTCCTCAAGGAGCATGCTGATGAATGTGGGGGTACCAAGGCAGCCATAGAAACATGTACAGAGACACTAAGGGCAGAAATGGAGAGAAGCACCGAGAGCCTGAGAGAACAAATGGAGAGAAGCACCGAGAGCCTGAGAGTACAAATGGAGAGAAGCACCGAGAGCCTGAGGGGGGAACTGCATGCGACGTCCAAAGACGTATGTGCTGAACTTGCCGCTGTGCGCCGTGTGCTCACTGAGCTCACACAAACCCTTAGGGACATGCATGGACGTGAGCAGGCAGAGACATCATCCGTTGCAAGTTCCGTCCAGGGCAGCCCCCAACGTAGATCTGGGAGGAACCTGCGCTCCACAGGCAGGGGTGCCCCTGATACCCGGAGAGGGGGCTTGCAACAGCGTCTGCCCACTGACAATGAGCATCCTTGGACACTGGTGTTCGGGGGGGAGGTAGGAGGGTGGAGGGGGTGTGTTGGGCTTACTTGGGTGGCGGGTCGATGGGGTGTGTAACACAATTTCACATTTGCCATAAACATTTCACAATCATCCAATGAGATGTGTGGACATTGATCTTTGTGTACGAGGCCATCATAGGCGTACAGTTCATATTGTGCATGTTCCAGACACACACAGTGCCACAACTCCCGTGTCCATGTATCAACCACCAGGCGTGAGTGCTAGAAGCATGAATCTATGATAATCTGACGAATTTCACGGCCCTCCTGTGCCTCGCGGACTCCTTCAGGTTCTGCCACATCCCCACCCACATCATGACCATATTCTGGTGCTTGCAGTTCTGCGTCAGGGGGCATGGGCACATTCCTACGTATGCACATGTTGTGTAGCATGACACATGCCATGACCATCTTAGCAACCTTCTCATGGCGGTACAGGAGTGCCCCGCCAGACCTGCTGAGGCAGCGGAAACGACCCTTCAGTAGGCCGAATGCCTGTTCTATGACTACACGGGTACGTGAGTGGGCATGGTTGTAGTCCTCCTCATGCTGGTCCTGTGGGTTCCGGAGTGGTGTAAGGAGCCATCTCTTCAGTGGATACCCGGCATCACCTGTATGTGGACAATAAAGGATGTTTGAGGAATGACATTGCTACGTAAGCACCCCCCCCCTTCCTGGCAGGTCATTGCCGCATCACATACCCCACATTATCATGCATGAAATGAGACTCACCGAGTAGCCAGGATCTGTTCCCTGCATGTCGCTCCATGTAGCGTGGTATTGTAGAGTTCCGTAAGACCATGGAATCATGGGTTGATCCAGGAAATCGGGCACAACAATGTGTAATGATCCTGTTTGAGTCACACACCATTTGTACATTAAGAGAATGATATTGTTTTCGGTTGCGGTACTGGGCCTCCATGGCATGTGGGACAACCAATTCCACATGGGTGCAGTCGATGGCACCAATGCAACCCGGTATGCCGGCAAGTGCATGGAATCCCACTTTTGTGTTCGTAATTTCCTGGTCCGAGCGTGGTAGAGAGATGTAGTCGTCTGCGTGCTTCAGGAGGGCATCGAGCACTTGCAATAGTGTCCGTGACAACAGTGGCTGTGAAATGCCATGCAACTGTCCGACTGTGTGCTGGTAGGTGCCTGTGGCCAGGAAGTGGAGTACAGACACCACCTTCAGTAGGGGTGGGATGGCGGTTGGGCTATCTATCATGCTGACAAGGTCAGCGTGTGTCATGTCCACAATGGCGGTTATGGTGTCCCGGTCCAAACGGTAGAGGGTGTGGATCTGCTCATCAGTGAGGTTGAACGGATGTGCTCGGAGGCGTGGGATTGCGGGCTGCCTGCGTGGTGGTAGTGGCTGTGCTGGTGGGCCTTGCTGGCCCTGCCTTGCCCTCCTCCTCCTCTTGCGTCTCCTCTGTGCGGCCGGTTGTTGTAGTAGTTGGTGTTCGTCTTCTTCTTGAAGTTGGAGTACTTGCAGTGCTATCAGGTCCCCCAGGGCCAACATCGCAAGTCCTGCCGGTAGCATTTTGGAGTGGGTGTGGTTGTGGGAGGGGGTTGGGTGTGCAATTTATGTGTTTCCAAGCTGTATAGCCTCCACCTGTGGTGATTCATTCCACCTGTGCAAGCTGCAATCCCCTTTGGGCGAGCACGTCCCGCACACAACGCTGCAAATCGACGCATGGCATCTTGCTATTACAATCAGGTATTTCATCCCGATGGCAGTGAGATCTTGCTTCATATGTTAAATCTGCTATGCTCCCATTGTTTCACATACTATCTTTGCAGTCGGGAACATACTTGTGAAGGGTCCGTGGAATGTAGTACTCGATTAACGGTGGACCCTCATGCAGCGCTGTACCGCGGTTCACCGACGGGCGGGGCGTCCCATTTGTGAGTGTAGCCAGTTGCCATTTTCACACACTGCCGCACTAAATGGATGGATTTGTGATTTCAAGCGGTCACAGATGCCTTTTCGACGTGATGTTGCAAATGAGGAATTCGAAGGACAGCGCTTTCGGTTTCCAGCTAGCGGCGTGGAGACGCCCACAGGTCTGACTGCAGATAGAAAGTTCTATTGTTTGATGTCCTTGGGACAGGGGCCATGCCGAGAATGCAATGATTGATATGAATAGTATGGGATGCGCAATAGCGTAGTGGAGGATAAGGCAGGACGTTCCCAAATACATGTTACTTCACAACACTAGAATTCCGGCCTGGAGCACAGTGGATTTTGCAGACTGCATTTAGCACAGATTCAATGGAAATTTCTAATGTTATGTGAGTAAATAATCAGGCGTTTTTATACCAGGATGAGGGAATGATGTATGGATGCATGGACAGATGATTTAATAGAGAGTCTGCCATGTACATGGCTTTTTGGAATCTATCAACTTCCTCTGCGCTATGTGATGCAGGGCTGCCATAGTGGGACCATCGTCTATCTGCCCTTGTTGAACCCTCCCTGTCTCAACGCGCCTTCAGACACTTGTGTCTATGCACGTTACTAATCCCATCTAATGGATTCTGTTTTAACAGACGCATGCACACAAACACTCGTTTGTAATAGTGTTTTCACCTCGATTTATATGGTTATGATTCGCAAGTGATTATTGGGTGCGAATAATCCTTTTGAGTGGGCTAGCATGCATATGGCTGTGGATTTAGTGTGATCTTTGAAGTGAGTAATTCAAATGGAGTTCAGATGCCCATACTATTCTTTTTCGTTTCATTTGGGTGACAGGTATCTCCTCCCCTTTTGCCGCTGCCATCTGTATGCCACTCCTGCAGATGGCTTTTACTCCCGACACCTGCTGCTTCGTGTTAATCAGTGGAGCACCATTACGATCTTATGGGACGATCGCCAATGGCCCACATGCCCTTACGCAGTACTAGTGGCTAGGAGCAACATTTCGAGCTTTCAGCTGGACTAGTGCCTACCTAATGGGACGGCCCTGCGGTTCTAGGCGCTTCCATGTTGCCTTTTTGAACGTGGATGTAGCCCCTGTGTACCATGGAGGAACAGGGCGTCACACAAGAAGAAGCTGGTCAATTATTGCGGATGCAGCCCACAATTATGAGATATGATTTGGAGTTCATGACCTAATAGCTGTATGGCCCGGGTGATTTTGTTGTGCATTAAAATTTGATTATGATATTGACCTTGTAGCGTTATTCTTTGCAAGTTATGTAGCATATTCCTATTCGTGGAGCGATGTATTGTGAGGAGATCTGCTTTGGGTTCGGCCTTCTGAGCATAGTTGCGTGGTACTGTACTGGGCGCGTTTGCCTACGGAGGCCAGTAAGGTCAGGGATAGGGGCTGCCATTATGACTGTTTTAATGATGTAATGCTCATGGGAGGGGGATTGGCTTTTGTGTAACAGATGCCGGTCAGCCAGGTGGATTGGTGGAATGATGTGATTTTCAGAATATGGCTGGTCACAGGTGCCTGTGTTTGCGTGCGTTTCTTTGAGGGAGACTGAGGTCATGTCCATTGGAATGGCTTCTGTATTCGTGCCATCTGTGCCCTGCTGCTCCCATTGGCCCCTCTTGAGATGTGCCTGGCTGCTCAGTCACTCTGCCAACTTGTGTGGTACATGCTTATGCTGCTGGTTGGTTTGTTTACTGGCAGGAGTACAGGGCTGGTGCAGTCTCACTCAGGATACTGCTTTGTATGTTGCCTTGCACTGGTGTCAAGCGATGGGGGGCCTGTTTTTGTTTGTCTCAGTTTTCAGTTCATGTTGCTGTACTTGGAGCTTGACATGCCTGTGCTGCATCAGTACGGCAATGGTGCCATGGCTAATATGGATGGCCACTCACAAGGCACTTGGAGCCCCTACATTCATTTGTTCGTTGGCATGCATGGGTGACTTGTACATTTCACTGGTTGCATTGTTTGACTTCATTGCACCTACGAGGAGTTGTGCAATGTGGCCAGGGAGTGGTGTACAGGCACTCAGTAAGGCCTTTTACGGTTGGTTTGCGATGCCGTACTTCTCACCATGGCGGAATGGTACTTTCCGCCATGCTTGATGGCGTTAGGTACATGTCCGCTAGGGTCAGAATTCCCGTACCGTTGCGCCATGGTGGTAATTACGGTTTCGCAGTGCGCGCGTGCGCGTACTTGGTGCAGTTAGCGTTGGCGTTCACTACGGTGTCGCTAATGGCATCGTACTTTACGGTGACGGGTCATAATCGCAACGAGCGGTATTTGATGGCGGTATTGCATTTCCGCCATCGTTTTTCGATTTCCGCCAGGGTCGTAATGATGGCCATAGGGCTTTCCAAAATTTGGACGTAAATTGACTTCCTCTGTCTGAAATGATTTTTGTGGGTAGACCATGGATGCGGAAGATGTCCCTGACGAAGGTTTCTGCCATTTCTGATGCCGAATGTAACCCTGCGAATGGGGAGAAGTGAGCCATCTTAGTGAGAGAATCAATGGTTACCATGATGCAGGTATGACCTCTCGAAGGTGGAAGATCAACAATAAAATCTGTAGATATCTGCTCCCATGGGATCTTTGGCAAAGGAGTCTGTTCCAGATGTCCTAAAGGCCTTTGGTAACGATGTTTATTGCGGGAACATTGTACACATGCTTTAACGTACTTCTCTACGTCCAAAGATAACCCTGGCCAGTAAAAAGATCTTCTGATAAGGTCTTCAGTGTTCCTGGCACCTCGATGACCCACCGTACTATGATCATGACACCAAGATAGAACCTTGAGACGTAATTCTGTAGAAGGAACATACAGTTTCTTGTTGACAAGATAGAGACCTTCTCTTAAGTTAACCTGGTCCCCAGTCCAGGTGGTTCTTGGGAGAGGTCCAGGGCAGTAGCATTCTTGACTTGGGAGAGAAAAGAAGCGGTGGTTGCGATAAATACTTTCTCAGGGAAAATCCTTTCCTCGTAGTGGGAGTTCACATCTTCAACCGTTTCCCACGGGAAAGAGCATCAGCCAGCACATTCTGGCTACCAGGAAGGTAGGTTATCTCAAAGTCGTACTGAGAGAAGAAGTGGGCCCATCTGGCTTGTCTAGAATTAGTGCACTCCATCTTCCGCAGGGAACTGAGATTGCGATGATCTGTCCGGATGATAAAGGGAAAGGTTCCACCTTCGAGGAGATGTCTCCATTCTTCGCATGCTTCTTTTATAGCTAGAAGTTCCTTCTCGATTACCGAATAATTCCTTTGGCTGGACGAAAGGGTTTTTGAAAGATAAGCTACCGGGTATTCCAGGCCCTTGTGTTCCTGAAGGAGGACGGCCCCTATGGCACTTGCAGATGCGTCGGCTTCCACAATGAACCTCTTAGATTGATCCGGTTGTTTTAATATGGGTGCTGAGCTGAATCTTTCTTTGAGAGAACCAAAGGCTTGTTCTGCTTCGCCAGACCATTTGAAAGGCAGGTTCTCCTTCTTCAGAAGAGAAGTGATTGGAACCACTATGGCCGAGAAGTTCCGGATAAATTTCCGATAAATGTTTGCGAATCCCAAAAACCTTTGTACCTCTTTGACCGAGGTAGGTAAATGCCAATCTAGGATTGCAGAAACCTTTCTGGGATCCATCTTGATGCCCTCTTGGGAAAGGATAAATCCCAGGTAGGGTACTGAGGTAGCCTGGAACACACATTTACTGGGTTTGACCAACAGATGATTGTCCCGTAGACGACTAAAGACCTCGTGCAAATGAGTCGAGTGTTCCTGGAGGGTCCTTGGAAATACTAATATATCATCCAGATATATGATTACTGAGTGAAACAGTAAGTCAGAGAAAATCCGGTCCATAAATCTAGGAAAAACCGCGGGGGCATTTACCAATCCAAAGGGCATCACCTTATGTTCAAAGAGACCGTATGGTGTTCTAAACGCGGTCTTCCATTCATCCTCTGCACGGATGCGCAACAGATGGTATGCATTGCGGAGATCCAGTTTAGTAAAGATGACCGCCCGCTTAACTGCTTCAAGAATATCGGAAATGAGGGGCATAGGATATCTATCCCGCATGGTAACCTTGTTAAGCCCTCGATAGTCTATACAAGTCTGAGTTCGGCTGAATCTTTCTTTGCAATAAAAAACAAAGAAGCCCCTGCAGGGGATTTGGAGGGTTGTATGAGACCATTCTTGAGGTTGGCATCTAGGTATTGGCGCAGAACAGACCTCTCTTTAAGGGACAAGGAGAACATTCTGCTGAATGGTACCAGTGCATCTGGGAAAAGGTCGATGGAACAATCTTCAGGACGATGAGGGGGTAGATCATGTTCCTCTTTTTCCAAAAAAATTGAAATATAGTTGATAAACTGAGCAGGGATGGAATGGATGGTCACTCAGGAGCCTGCAATACTGCAGTTTGAAACTTCCGGGATGTCAGGCAGTTCTGAGTACAGAAAGGGGAACAGAAGCTAAGAGAGTTGGAAGTCCAGTCAATGGTAGGGTTATGTCGACACAGCCGTGCAATACCCAAAATTATGGGAAAGTGAGCTGCTCTGATAATATCAAAGGACATGTCTTCTCGATGGTGTTGGATGGTGACCTGGAGGATTTCGGTGGAATGGGTGATGGGCCCCGAGGAGAGGGGAGTACCATCTACTCCTTCGACCTTAAGATCTTCCTTATTCTGAACCCTCTGGATACCCATCTTGTGAGCCCATATGGTATCCATGAAGTTGCCTGCCGCGCCACAATCAATTAAGGCCAAAGTGTCTATCTCTTTGTCTCTCCAGGACAGGTGAAGGGATACCACCATTAGTCGAACATCATCTTCTTGGCGAGCAGGAGTAACTGAAAGAGTGGCATAAGGACCTCTTGTAACCCCTCGAACCGTGGTCCTTCCTAGGTTCGAGGTCTGGCGTTTCCCGAATGCCTAGGTGGAACTTCGGGACAGTTGCGGAGTAGGTGGGCTGCAGAGCCACAATACATACATAGTCCTGAGTCCCGGCGTCTCTTCCTTTCTTCCGGAGTTAAAGGATTTTGCATGGTACCAATCTGCATGGGTTCCTCTTTAGAATCTCCCGAAGGCAGTACCAAGCTGGGAGAGGAATTAGAAGAAAATGGGTTCCCTTTTCCTCTTTTCCTTTCCATCTTGCGTTCATTGAGACAATGCTCTATCTGTAGGGAAACAGACATCAATTCTGTGAAGGAGGCAGGGCGAGGGATACGGGCGAGCTCGTCCTTGATTTCTTCTTTCAATCCTCTACGGAATATTGTAAACTGGGCCGGTTCTTGCCAGTTAGCCTCTGCCGCTAATCGTTTAAATTTGGTGATATAAGACTAAAGATCCATCTGTCCCTGATGAACTTCAAGGAGTTCTTCCCCAGCTAGATATCGGATCACGGGTCTTTCAAAGGCTTGCTTAAAGCTTTCTAGGAACACCTGCCAATCTCGTAGAACCGGGTCACCTGTAGTCACCAAGGGGTTTGCCCATGCCAGGGCATTTCCAGTTAAATTGGAAATCACAAACCCCACCTTACTTAGATCCGTAGAAAAGGTGGAAGGTCTAAAGGTAAACTGCACGTTGCAGGCCTCTAATAACTCCTTCAGATGTTTAGCTGAACCATCAAACCTTGCTGAAGAAAGTGGCATAGGAGGGAGGTCAGAGCTGCGAGGTTCCCGATCCGCCACCATTTGTCTGAGAACAGTATTTTCAGCCTTGATATGCTGCATTTCCTGATTCAAGTTCCTTACTTCAAGGTTGAGTGACTGCACTGCTGCCACGAGTTCTTGAACTTGTTCCGCCGGAGCCATGGTAGGAGTCGATTGGCGTTGCAATCTGTCAATACTGTCGGGGCCCTCTATGTCAATTTCTATATCTGACCCCGAATCCCACTCCTCACCTGAAGATTCGGGCTGGCGTGGTTTCGTCTTCCTTCCTTCCCGAAAGGCAGATCTTTTTTTGTGTAAATACCGCCGACCGGCGAATTGATGCCACCTTGGTTTCTGGATAAACCCCGGTTACCAGGGGCGCTGGTCCGCAGCTGCCTAAGGGGAAAAATCCTCTGAGGCGAAAAAAACCAACTCGCTCTAACAGGATAGGCGACTCCTCCTTCCTCGATGCAGGTGAGTAAACAGAAGGTGATGTCACCCGGTAGGATGCAAGTAAGTCTTGTGGGGATTTCCTAGAGAAAACCCGTGACAGACGAGCGGGCGGGAAGGCGTACCGGCGAAGGCAAGGAAGTATGAAGGGGAATGACCAAAGAGGAAGCCAGCAAGGGGGGAAAGGGAGAGACAAGCGAGGAAACAGAAAAAGTACCTGGGAAGAAGCGCCAAGGAGGGACGAAGGAAAGCAGGGCTCAGCAGAGCCAAGAGAAGTGACAAGGAGCGTCGGCAACTAAGCGGAGGTAAAGAGCAGTTGCAGCGCGATCCCTGTCGACTGCACAGAGCAGAAGAAGCCGGCGGTGGCCATCTTGGGATGGAACACTAGACCGCAGGGCACGTTACGTCGAATGTGATGGAACTACTCCATGGCGGCCCCGTCTCCACCGATCCCATAGACGCACATAGAAGGGGCGCATGACAATACGCCCCAAAACTATGGAATCTCCTTCCCATAAGCATCAGACTTGCCCCCACACTCCTACAATTCAGAAAAGATTCAAGACCCACCTCTTAAAGGAGTCTCTCCTCCTCAACACCTAGGACATCACGTCACCCCCGCACAACCTGACTCGCTAGACGCCCTCCGCTCCTCTCTTCCCCGCCACCCTGTAAAGCTGTACCCCACCTCTGTATTCTATCCCGCTATATATCTGTTTGTTGTTACCTCGGAAATGCGCTCTGTTATGCATCTGTACTGTTATATACCTCTGTAAAGCGCTCTGTTGCTTCTCAAAGCCTAGTCCGCGCTCAATAAATATAATAATTATAATCATAAAAAGGTGCAAACGTCTTTGCTTCACCAGATATGGCAGCATGTCCACCATCTTCCAGGGAGCGTTTCCCCCCCTTTTCTCAGCGGCACAGAGGAGGGTACCTTCACATCCTATGGGTCAGTAACCCTCCAAGGATTCCTTGCATTAGGCAGCCCTCTCCCTTGCAGGCAGGGAACAGCGGTAGACATGTCTGGCTCTTCCAGGCAAGACACCAAATGACTGCCTGCAGCCTCTTATACCTCTGAGGCTCTGGGCTTCATTCTGATTGGCTCTTTTCAGTTGTACTATGTTTCAGTCTTCCTAATTGGTTCATGACTAGCACACCAGCAAGCCCTCCTCTTAAGTGATTTTTAAATGTAATCTGGGATTGGATAATTGAGAAAATAGGGTCTACATGCATTGGTTTAACCGTTTAACTGTTTGTGAGATTTTAAAGACCTGTACGATCTTCTGTGCCATCTTAGAAACTCTGTAGTGTGCGCTTGCGGTACTACGGTGCTCTGTTGTTATGTTGTTACTGTCACTTCTTAAGCGCATGGCCACCAGAGGTTTCTTGGCGCTGGAGACACGGGCAGACCTCCATAGCGGAAGCTACTAGTAGAGGAGAGCGTAGAACTTGCTAGAAAAGAAAGGTTTTAACACCTTTCCTGAAGGCCAGATGATTCAAAAGTTTTTTTTTATTGAAGGGGGAGGTTTGTTCCACAGTCTAGCACCGGCTATAGAGAAAGCTCTACCACTGATCCTCGTACGATGGAAGGGAGGTACAGTGAGCAGGTAAGCAGAGACTGAGCGCAGCTGATAACTGGGAGCATAGTGTAAAAATTTAGTTTGCAGGAACTCTGCACCCTGTTCATGTATGGCATGATGGACTATGCATAGTGCCTTGAAACTAATGCGCTGGTTAACAGGAAGCCAGTGCAGTGAGTGTAGCACTGGGGATATGTGTGCTCCGTACGGGGTGCCAGTCGCTGCCCGGGATGCAAAATTCTGGAGGTGATGCAGACGCTGAATGAAACCCTCGGGCTGGGCCAGATACAGTGAGTTACAGTGGTCCAGCCGCGATAATATCAGGGCTGCTACCACTGGTGGGCGGAGAGGAGCGGGAATCAGAGGGAGGACTCTCTTTAAAACTTTCAGCTGAAAGTGTCCCGCCTGGCAGACTGCAGCGACTTGATTTGCCATAGACAAGGAAGCCGAGAGAATAACACCCAGATTTTTCACCTTACTCACAGGGGAGGGAAGGACACCAAGGGAGGTAGGCCAAAAAGAGGTAACCCAGAGTGAAGGATCAGGGGGGACACCCTACTGCCAACACCTCTGTCTTGTCTCCGTTCAGCTTGAGCCAATTGATGTTCATCCATGCACCCACGGCAGACAGGCATCCCCACAGGCGCGACAACACCTCAGCCTGATCGAGATCTAACCGGATCAGGATCTGAGTGTCGTCGGGGTAAGAGTAACACCTGACGCCGTAGGAGCGGATGAGACACACAAGTGCCCAAATACAGATGTTAAATAGAATCGGAGACAAGGACTACCCCTGCGGAACTCCACAGCTAAGATGACAAGGGGCAGATAGAAAGGGTGGCATGGAGAGAGTCTGGGCCAGATCCACCAGGAATGACGTGAACCAGTCTAGTACCTGGCCAGATATACCTATCTGGGCCATCCGAGACAACAGGCTGGGGTGGTGGACAGTGTTAAATGCTGCTGACAGATCTAACCAAATCAGAGCACCCACCCCACCTGAGTCCACCAGCCTGGCCATGTCGTCCTGAACGGAAACCAGTACACTCTCAGTGCCTCTGCCTGGTCTAAAGCCGGACTGCGCAAGGTCAAGCAGGTGTGGGGATTCAGGAAATGATGATAGGAGGGGTTATATCAAGGATTCAAGAGGTTTTGTGAGAAAAGGAAGAAGGGAAATCGGCGCGGCTCTATGGGTGCTGCCCTTCCAGTAAAGCCTACGGATGATTTCTCAGTTTCCTGCGATGAACAAGCAAGACATGGGAATATGTGGGTTGAGGTAGTGTTGGCTGCATCCCTCCCTTTTTGATATTCAACCCTGTGGTTTATCGTGTTACTATTGTAGTAATGCTGGGGCATGGAGCTCCTTTAGATGTTGGTAGCCTGCAGTCTAGCCCAACCTTAAAAGTTGGGGCTAGACTGCACCTGTGGCGGGGTTCTGAGTTTCTGCCCTCTAGAGACAGACCACCCGAGTTCCCTCTAGACTCAGTCTTCCCCATATAAAGGGTGGTGAGTGCCTCCGACTCACCACAAGAGGTTTGACAAACATGCCAATGCTGCTACGTCCACTTTTTAGTTTTTATTCATGCGATTGTTGACCAAGATATTGAAGTGATGGGGTAGCGGGTCAAGATGGAAGTAACGCGATTCTTAAGAGAACCATGTTTTCCTCAAGGTGATGATGTCAATGTTCAATTCTCCAATGCAAAAGGAGGCACTGGGCCTGTGCTTATTGGGGGACTAGCAGTCGTGGGACGGAAATGGATGTGGCCTGCCTTTAGATGAAGCAGAAGTCCGGATTTGTGTTTTACAAACATTCACAGTGTCCCCAAATAATTGTCCAGCGATACAAAATTCTAAATCTATTGCTGACAATGCAATTGTAACGTCTGATTTGGAAATATTGGTATTGACAGAAAATACTCCCGATTTTATTATTTTTTTTTTTTTAAAATTTCTTTTTTTTTGTTAGTTCATGTGTTGTGGATCACTTAATATTAATATTTGCGTTATATATGCAGCATAAATAGTAATATACACAAACACACACACATACACACACACACACACTCTCCCACACACTGTTCTGGTGCTTTTCCACCGCTGTATGAGTTGCACAGTTGCACTCGAGTAATAGTTCCAGTCATTCACTGCCAGAGTCCAAAAAAGATTAACATGTCAAATCTTTATTGAAAAAACGAAAGATTAAAATTCTTTCTTCATTGTCCCAGATTACATTAGCCAGCAGACAACGGCAGCTTGACGCATTTCGCCACAATCCCATGGCTTGATCACAATTACCACCCACATGTGAGTCTCACTTGTATATAATAGAATAGTAATAGAAAGAGAGAGGTTTACACAAGTAACAGACTTGGCAGCCATTTTGTCTTGAGTAGTACAGAGAAGATCATTCGGTCATTAGCCGGATATCTGAACCTATTTCACAAATTGCATTTGCTAGTGTCCGACACATAGTGTGTCAGCAATAATATATAGTGCAAGGAGTAGAGGCGAGAGCAGGCAGCCCTTACGTCCTCGGTGCCTTCCTAATATATATCTGATGAAGAATTGCATCTATTGAAGTATTTTTGTGGCCACTAAGAGCTTGCACAAAGACACAATTGCAACTGTATAAATATCAGTTTATTGAGTTTTTAAAATAAAGTTGGAACATAAATCATTTCCCAGCCACTCCTTGTTAATATAATCTGCTTTGCATTAGACTGGCAGCACTGCCGTTTGAACCTGTGTGGAAATGCCCAATGGAAAGTTATATTTTTAATTAATTATGACGCATAGAGAGTTACTGCCTCTATATCTCCATTTTTAAAGACCAGTTCCTGTTTCGAACATCCCTAATTTGTCATTTGAAGTATTGTGCTAGTCAAGTCTGCAGTAGGCAGCTGAGAGATTTGTACATATACTTGAGGTAGGAAGAGCAGTCATGCACTACTAAGGCCAAACTAGTTAGGGAAAACCAACCAATTCCATGTTGCCTTCAGCTTCTAAGACATGGAAGATCCCTGTGGCTTGTTTGATAGCAATAATGTATGTTTTCATATAGCAGTAAATGCAGATTCCTGCAGCTTCTAAGCACTGCAGTTACATGTGCTATTATAAGCACATTTATATTGATACTCTATTTTTATCACCCTTAGGAGGACATGTAAAGTGCAGGCTACTCTCGTGCCATAGACCAGATCTTTATTCTTACTCTATACACTTTGGATGGTGATGTGTTAAAGGACAAAAAACAAGTCCTATTACAAATGGGATAGTAATAATACAAAACAAAAACCCTTTTTGTGCAGCAAAAAAGTGCATTCCATCCTTAAAAAGGAATCTACTATTGCTTGCCTAACAAACATTTGGTTCCAAGATATTTGTCGGGTAGCAACCTGGAGTTCTGTATACACATGCACTTAATATTATTATGTGGACACCAATTATAGACTGAGTTTCCTTGTGAGACGAGCAGATCTGAGACCAATCCCATTCTCTTCCCAAGCACCCGTGTCGTCCCCTCCCTCACGGCCACCACATAACACACTGCTGTGAAATGTGTGCGTGGCATGTGACTCCACAACCACATTACACTGCAAAAGAAAAGCCTTCATTGGCTGTAACAAGCATTTTTCAAGTTTCGCTGGTTCTAGATTGGTACGTAATGCGCCCTAGATCTTTGTGCGGAGAAATGTTGCAAGCATCACATGGCCTGCTCAAATACTGCTCAAACACTGTACAGCAGCCATATATGTCTAAAATGGTCTCCCTATGTCCCACCTTCTGGCCTTCTGAAGTCATGTGAGTCTCCTACATGGTTGACAACCATGTGTACAATTTTGAGAAGAAAATCAGTTCCTGAACCTAACTTCTATATGATGGGATAATGGACAACCAATGTCAAGCCGCAAAACAACTGTTACAGGTAAGTAACATTTTCTTTGTGGCACATTCATAAACATTCCAGAGGAAGTGCAGTACACTGTACAATGACGCCTATGGTTTTCAGCCTGAGCCTAGATGGTAAGGATAGAATAAGCAGGTAATGGTCCTCTGGTGTGTGTTCGTAGTGGGCAGTGTGAAAGGCTTTCTCTGCTCTGGATGGCTGCAGTATACAAGGTTCTCGTTATGACACTTTTCACAACCTGAGACACTCACAAAATGTGCAGAGTTATGCTGTTATCAATCTTTTCTTTGAATGCAGCGTAAATTGCAACGCCAGCAGACCGACGAGGCAGAAGGCGGCATGCAGTTGGATGTTCACTCCTTGGCCGAGCTGCATCGCAGAGGCATAGCGACCACAGATGACTCGCCCAAGTACACCTACACCCTCAGTGCTGATGAGCGATATGGTAAATACCTGAAAAGCAGTAGAGTAGCATGGCACAGAGGTGCCACAATGACATATTTGTTTTTTTGCAGATCAACATTGTATGACTATGTCTAAAAGGTGCCAGCCCAGATGGGGCTCAATTCTGAGCCCTCATACTGTGTTGCACATTGCCCTCAGTCACGCACATCAAAGCTGTTGTATGACAGTATGGAAAATGGACATGCAGTGTACAAATGTGGGGAAGAGGAAGAGATCTGAAGGTATAGATCTGAAGGTATTCCACGCCTGCTGTGAGTAGAATTCCCTCTTAAAGAAGCCTCAAGTCCCCCAATGTCTGGAGTGGGAGGGGGAGCCATGCCCAGTCTACAGACTGTGGCTCCTTTTTTACTTTGCATTCCCGTCCTCCTCCTCGATGTTGAGCCACTGTGCTGTTTGGGGGCATTCATGCTACTGTAATGGCACATGGATTTGGAGCCTGGAAAATCCACTTTAGTTTCCAACTCCTGTGCTCTGTGTTAAAGATTGCTTATTGGCAGAAATGTGTACTATAGTACTCAGACATATCATGGTTGGGTAGATATTTGACCCAAAGAACCTTAAAATTGATGAATCTCTTAAGAATTAAGAAGGATTGAGCTTTTTTTAATTTTCTGTCTTCCTTTATACCTGTGCATTCTTGGAAGCAAATCGAGTAATGAACAGTCCCCTAACCTCTGTCATGAAATGTACTGTGGAAATATTCATGTGCATGGTCTCTGCCTGACTCCTTGGCTTTGCAAACGTGGTCCCTACTCCCCATGGACAAGTGACCTTGCCCAGACAGTGAACACTGATTCCCAGCCGTGTGAGAGGCCATTTCTCCATCCCTTGTGTTTCCCCTTGCTTCTTCCGCCACCTCTGGTGTGAGGGTTTACCATGGTGCTGCCTCAACTGGCATCGTATTACTAGTAGCCTTGCTTAAGGTTCACCAGCTAAACCCTACGTATTTCCATGGATGCAGTTATGATGAATCTGATGATGCCGTCACTCCTTTCTCGGCAGTAGCCTTTGCCCATGTGGCCAGGGGATGGCAGCAGCTACCTGATCCTGACCATGGGGCGGTTATATGAGGGAGGCTCACATAGTGGGAGGTAGCCCTCAGAGGGGTGACATGACATCATCGGATGAGACATGGTATCCTCTTTTTCCTATTAAGGATAAACCATCCATTCCCCATGTCTTAATGGCCTGTTGTGATAGCTGCCTTGAACTATCCATGAGACCTACTGATAAAACCTTTCAAAATGTCTACATAAGTTGCTAAAAACGGACTGCCATCTCCATGCACGTGAAAGTACTGTTATGAGAAAGCTGAAAAGAGCAATGAGGATCAGTAAAGGCGAGAAGCACACAATGTGCTCTAGTTTTATGGGTGCATGATGGGCACTGGGACATTCAAAAATCCTAATCAGCTGGCAGAGCAGAGATGCTGCTTGGGAAAGCTTTGTCCTCTTGTACAGGCCGAGAGACTATTGTGTTGCAGAGAACAGCAACACAGCTCCAGAGAGCCAGCCGGCTCAGGTAGAAGGCCAGAGGAAGAAGACTGCAGGAGCCGGTCTGCCGCATAGAGGCAATTAGAGGAAGAGGGAAGCCTTGCCTGTAATCGCGGGAACTGGAGAGCAGTATCCACGCCACCGGAGCACAGAGAAGTAAACATCAGGCGAGCAGGAGTTATGGAGGGTGCAACACCCAATATTTCCAAAGGTGAGAATAAGAGAATGAATGCCAGATGTATACAAGTTTGCAAATGTGTTAAGTGAAGCAGATGAAAAGCCCTGGCAGGAGAGTATACCAGGTAAAGTAAAGTTCTCAAGTATGTCAAGTAAAGAACATGAAAAGCCCTGGCAGGAGAGTATGCCAGGAAAAGTCAAGTTTGCAAGGGTGTAAAGTGAAGCACATGAAAAGCCTGGGCAGGAGTGTATACCAGGCAAAATTAAGTTTCAAGTGTGTGTGTAAGGGAGTCATGGTATCACAAGTATGACACTGACACAAAAGTTACAAGTTTCAAAACCTTTATTACATTCTTGGGGTTTGGAAAAACTCCTACTTTGCTCTATAGCTATGATGGGAGTAGTCTCTACCATCAAATAATAAAGAAAACACAGTCCTAGTCAGTCTTTGTCAAATCAAAATGGCCTATACTGACAAAACCTAATGCCTGCCCATTCTCTTATACAACAAGTGTCTAAAGAGGAATGTGTATGCAAAGGAAAATCGGTGCTATGACATAAAGAATCAAGGTGGCTGAGTCAGCTCACCTCCCCACGTTGGACAGCATGGAGTAAGGTGGCCCCCGTAAACAGGATGACACACTCTCGCTTCCACGTTGAAGTCACTTAATCCAGTTTTCCAAAAGTTCTTTCACAGTTCAACAAAGGTTCACGTAGGTCTCCCTCAGTCGGACTTGGACCCTTCAACCAAAAAGTACCTGATTCAATGTAGAACTGCCCTCAGCTGGGCTCGGACCTCACAATCACAGCACTTGCAGAGGTTCCCTACCCCAAGCTTCATTCACATTTTCAGGGGTTCCCTTCCCCTAACTTATTTCACGTTTATGGTCTCCCTCAGCTGAGCTTGGACCTTTACTGATGTCGAAGACTTTCAAATGTGCAAGGCTTTTACCATAGACCTCTGCAGTACCACTTCGACTTGTACAATCAACTAACCTGTGTGGTTCATTCAGTGTGATAATTCAATCTTTCCTTGACACAAAAGCATTCCTTTCTTGTCTTTGCGGCTTTAATTCACTAGTCAAGGTTAATACCACAGGCTTTGCCTAGCCTCCCCAACTACGTTGTTCACCCGGGAGGGTTGCTGGCATTCTTGAAAGACAATTTAGGCTTCTTCATGTCTGAGATTTGTCTTTCTCCACATAGTGCCTCGATTGGTCGTCCTGCTCCATTGGGTTTGCCTTCGCTGTGGAAGATTGGCTCCTTCTTGTGTCTCACCTTGCTCAAAGTGTGTCTCTATGTTCCACCTTTTTTCCTTGTGGGAGCAAATGGGTATCAGATGTATGTGATTAAAGTCATTAGCAGGACATGTTTAATGAGATATGTAAGGGTTAGCCTCTTTACTCTCAGTCGCCCTCTTCCTCGGCCCAGTGTTTGTATACAATGGGGGGGGGGGGTTGGGACGTTGGAGAATCCTAAACGTTGATGGGGTATGGCACGGAAAAGGGGGCATACTGCGTCTCACCATCAGTTGCCTCACCCCCATTCCCCAAAGATCCCTCACCCAGTTGATCCTCTCTCACTGGTCCAGCCCCAGAGTCTGGATTCAAAAGCGATGGCCGTGCCCTGGCCACCTGAGAGAGAGATACACAGGGACTAGTAAGTGAGACACCCTTTGGTTTCTCACATGTGTCAAGTAAACAAGTGAAACACATGAGAAAGCCCTGGTATGAGAGTATAACAGGCAAAGTCAAGTTGACAAGTGTGCAAAGTGAATCACATGAGAAGTCCTGGTAGGAGAATATACCAGGCAAAGCCAGACCTGTGAGTAAAGAGTTATAGTAAAGTGGTGAAGAAACCTGGTAGGGGAGTACACCAGGTATCCTACGAAGTTGGAACTAACAGTCAAGTTTATTTATTTCTTGATCAGAGAAATCCAAGGAAGACTCATACCCTTACGAGTTTAAAGTGTCTTGAGAAACCTTGGAGAAGGGAGCAATCCCCTGGAATCGTGAAGTTTATCCATTGGGAACTTTTATGTTGGAGTTAGGCCTTTCCTTTTGAACCTAAACATTTCTGCCCTTTCAAGGCCAAAGACATTACCCGTTAGAGTTCCTTTTAGAATGTGAGAGCCAGAATCGTGTTTTGGACATCTTGCCATCTGACAGACTCTTATTCTTTGGATCAGGTAGAGAAATATCTCTTAGATTAGGAACAGCAAGGCATTTCCAACCCCTTTTCATTTTGAATAAAAACCTATAGGCACAAGCATGAGCTCTCTGTGTCCGCGTCTCATTCCTGGCTCCTCCCACAGTGCTGTTGCAATTCAGCTATAAGGCATCCACAACCACTAGCTACTGCCTTAGTCCACTGACCACTATATTGTTGCATATTGCCAGCAGGCCTGGTATACGTTTGGGTGTACAAATCAGCTTTTGTGCACAGGACCCTGTTGGTGCTGTTTCACCCCAAGTACCGCACACACAAGGGGGGGTTCTGGGAGCCCCTCTCTACTGCCCTATATGACAGAAGAGTCTCAACCAGATTCCTTAGCTCACTATTCCTTTGACAGAAGAGAAATGTCCATTACATATCAGTCTTTATCCTGCCAAGGGCAGTCCAGCCCTGAAATGCCTTCAATTCTCTTCTGAACGAGAGTGCCAACAGCAACCGCAGACATGTGTTTCAGCCTGGTTGGGCCTCGTCAGTGAGGTGGAGCTGTGCCTCTCTAAGAACAGTGAGCAAGGGGTCAACTCAAGTACCACCGTTATTCAAACCCCCTCCATAAATTTCCCCATGGGATACTGGTACTGAAATCTACATGTGCAGTAACTAGGTCTAGCTGTTGTGCCTTTTCATGAAACATTTGCAGTGCACATGTATAATTTATTGCATGACACATGCACCTTCCTATAGAATAGGAGGTTTTACATGAACTCCCTACGACCTCTACAGGGAAACCCCTACTGATAGGAGGAAGTAATTTACCCAGTGAACATTCGTGTAGGATAGAAGACCTTTAATCCACCCACAGGCATCTTCACTGGGAAGACTCCTATAGTCCTGACCAAGCCCGCAGCAGAGCATTCTAGGAGGCACTAAGCAAATGGTCAATTTGAGATATTTTCCTTAGAAAAATTTTCCAAGTTGTCCACCCCTTTAAGATACAAAGAGTTAGTAGACTATAAGGTGGAGAGTCACCTTTTTCCCACATTGTAAGTCCCCTCCAAAGTTTGCTTTATTTTGTGACGCTCTGACTATTTTATTTGTTTATACCAAGAAGTTCCATTGTCATCTCACTGGGGGTGGAACTCTTTTATGCATTTGGCCCTTTGGTTACACTTCTGACCCCGAACAGTGGTGGCTATTGCGAATGTGGCCCTACTCCCCTTGGGCAAGTAACCATATCCTGCTCAGACAGTTGTCCTGGCTCTGGGTTATGGCCATGTCCCATAACGTGTCGTACATATATTGTTTCTCATGAAGCCTTTTTCCTTCCTGGAGACACTAAAATTGAGTCTCCAATTGTTTATAAATACAGTAGCGTGGCAACTGTACTTTGTGCCCATGTGTGAATGGAAAGAGTACTTGAGTGGGTATGCCTGGCGATGGGGTGGTCTGGGAATCTCTTGCAAGCCCAGTGTTTGACGAGGAGAATTCCTGATGCTCAGCGCTGATTGGCTGGCCGCTGATAATTTTAATGGTGCATATGTTTGCGATTGGAAGTTTAAGGCCAGACTTTGCCCCCGGTTTAGCCACATAACCTGCACCATTACTTGGTGAACTGCCAGGATTTGGCCCCAAAGCTACATAATGGAGGACTTGCTAGAGGACATCTACAGAAGCTGTGCAGACGCTCCTCTTGGGCTCTGAAAATGCCATGCAACTTTGCTTGTCCCGTGATCACAAGGGACCTGTGTATGGTGCTCCTTCCCCTTGATCCAAAAGGGAAAGTTAGGTTTGTTCCTTTTGAAGGGGTTTTTGTGCTCCGTTGACCTCTACAATTCACCTGTGCTGCTTCACCACTAAAAGAGGCTTTTCCCAAAATCCAGAGTCTCGGCCTGGCAGTCGCTGCTGCTGGACACTTTCTTTGCCGATTTACCAGTGTAGTGTGGCGCTGGTACCATCCAGAGGCGTGCCCTGCTGCTCTTTGTCCGAACCACAAACTGTGATTGCACATAAAGCCCTTATTGTGCTTTCTCTGACCATAAACTACCGCAATGCCTGCTCTTCATCTCATGCACATCTGTGATAACCCCTGGCTTCACCTGAGGTCTTTGTCCGGTTCTTTCGAGGAGCAGGGGTCTTCTGTTACTGACCTTACCCTTCCAGGGGGCAATGGCCATCTCTCTAGCTGTTGTGGTGGGATACCACTCCATAGGCTATTCAAAAGCAAGACACTAGCCCAATGTATGGAGTTTGTCTTTGTTATTGTGTTCCCTGGGCTGTGCCTGAAGTCTTTGTGCCACTCTACTGGCTGCATGCTTCTTGCTGGCCTCACTGTTCAGGAGACTTTTCATTTTTATGCCAAATCCCCTCCACCTGTGAGACCCCCAGCAATTTTTGCTGGACTCCTGGATGTTCTTGTCTGTTCTCCTGAGTGAGTGGGAGCTTTTTTTCAGGTGTGACAAATCACCGGGTATTGTCACTACTTTCATGAGGGAGGCACCTTTACATGAGGTCAGGGAGGTGTGGCCGCTACCCGATAATCCCCCTGGAGGTGGTACTTAGCGGGTGGATCATATGGAGAGGGAGACCCTTTGTGGGACTGGTGAGGATGGCCCTGGTGGAAAGCGGTATTCACTTAAACCTTTGTTGCCCCTACTTTACTTAAACCACAGTCACCCACCTCACCCAGTTCCCCATACTGCTATGTGTTAAGCAGAATAGAGGGTATCATTAGCAGTACTGGGATGAGGAAGCTTAACAGAAAATACCACTGAGATGAAGAAGACAGAACAAAGAGGTAGAGGCCCACTGTGGAACCAACACATGCAGTGCAGTTTTCAAGAGCCAGCCTTCATCCTAAAAAGGGAGAAGGACAGAATAGACGGCCAAGCCAGCCCTGGAGGAGCAGGGAACTAGATGCTAATTTCATGGCCGGGGACCCAAAGGCTAGAAACCGTGACACAGTGAGACATGATTTTCTAAAAGGTCCAAGCAAGAGCAGACTGAGAATGGGTACGCGACCAACCCGAGACACATGGGAGAGTTTGGAGCTGCAGAGCCGCGACAAGCATAGAGCATGGCAGCAACATGGAAGCTCTGCTCTACCTCCAGAAGAATCCGGAGACCCCCTGAGATGTCCCAAATGTAGGGAGAGGGTTGAACCGGTGATTGGGTTACTGAGGGAGCTGAATGAATTGAAAAGCCTTGTAAAAGCATCGCATAGAGCAAAAGGGGATAGTAGAATCATACAAATTGATAAAAACTTTGTAAAGCACGTAAATACATCCCGAAGAGCAAAAGGGGATGACAGAGAAATTGTACAATTTTATGCGAACCTTGTAAATCCCATAAGCACTTCCCAAACAGTAAAAGAGGGAAAGAACAACGGAATAATAAAAGTTGATACAAACTTTGGGAAGAAGCATATGTGGGACAGTACCTGGCAGGAGAGTACACCAGGTCTGTCCAAGTGGACAATAGGTAAAGCAGGGACAGGGATCCTGCCAAAGCAGAGGAACATGGTTTGGGACTACTATTAAAACATGGAAGCCCCGCCAGTGTACAACAGAGCCTGGGACCCATTTGGAAATGGGCAAGGCCCATCAGTAAAGTATATAAAGGTCAGACTCACATCAGTGCAAAGATCCATATTACCAATGGGCTGGAGCCCAGAAGGTGTTGGGGGAACCCCAGAAAAAGTATAAAAGGATAAAAGTGAACCAGACTTGATTTGCTATTGGTGATTACAGCATAGAGTCCTTTGGGAATGTCTATGATCGGGCCTGATAAAAGACTGGAAAACTACATTGTATTTCGCAGACAGTGGAAGAAGTTACCTCCAGGAGATTGGGTGAACTGTGTTATGTTTGAATCAGAGGCTCTCTCCCGGAGTTTAGGGAGCTGCGATTTATATTTTACGAACTGTGTTTTATTTTTCCTCCACCCCCAGGAGATTGGGGGACTGTGTTTGTTTATGAGTCAAAAACTCAGATGGAGGATGAGGTTCCCTCCAGAAGAGTTGCAGAATTGTGTTTGGTTTATAAGTTGAAGCAAGTTTTTTCTTTTTTTTTCCTGTAGCCGATGCCTGGATTTTACTTTCTCCAGCATGGGGTCTGGCATGGATTCACATGCTCATGAATATTCCCCGTCGTCAGGCTGGGAATACTCGGTAAAGAAAAAATCAGTTTCAGTTTTGTTTCTGAACTGTCTTTCTCCTAATAACCAGTCACTGGTCTCTGGGTCATAGTGCCCCCAGCCAATGACTGCCCTCTACCTAAGCCCCTCCTCTGGCAGCCATCTTCAGATTTTTACCGCACGTTCAAGTGTTGGGAGTCCTCGTGCTATAGCTCTCGAGCTTTTACTGCGTTTTGTGATTTTTCAAAGAGTTTACTCTCATTTTTTCGGTCATTCGAGCCTCAAGCTCTACCGTTTCTACTTCCGATAAACGGGGACCCGTTTCGGATTTTCCTACGTCCCTCAAGGGCGAGTTTTCATCGAGTTTCACTTCTTGGAGGAATCCGGAAGATCTTTGAGGCCTACCCCGCGTGGACATGGCCCAGGACAAAGGAAACACGACACCCGGATCCAAGCTTTTCAGGAGCTGCCCTGGATGCGGATTACAAAATGTCTTCAATCAAGATGAGCACTCTCGGTGCCTCTACTGCCTTCACGACGACAAATCTCACGTGGAAAAGGACTGTGCGTTTTGTAAGAATATGTCCGAACGGACAATGAGGGATCGTCGTACTCGACTCACCAACTGGCTGGAGGGGAAGAGCCCAGCAGCAGGTGAGAAGAAGACGTCCAAGCGGTCTTCTAAAACCTTTGAGGGCGCTCTGGCAACGGGGGCCCAACAGAAGGCAAAGCACCGCGAGTCGGTGGGAACCGGGAGCGCTGATGAGTCGGGTTCTTTGGCTGCCAGACAGGGCGCGATGTCACCGACACCATCAACCACAAGCCAACACTCTGGCTCGGGGAAAAGGAAGTCGGAGAACCCGGGTAAACTTCGGGAGAAGTCCCAGTCGAACCCGACGGCGGCAGCCGAGCGGGAGTGAGGCAGCGACCCTCCCCCCAAGGTGACACGGCCAAAGTCGCGAAGGCCCTGATTCACCCAGCTAAGGCCTCGATTGGGGGAGTCGTGGCGGCCCTGGCAAAGCCTGTGGAGGCTAGCCTAGTGGAGACGACCTCCGGGCCTAGAGTTTCCCTGCCACCACGGAGGGAATCCTCTTTTCAGCATATCGATAAGACCCTCGTGAAACCCCGGGCGGAGAAACAGGGGGGGCACGGTAGACATTACGGACACAGATACCACCTCTGAAGATGATGAGCTGGCTGGCGCCGCAAAGATCCTGGACAAGACGTTCGAGGAGGTCCATTCCTTCGGGAGGGATCCCGACGAGGCGGACGAAGAAAGCAACGGTGGTGCTGACGAGGAGCCGCGGACCGTGGAGGAGACGGAGCCTACCCCCCAACCGTTGCTCCCTTTGCAACCGGTGCCTATGCCACAAGACAACTCAGGAGCGATCTTGATGGCTATTCAGGCATTGTGTACGGAGATGAGGACAAGGTTGCCCTTACCCCCAGCGGGTGATCCAGCGGAGCCTGGACCGTCGGGAAGCCCACCCAGCAAGCGGAGGCGAACCCATCCCCCTCCTCCTTTCCAGCCTTCACAGCCTTATCAGCCTTCACTTCCTTCCCCTCTGTTAGGCAGAATTCAGTGCAGTTCCCCTTACGGAGCACTACATCAGATTAGGTCTACAGGTGAGAGCAATAAATCCCCTTTGGTATCAGTCTGTACCACAAAGATTTAGTTGGTAACTGTGGCTAAGCAGTCAGACTTATCTCAAGAGGGAGATGAGCAGTATTCAGGGTTTACACAATAGGCCTACTGTACTGTGGTACATGGAAACACTGACCAAAGCTTTGTGGTTAAAAAGTAGATATATATTTATTTTATACACTTCTAAGCAAACACATGTATCACAAGTATCAAGCAAGTTAAATTAGGTCAATGGAAAAATATACACACTCCCTATATAAATTGTAGACCAAGTGAACCAGAGTGAAAACTGAGCAAAACGGCACAGTGACAACTACACACAAGGGATGCTCTAGCAATTTCTCACATGGGAGGGAAAACACAAGTTATCTAGAAATAGGTTCTTATACACCCTAGCAACACTTCCCATCAGTTGTGAACCAGTTCAGCAAGACAGTACATCAGTATAGGCAATACTTCAAATGAAAACTGAGCAAAATGGCATTTCACAATGATTATGCAGTGGGAAGGAAAGGGGAGTTATAAGAAAGGGGTGCACCACACAGTTCGAATGGAGAATCAATCTCGAGAAAGCAGGTCTAACAAATGTGACCAGAGTCAGTAGGCCTGTGCCAGAGTTAGTGGTACAGGGCAAGGGCCCAGGAGCAAAATGTTCTTGTAGCTGCAGTCAAGTCTTTGGTTAACGATGTTGAAAAGGTGGATGCAGAAAGCGAAAGACAATGTTAAGAGAGCGGGGCGGCCAACCCAACAGTTAGGCAAGGATTTAAAACACCTTTAGCACTACCGCGAAGAAAGGGCGGTCTGGCGGAACAATGTACCTTAAAAGTGGAGAAGTGGCTCCTGCGGTGGCGGCTGTTCCTGGTAGTTCCTGCAGTTCGGGTGACCCAGCAGAGGAAGAGAGGCTCTCGTCATGGAGGAAGGTTCGGGGGACTGCACTACCCAGCGGTGCTGCCAAACGAAGTTTAAAAGGTACGCTCCTTTGAATCGCGGTCCAGGTCGATAGCTGCTTGGCTATCCCGTCTCCAAGTGCAGGGCACTGGCGATTCGACCACAGCAGGAAGGTGATTGGCAAGCTGGTTGGCCCCACCAGCTCAAGGGAAGAAGGCTCTTTCAGATGAAGATCTCCTCTCGTCGTGTGGAGAAAAGTGGTGAGACGCTGCAGCAGGGCTTCACCGGTGGTGGTAGTCGTCGCAAGTGTCTTTGGCTTCTCTCCTCTTCGGTTTCGTAGCTCCAGTGGCAACGTCTTGCTCTTCCAGTCCTCAGGACCCTGCTTTTATTCATACAGCCTAGTTGTCACTCACACAGTGGAGTGGTCTTCTTGGCGGGAGACAGCCTATCAGGATAGAGTGCGACCTGAGTTGCTGCGGCAACTCTGTCCAGGGGTCCTACTCCCCCTCCCACACAATGGACCCACCCCAGGCTCAGTGGCGCCGGAAGGAGGGCTTCTGGGCAGAAGCCCGCCAAACAGACAAACAAAGGATCCCCGACCCGGGTTAGGATCGTAGAGAAAGACACAAGAAAGAAGTTATATTAAAGTTCTGGCAAATAAAACCTACCGGAGCAAAGTTCATTTTAAAATGCACCTGCGGTATGTTAGAGGCTATCAGAAAAAGTGGTAGCCTCGAACAATGGGAAAATTCGCAGTCGACTATGTATGGTAGTAACCACTGCCACCAAGCAGAAACTTTAGAGAGAGAGACTTTAAGGTACCCCCTCGAAAATGAACATAGAGGAAAAACTATTAACCACTTCCAGTACCTCCATAGTAAGATGGGTTGTACTGGTTAAGTTCATAAGATTTGACTAGTAAAGTCAATGGGGACTTTACATGCCCTGGGAGACAGTAGTCAGTCCCAGGGTATGGAGTCTATGTTTGGGGGTCGCTACGACACCCCTGTGTCACTGCACTGAGGGTGCTGTGTAACACATGTGAATAAAGATGGTTCCTAAGGGGGAGAGAAAATCCCATAGGTATTAAACACAAAAATAGCCTAGAACACACATAGAAAAAATGCCTAAGAGTGGGAAAAAGAGTCTCACTCTTAGCAGGTAAAAAGAAACCAACCCTTCAAATCCACCAAAGCTGCTGGTGGACTCTATAGGTAAGGGAAATTAGCCAAAGTATGAGAATTCTCTCTACCACCCTCCACCGAGGGATGAAACGGGAACGGAGACAGCAATGACGGGGACGGACGCCGACGGTGGTGATGATGGAATGAACCTCCCATCACCACCCGCTTGGGCACCTCCCCGCAACGAAATTGGCTCCTTCCACGCCATGATCGCCAGGGCATCTGAGCTCTTCCAGCTCTGCCCCAAAGAACAGAAGAAGGAGGGCTTCCTCTATCAACGACAGGAGGCCAAGAGGAAGACTGTTCTCGCAGTCCCGTTACTGGACGACATCTGGGACGAGGGGCTGGTGCTCCTGAAGAACCCGTCCACAGCCCCTGCCAAGAGAGACCGGTATGAGAAGAAGTACTGAGTCCTAGACTCTGCCCCTATGTGCCTCAGGGCACAGCCGTCCCCGGATTCAGTGGTCTCTGCGGCGGCCAAGAAGAAAGCTGCGGGGGCGACGGCTTCAACTTCAACATCCCCACCGGGCGGCGAGGGGAAGAAGCTGGACGCCATGGGACGATGGGTCATCTCGTCGGCGGTGACGACTATTAAAGCGGCCAACGCCCTCACGATCGTGGCACGCTACGACAGGGAGCTGTGGTTCAAGATCGCTCCCCTGCTGGACTTCCACCCGGACGACAAGAGGGCTGAGGCCATAGAAATCCTACAGGAAGGCGAGGTGGCTTTGGACGATGCCATTACAGTGGCCACGGACATCGCCGACACCGGCTTTCGTCAGATGGGCAACAGCGTTTGCCTCTGCCAGTGCGGTTGGCTTAAGGCCACCGACTTGACGTGCAGACCAGGGTTCTGGACATGCCCTTCGACGGAAACCACCTGTTCGGCAAGACAGTGGACAAGTCACTGCAGGCCATCAAGGCGGACACCGAGACGGCTGGGTGTTCTTCAACAACGACGGCCGTCCTTTCGGAACTCTGGAGGCAAGCAAGGTGCCTCCAAAGGATTCGGCGGCGGTTCCTCGTCGTACCGCCAAGCGGCCCGCTCCTCATCGCAGGAGGCCTACAGAGGACGCGGCAAGAAAGAAGGATTGCGTCATCGTCGCCAAGGCGGCAAGGCCGCAACGAAACACAACTGAACCGGCCGTGGCGTCGGGTCCCCACCCGAGCACCCCAGTGGGAGGCCAGCTGGCGAAATTCGTCAGCGTGTGGGAGTCCGTCTCCACTGACCGTTGGGTGCTGGATGCCCTGGCCCGTGGGCACACCCTGGTATTTCAAAGAAGGTGCCCCCGCATACCACCCGTGGCCAGGAAGGAAAACTAGGTCCCACAACTACTTCTGGAGGTACGAGCGATGCTAAGAAAGGGAGCCATAGAACTCGTCCCAAAAAGGCTCTGGGGCTCCGGAGTGTACTCGCGGTACTTCCTCGTCCAGAAGAAGACCGGCGGTTGGCATCCCATCCTGGACCTTCATCATCTGAACAAGTATATCAAGTCTCAGAAATTCTGGATGGTCACCCTCCAGCACGTGCTGGGACAGCTGGAGGAAGGCGATTTCCTATCGTCGCTGGACTTGGAGGATTCCTACTTCCACATCCCCATTCTAAAGGGACATCGCAAATTTCTACAATTCGTGGTCCAGGGGCGGCACTATCAGTTCAAGGCCCTCCCCTTCGGATTGAAGTCGGCGCCCAGGGTGTTCACCAAGTGCCTGGCACAGGTGGCAGTGCGGCTGCGCCTGCAGGGGATCCAGGTCTACCCCTACCTGGACGACTGGCTCATCCGAGCAAAGTCAAGGGAACTCGCCGTCGATCACACAGCGAAGACCGTCCAACTGCTCATGGATCTGGGATTCTTGATCAACTTCGTGAAATCCCACTTGGTACCCTCGCAAGTCGCCCTGTTCCTGGGAGCCAGACTTGAGACAGTGGCGCGATTGGCTTCACCGTCGGAGGAAAGGACGAAGGCCATCCTGGGCAAGGTATAACGGCTGTTGACCATGGACGCAGCCAGGGTGAGATCCATCAAGTCCCTACTCGGCATCATGTCCTCGTGCATCTACCTCGTGCGTCTGTGCATTCTGTGGATGCGACAACTGCAAGAGTTCCTCGACGCCAGTTGGATGCAAGCTGCGGGCAGTTTCGAAGACAGGATCTCACTCAACAAGACTTTCCGCCAAGTGATCCGGTGGTGGGGCACCCGCGCGCATCTTGCGGCGGGCATGGACTTCCAGACCCCAGCACATCAGGAGACAGTGACGACAGACATCTCCCTGGAGAGATGGGAAGCGCACACTGGAGATCTCAACGTAAGAGGCCTTTGGCTCCCGGAGGAGAGGTCACTAAACATCAATGTCCTGGAGCTCCGAGCCGTGTTCTGGGCCCTCAGGTCGTTCCTTCCAAGAGCAAGGTGGTAAGGGTCTTCACCGACAACACCACCATGATGTTCTACATCCCGAAGCAGGGGGGCACCAGATCCCCAGCCCTATCTAAGGAAGCGCAAGATCTGTGGTACTGGGCCATCGCCCAAGGGATGTTTCTGGTGCCCTTCCATCTGGCAGGAATAAACACCATCGCCGACTCACTCAGCAGGGAGCTGCGCTCGTGCCACGAGTGGGAGCTGCGGCAGGATCAAGTGGATCTCCTATTCCGATGATGGGGCAATCCCCAGAGAGACCTATTCGCGACGGTGACGAACGCCCAGTGCCGGAGGTTCGCCAGCAGGTTTCCCCAGCTGGGGAGCATGAGCGATGCCTTCTCATTCCCCTGGGACGGCCTGTTCCTGTATGCGTTCCCTCCGATGCCATTGCTACTGCGACTCATCAGTCAACTCAGACGGTCCTGGTGCAGGATGATCCTCGTCGCACCGGCGTGGCCGAGGCAGATTTGGTTCCCGGACCTTCTGGACATGTCATCGTCCCCCCAGGAAAAAACTGCCGACAGACGCGGATCTTCTCGCCAGAGAAGGAGGCACCATCCTCCATTACGAACCAGGATCGCTGAACCTGCAGGCCTGGCTCCTGCAGCACTAGAGTTCGGAGGGTACGATATCCCGGCGGACTGCAAGGAGGTGCTTGCAAAGGCCAGGGCGTCTGCGACTCTCAAGTGCTATGGAGACAAATGGAAGAGGTTCTCTGTCTGCGCACAGAAGATTAACCCTCTGCGGATTACGGCCCCCCAAGTGCTGCCGTACTTGCTGTCACTGGCCAAGGTGGGGCTGGCTCATGCCTCCATCAAGATCCATCTGGCGCTATCTCCTGCTACACCAGAACTCCGGGGCGATCGTCTCTGTGGTCCCATCGCCTGGAATGAAAGGACTGTCCCGATCGTTCCCGCCGGTGAAGGCCCGCCCCGGTGTGGGAACTCAACGTGGTGCTGACCAGGCTCATGGGGCCGCCATTCGAGCCGCTGCATTCGGCACCGTTGAAGTTCCTGTCGTGGAAGACAGCGTTTCTTGTGGCCATCTCCTCCGCACGACGAGTGGGAGAGATCCATTCCCTTTCCTGTAAACCTCCATACCTGACATTCCACGAGACGAGGGTGGTGCTGAGGATGCACCCCTCCTTCATGCCCAAGGTGCCGTCTGACTTCCATCTCTACGAGCCCTTGGTGTTACCTGTTTTCTTCCCGTCGCCTTTGTCGCCGGCCGAGAGGACTTTGCACTCGCTAGATGTGGCTAGAGCGCTGAAGTTCTACGTGGACCGCACGAAGAGCCTGCGGAAGACATCACAGCTGTTTGTGAACTTTGGACCTGTGAATCAAGGGAAGGCCCTCTCGAAGGCTTCCATTTCCAGATGGCTCTCCGGCTGCATTATGCACTGTCACCAGTTGGCAAACCGACCCTTGCCCGGCCGTCCGAGAACCCATTCTTCCAGAGCGATCGCTGCTACCACGGCGTTCCTGTCTGGTGTGCCCCTGCTGGACATATGCAGGGCTGCTACGTGGAGGACGACGTGCACCTTTACGAGATTCTACTGCGTCGACTGGGATTCCAGGGAGGAGTCCAGAGTCGGCCAAGCAGTGCTGCGCAACCTGTTCGCCTGAAGGTGGGCCTGGTGAGGAGGTAAGAGATGCTTAATGTTGAGTTGATGAAATACTTAATGTTGAGCCTTGCCACCTCCTGTGGTTGTGCATGTGTGTATTGCTATGTATTCTTGTATTCATGAGCATGTGAATCCATGCCAGACCCCATGCTGGAGAAGGAACAAGTTACTTTCCTGTAACTGTTGTTCTCCAGCATGAGTCTGGCATGGATTCACATGTGAACCCTCCCTCCTACCCCTCTGCGGCTCTTCTCTTGGTCCTACTGCCACTTTATGTGCTACCAAATCTGAAGATGGCTGCCAGAGGAGGGGCTTAGGTAGGGGGCAGTCATTGTCTGGGGGCAGTATGACCCAGAGACCAGTGATTGGTTATTAGGAGAAAGACAGTTCAGAAACGAAACTGAAACTGATGTTTACTTTACCGAGGATTCCCAGCCTGACGACGGAGAATATTCATGAGCATGTGAATCCATGCCAGACCCATGCTGGAGAACAACAGTTACGGGTAAGTAACTTGTTTCTTATGAACACTTTGACTTTGTTTGCCTCACCCTTCTCTACCTTCATGCCGGCCCTCCCTGGATTACGCCCAGGTTGGCCCTGAATCATTCTGTACCCACTGTCACCACTGTGAATCCGTTGGCTACTTGTGTGTTCCCATGCAACTTTGTGTGTTTCACTAACCCCTGCAACTGTATTAGCTTTCCTCTCTGCTTCTCTGATCCTTTCACTGTTTTATTCTTTGTTCTCTCTTCTCCTCTCCCTTCCCCTTCCCTCTCTCTCCTCCCCCCTCTCTTACTTTTTTCTATGTGCTTACTCTATCTGAATGGTCCCTGGACCTAGTATGATAGTAACAATCATTTTGTCTCCTCCCCCCTCCTAACTTGTTGCCCCCTCCCCCTCCAGCCCTATCTGAAATGTTGTCAGGCCTAGTATGATAGTTATTTGTTTTGCTCCTCTCCCTCCTTTCTCCTCCCCCTCCTTTCTTCTCCCCTCTCCCTCACCTCGTGTAATTCTCCGGTTCCACCAGAAATGTTGTCAGGCCTAGTGTGGTAGTTGCCTGTCTGTTTTCTTTCCCCTCCTTTCTGTGACTTAGCACTTGCTCCATCTGAAATGTCACCAGGCTCAGTATGATAGTTGTTTCACATTCTTTTGTTCATGACCTGTAAGAATGTTTTGTATTCTGCCTTGCTCCCTCCCTTGTCATGAAGCACTTTGAAACACATTGTGTATAGGCGCTATATAAATAAATCATCATATCAAACCATCATACCAAGGAAGAGCCCTCCTCCCCCCAAAGGAGATTGGGGAACTGGGTTCCCTTTCAGATGATTTGAACATTTAAGCACTGACTGTTGAGGCAGGGCAACTCCTCATAGTAATAGGGCAAGATAGGCTTTACTTTACCTTTGCTGTTATCAATAAAAGTCTATGCCAACCAATTTACCACCATTGTGTCAAGACTCGTACTTCTGCACCCCTACACCACTCACTCATTCTTTTGCTCTGACTATGGGAACCTTTGTTCATTATTTGTGTACTTTATATTATGGGGTCATGCTTCCCTCCATCTTTTGTAAGGCATCTGTAATTTACTTTTGCAGCACGCCGCACTTTCTGTGCAGTGTTGCTGGGGAGCCCCTTGGCTTCTTTTTTTATTTTATTGTGTTCTCCTTGTAAGAACACATGTTCCCAAGGGTAGGGGGATACTTTTTATCCGTTCTACATTTTATATTGTGAGATCAGCCTATACCACCTTATGTGGAGTGCCGAGGGGTTACACTGTATCCTCTTTCTCACTGCTCCTGTAACATTTTAACAAGCATACCTTAATGGCCGGTGGCAGTGGAGCTGTTCTACTGACTTATGTGTAATTCTTACTTGCAGGTTGTGCTCACAGCTGTGGTAATGCATAGAAGGGTCACTATTGACCCAAAATGTTGTCCGTTTTCTTTTTTTGGCATTTCTTGGTTGCCTGTCCTTTCTTGGTCCTTCTTCTGCCGTGCAGGGTGGGGGAGGTCCTAGTTTGACTTTTGTCTTCGGCTGGAATAATTTGAGAAGCCCACCAAAGCGCCACAATGTCTGTGAGGACAGGAAGCATTGGAGGATCCAAAACTCTGCTGGCCTTTGTCTTCTGGCATGCCTGCCTGGATCTAGTTCCAACTCGGCGTCTAAAAGGACAGCCACCCCCCAAGGTTTGAATGTGGCTGATTGGCTAGGTTCCTAGATAAAAGGCGAGGATCCTAAGGCTGCTGCAGAGTCGGCCACTGGAATTGAAGATCCGAAAACGAAGACGACCAGAGATGCCTGCAGCCCCTTCCAGCAACCAGAGAAGCCTGCTGAAGTGACCACTGCTCTCCTGACTCCGTTATCAAATCGACAGGGAAGCACAGAAGAGAACAAGTTTCTCCCTTGAACTGGTGGGCATCACCAGTCCTAAGACGATCTGCAATTTGAGCCATCCCACGATGACCTGTGACCTTCCTTGGCTGCAAACCGCCAATACCCTGGGACCTTCCACCATCTTGCAGTGCATCATCTGCTGAAGATCGAATCCTCCCAGAACCTTGGTGGGTTCTTTCCAGCTTTCCAGAGGCAAGATTCTACTCCTCAAAGTACCCTCACCAGAGTGCAGGACCGAGAAAGTGAAGTGAATCGACCGGCGGTAACAGTTCTTCATTGGTGTCTGTGAAAAGGGGCCAAAACCACACATCCGCATTGGAGCACGAAGAATCCTTTGCTGGGGCCCCTCTCGTGACTGCTGCTGCAGCATCCGTTTCAGAGTCTCTCCTTTCATCATTGTGATGCTGGAAATGCATCGGAGGGACAGGGCCTCTGTATCCTTGTCCTTTACTGCTTTTCATCGTGTGTTCTGTCGTGTTTTCCGCGCAGGAGTTCATGTGGGACTCCTGGCGGTGCAGCTCTCTTTCTTTTGGTTTGGTGAACGGACCCGTGGGATACCCTTATGGCACCCATGGGTTGGGGTACAACCCTGTGCCCCTAGTGTATGTTTTTGGGCACCTGTGGGTGGCCCACAGAGCAGGGTATGGGCTGGTGGCAGCTCCATGCTGAATTTGACAGGTGCGCGGAGTATCCTCCATTTTGGGATACCCTGGCCCTGCCATTGGGATCAGTTGATTCCTGATGGAAAACAAGATGGCCCCGGTGGCCTCTTGCTTTCTATTACCCATTACCTTGTTTTCCCAAAGTCCTGGGAAGCCCTGACTCTGTCCCTTCCCCCTGACTGGCTGTTGGATGGAAGTGCCATATATGGTGTTGTTGTGAAGGCCCAGTCAGACTAGCTGGAGCCTTCCCGGTTATGTATGTTGTGGGTACCTCCTGTGGGTGGGACCTGGGTGAATAGAGTGTGTGACGAATATGCATTCTGTGTTGTGGGTGTCTAGTATCTGGTGGTTGACACAATGACTGAGACAACCCTGCCCGAAACCGGTATGAATGCAGCTTGGAGTGTTGAATGGCTCGGTACTTGTCCCAATACACATAACTTGTTGTGAGTGTCTGGAGAGAAGTGAATGGCCTGAATACCTTGTGTACCTGATTGGCTGCCTGCCTGCATGAATGCCCGTAGTCGTGATTGGATGCTTGAGTGTGACCCAGCGGAATGAATGGGAGATCAACAGTATATCTGGGGACCTCTCACTGCTAGGAATCGTGTTCAGAAGCTGAAGTCCACTACGACGAGTAACTGGATTAAATGACGCTTGACCTTGAAGCCAAGCTGGACAAGAAGAATTGCTGCTGCTCTCCTTCACAATCTGAAAGCTGCTGTGCCTCCAAGGACTGACCCAGAGAGGACCTGGTAAGGCGCCCTCTTCCCGAGCTACGAGGGACCATCGTGCACAGTTGATCTTTGCCAACGCTCCCGGATAGACTGACCTTCGACAGGCTGCCGACCCGATACGGAGACTGCCGCGGAACTCCAAGGAGAAGCACCCGGACTGTTGTCCGCCACTGTCGACGACCGCCGTCGCCGACCGGAGCAGCCGTGCTCCCGTTTGCCTAAGAACTTCAACTGATCATCGGACGCTCTCGTCTGCATCGGCATCCGCTTGTCTCCCGCTGGAGAAGGCCCGACCGTCGACACGCGAGGAGCATCCACCGGTGGGTTTCCCGCCACCTACAGACCGCAGAGACGCCGACGACTCGACGCCCTTGCTGGGCCACAGTTCTTCATCATCCCTTTGCGGTCCAGAACTATCGTCACCGAGGTGCCCCGCACGCCTCCTCCTTGCAGGACGCCAACGCTCTGTCGTCGACGAGCACCGCTAGGAACGAAGCTGCCACTTCCTTGCTGTAGTTCACCCTGTTCACCGTCGGACGTTTGACGACCCGTGACTCCCACCTTAAAGGGAGGGCACTCAAGAAGGGCCGTCGATTCCTCGACACCGAACGCCAAGTTCCCCAACACCTCTCGACGATCCGTGGCTCCCGCCTGAAAGGGAGGCACTCAAGAAGGATCGGTCGGTTCATCGTCGGAGAACTCTACTCCACCAGGTATATTGGGGGGGGTAAACCCTTAATAGGAAGAAGTAAGACTATCGGACAATATGTGGACTGGGCTTGTGCTATATATCTTTATTTACAGGTTGCCCAGGTGGGGGGATCTCCACACAGAACTGTGCCTAGTGGTAGGGGTCAGCATTCTGCCTATTGTTTCAACCATCTTATGTTCCTGCCTATCTCTATTGCTGGTTTACTCGTTATTGATCTGTGTGACATTTTAACCGTACAGTTGATGCACTTTAATGAGATTTGATAACATTAGTGGTACCACTCTAGACGTGTATATATTTATCATTATTGACTTCCAAGTACAAAGTGCGTTATTTTGATCGTGTACATACCTTTGAATATTAATTATATAAAGACTGTGTTTTCAGTAATACAGTGTGTGGACATTCCTTTGTGGGGGTTCGGGGACTACACTGTACTTAAGAACCAGCCCGCATCACCTCCTGAGAAGCTAGGCCTTGATTGCTCGTCCATTGCTACCATAATAGAGAATCTTGGCTGGGGTCCTCTGTGCCTCTCCTCTACCATATAGAGAGCGGAAGTACAGACACCCCCTACCAGTCTTTACAATCACCACAACCATGGAACAGGCGACCAGGTCTGCAGCTGTTGCATCATGATTGTGTCTAGCTTCACCATCTTCATCGCTTATCAGGTACTGTGGAACTCGTGGCAATACTGAACTAAATCGTTCTATCTGTCCTTTGTTGCTGGAGTGCTGATTCGAGTGTTTGGGTGTTTGCCCATATACGTTCACCCAGGGCTAATGCTTGTGCGCATTCAGGGAGCCTTCGCCAAAGTCCCTGAACCCTTTTTACCAACAAATGCTTGCTACTTACTTGTAACTGAAGATTCCTCTGGAAGTTTGCCTTTTCTACAGCTGCCCCTTATCTGCTTTCCCCTCCAATCGGCCTTTGAAGGACTCACACCTAGATAGGGATGGACTGCTAAAGCCCCTTTAGGCCTCTGGAAAGTATTACAAGTCTTTAAAAGTGCTTACCTGCTATCTTTTGTTGGCGTTGTTCATTAATTATATTCCTACAGCACAATATTGTGTTGCTATAACAGTTGCTTTACTTACCTTTTGAATTGCATTCATCAACCTTATAGGTTTTTACACTGTGGTCTACTCATCTGAATTATTGCATTGTGTTCTCTGTGTTTACTCGCTTTGAAGTAGTACTTACCTATCTGAAGATTTATCTTTACCTTGTGTGTAAAGATAAAATAAATAATTATTTTGATATAACTCCCAAGTGTCTAAGTGTTTATTTGTGCCTATGTGTATTCAAAGTTCTTTGTACTTACCTACAACTCGCATCTCCCTCCAAAGATAAGCATGGCTGCTCTGCCACACTACAAAAACCTTGAGTAGTACAGGCCTATACTAGAAGTTGTAGCTCTGTACCATGGGGACAGTTTTATAAAGACCTACCACAGTTGGACTTATGAAACACTCCCTAACACCCGCTCATTTAGGAACAAACCACCACCTTTATGCTGCATTTTCATGAACTCTTCTCTGAAATCTCAGATGTCGTGCTACTCGGATTCTTCCATCGTCGGAATCTCTATCTTGGCGTCCATCCATTCACCCAGGGTCTTATTCCACCCTATGCGATTCATGGTCTCCTGTTGCTGACCGGGCCAATACAGACAGGAACTGCACCCCCACCGTGTGCTGATCTCGGAGCACTGCTCAACAATCGGCAGATTGGGGTGCTGGAGAGTCGTCTTCAGGAGCAGGTTCTCCTCGGTGGGGCCCCCTCTTTGAAAAACCAGAGGGTGTTTCACAACCTAGTCCCCGGGGATCCCGTACTCAGGTAGCCAGGGAAAGGCCATCACTTTTGGATCCCGACCCTGGGGGTGGACAAGTGAGTGAAGATCACCTGGGTAGGCGGTACTCAGGGAGTGGGGCAGAAGCACCCAATGGTGAGACATGCTATCCACCTTTTTCCACAACCCATCTAACCCCTATCCCTGCTTATTCTATGGGAAACTACAGCTCCCATAATTCTCCCCACTTTACATTGACAACAGTACTGAGCCGAGGAAGATGAGGAATGAGGTCAGGAAGATTACCTCCACTGACTTGCTCTGTCCCTGTAATGAGGCCAGGCAGAGTCAGGCACATAGTCCTAACTATAGACACCTGCCACTTGTTAACACTCCCTGTCAGGATAAAATGTGCTGCGCACAAGCACGCTCTGAGCGAGGCTGGGTACAAGAAGAAACAGCTCTTTCAGGGCTGATGCGAACCAGGCTGTGGAAGTTGGAAGGCCAAGGGGCTGATCAGAAGTTGCAAGGATAGAGAGAACCAGGTGAGAATTTCACACTTTCGGGAAGCCGTAAGCGTTCCAAGACTGAAACCGAGTGAGCGGCGGAAAAAAGCCTTCAAGTTGTTTGAAAGCGGCTCACGGCCCTCCCGGGTGAATGGCGGAGTTGGGGAGGAGCAGAGGAGTTGTTGGTAATGGCCTTGTCTACTGCATTAATAAGATGAAAGAAGAGCAATTAACTTGACCGGTGAGTTATCGAAGGCAGCAAAATCCTGGTTTGTGTTAAAAGGAAAAGTAACTGTAATCCAAAGTTGAAGGATGCGCGTGTGCCGATAAAACGCGTAATGGAAAGGCCCTGAGGCCCACGGGCATGTTGGAGCGTTATAAAAATGAAAATAAATAAATAAATAAAAAAGGACAATTCCTGAATTGCAAAAGGAAAAGATGCAAAGTAATAGAGTGGTCCGGCGAGGCGAAGTCGCACATTCAGACGTCTCTGTGAAATGTGCTTAGTTAAAGTATGTTACAGCGTAACCAAAGGAAAGAAAGTTGACTACGAGAAAAGCAAAGTATGTGAACTCTGAATATGCCAAGAGGGCAAAGCGTATGCACTTTGAAAAAGGCCAAACTAAAGAGAATATGAATTACAAGTACCAAAAGGAATTGGTGTTGCAAGATGAGGAAGATTGTGAATCGTAGAATTGTTCAAAGAGAGGTTGAAGTAGTCATGCAGAGGTCTATGTAAAATCCTTGCAGTTTCGAAAGTCTTCGACAGTGAAAAGATACCTAAGATAAAATGTGGGGGAGTGAACCACCACAAAGAGAAAGACAGGCTAGAGCCCGGTCGAGGGAAGCCTGTGCAGAACTGTGAGAAAGCGAGAAAGTGAATGTGAACGGAGTATTGATGACAAGGCGGACGAAACCTAAGGAAGTGATTGAACTACCAGAAGTTTGAAGCCCAAGCCTAGACTGTTGAATTGTACAAATAACCCAAAGTGTGCAAGAATGATAGAAGAACTGTGCCATCCACCTATCATTTTTAAGAAACTCTCTAGACCCTGTGGGGCTGAACATGGGGAAAGGAGTTGTTACTTAAAGGGATAGTCCAGTAAAAATGTTTATTTTAAAAATAGATAGGCAGCATTAAAAAAATAATACTAGCACTTTTTTTTTAAAACTTCCTATGTAAAATTTTGAGCTATTCAAGCTCAAAATTCGCAAAAGCAAGCACATGGGCGCATCCATTGGTGCCGCGCCCTCCGCGTACAGCACCAATGAAGGAAAAGCCACCCAGTGGTAGCTTTTGTTTACTACAGCTGGCTGGCTTTTCCTTCATTAGTGCCGCAAAAGCAAAAGCCAGCACAGGCGGGCATCCATTTCACAAAATGGATGCGCCCATGTGCTTGCTTTTGCGAATTTTGAGCTTGAATAGCTCAACATTTTACATAGGAAGTTTTTAAAAAAAAGTGCTAGTATTATTTTTTTAATGTTGCCTATCTATTCTTAAAATATTTTTTTTTACTGAACTATCCCTTTAAGCCATTCTGACATTTCATTTGAGACACTATTTTGCTTTTGTTTTCCCTGAACACATTTGTCATTTTGAGAAAGAGGGCAAGGTTAGTTTTTTATAGTATAGGCAATTTTATTTTCACTAGACTGACTTGAACTTGTTTTGTTTTTTGTTTAATGGTCGAGATTACTCCCATTCTAGAGTTAGGGCCAGTTAGGAATTCTACCAACCCAACCAGAATACCAAATAAAGGTTTTTAGAAACTCGTATCCATTCTGTCTGTATCTACTACTTGATACCATGCCTTCTCCTGAGGGTCTTCTTTGACTCTTCCATTCCATAGGGCCCTGTGCTCCGACTGTGTACACACCTCCGTTGACTTCTATTGGACCCTTCTTGGGTGCTTGTCTGAAGTATTTACTGTACCTTTGTACCCGCCATCACCTTCTGTAGAGTTTGCCTTGACTGCTCAGCCGCGCTACTCCTTAGAGATTCAGGATACTTCTGAGAAAACACCATGTGAACTAATTAGCTTGATATTACTGGGCCCTAGAAATACAGACTAATAAATAGTGAGTAGAGGAAGTGAACCTGGTGGCTCTGTCCTGTTCCTATACGATGTGCGTCCCAGTCCCATCCGCCCCAGGTCAGTTTAATTTATAATCTATGTATTTTGTTGTAAAAAGTTACAAGCAAACATACACTTTGGATGAGGGCGTTCTATTAATCTAAACCAATTGACTGATAAAAACATGTTTTTGTTTCTTGCTACAGTCTTCAGCCCCTGCGAGGCCCGCGTTCTGATGCTCTACAAAGACCAGGCTCTTCACTCTGAGATCCAGGCTGGAGAGCGCTGTGGAGTAATACTGGACCGAACCAACTTCTATGCGGAGCAGGGTGGCCAGGCCCATGATGCAGGATACTTTGTGAGAGTGGAGCAACAGGTACGGCTTGAAAGGTGCTCCTGTCACTGCGAGTGCAGATTCTGTTCGTCGCTGCTTTGACATTGTTCCTTGAAAACAAATCTACTCAATATTTACACAACATCTCCCAGGCTTTTTGCCTCAATCTGTGCACCCAGGCTGCGTGTGATACCATGGGGTGCAAAAGCCCCTTCTGACCGCCAACCTCTGCTTGTTGATCTCTTCACAGTAAGGTCATGGTTAGCTTGCAGAAGTCCATCTATCTTTTTCCTAATATGTCATTTATTTAAGGGGCTATTTTCTGAAATGGTGACAAGTCCCATACAGGCCCTGAAGGCTTCATAAAGTCAATATTAAATACCTTCTTTATCACTGTCTTGACAATGAAGAAGATCTAACAGAATTAAAGTGCATGCTGCAGGAAACAAGGTCCTCGCTGTTTCATTTCCGTGTGTATTTTGGTGACAGTGGATGATGAGGCACAGATGGGGAGAGCAGGTGTTAAAGATCCAATAAATGGGTCTGATTGTAGACATGAAACCATAAGTGTTCAGCCTCTGGCTGAAGGGTTGATTGCTGGAGGTGGTGTGGAGTTCACGGTCCTGTTGTTTTCCTCTGAGGAAGGGTTACTTCCTTCTTCATTTTAGGGCTGAATGTGCAGGTGCTTTTGGATGTTGTATTAATATGCTTCCCATGACATTCCGCTTTCGAGCGTTTCAGCTAGATTGACAGACATTCTTCGGCTTTTTGTGGAGTCATTTTCCGGGATACTGATGGGCAACCAATGGAGTGAGATCAGCATTTTGCCTCTTCTAAAAGGCAGCTTTTCTTCTCGGTTTGAAGAACCTGCACCCGTATCTGCATTGTTGTCTTGTTTCAGCATCTCCCTCGCCAGAATTGTACCTGTCATTATTCTGACATGGCATGGGTATTGCTGGCTTTCTGTATAAGACAAGCACTTGGGCCACCACCTATCCTGCTCCGATGCTTGAGATGCTGTCTTCATTCTGATAGGTTTCTGTCACACAAGGCAGTATTCTCTGCTCCCATGCGCTTAACAGTCACATTCCTAGGGGCGAGTGTTGCCCTACCATATCATCGCTGGTAGTCTTCATTCCATCCAAGAAGTTGTATCGGTCATTGTGTTCTCATTTTGCCGTCCGCAATTCCAGCTGGTTTCATGGTTCATTCGTTCTGATACGGTTTTTAAACCCACGTGGGACTCTGTCCCTCAGACCTATAGGAGGATTGCGGAGTGTATTGCTTCTCTTTTCTTTAAGCGGCGAAGACAGGAGATGACCACCAGGCTACATTTAACCCATAGTCATTGCCCAATTAATGGCCTGATGGTACAATACATCACGTCCAGTTTTCCCCCAATGCAGATATGAGTTTCCCGTTAAATACACACACACACACACACACACACCCACTCCACAATTTTACATGTTTAAGAGCTACCCCCAATTCAGAGAAACAGTCAAAATAAGTTTACATGCTTGACAGCCACTGTACACCCTCGCATTATTCTGGAGATCTGATGACAATTCAGTGTCATTTGTAGCATATTATACTACTGTAAGGAACTCGTGGTGGCAACAGTAAAGATAGACACAAGTGATCACAGTTCAAGAGTGTTTATTAAACTGTATGCTGTTTATTAAACTGTATGCATGGGTGAGTAAAATGCCTAATTGAAACCTAAAGCTAAAATGGGAGCAAGCTACGACCATCATATAATAATAATCCAGTCCTAATAGTGTCTTGTCAGATAAAAAGGGCCTATACTAAAATAAACTATTGCCAATCCTTACCACTAAGTTACAAAAAGAGTGTAGACAATGTTCACCAGAAAAGAAAGAAGTGTTCACAAAATGATAAGTCAGGATGGTATGGCTTGGTCTCCCTTCCCCACGTTTCAAGCGTGGGACAAAGCGGAACCCCTGAGCATAGCACACTCCTGGGCCTCTCCAGCACGAGGCTCGCAAGTCTATTCCACAGTACCAAAACCTTCAAGGGCCAAGTCTCTTTCCTCAAAGTCTCTTGCCTTAGAAGGCCTGCTGGATCAAAACAATAAACAAACAAAAGTTCCTTCAGTGGTCTTCCACCTTGGGCGGTTGCTCTTTGCCCCCAGGACCTCCCTCCGCTGAGCTTGGATGCTCCTTGCAAAATGGGCCTCCCTCTTTCGGGTTCATAACGGCCTTTCAAATACAGATCATAACATTCAAGAGCCTTAATGTCTTTTTAAACAAACAACACTGTGGACAACCCTCGACCGGGTTCACGCTTGTCGACACAATGTTCTCGGGTGCATTACTCTTCAGCCGAGCTCACAGGCATCATCCCTCAGCCGGGTTCACGTTTACTAAATATACAGTTCACTCTGCTTTATCTCAATGCAGGATTCACTCTCAGTAGTTTTCCCCTTGGCATCCCTCCACCAGGTTCACATAGCCACCTTTAACACAGTTCATGAATGTCTAACACAGTTCATGATTTGCACATTTGCATCAGAATGCGTGGGTTCCTGTCTCCTAGCTTTCTTTCGGCATCCCTCCGTCATGTTAACTCTTGCCTTATCTCACAGTTCACAATCGTATCAGAAAGCAGGGTTCCCTTCCCCAAGCTTTCTCTTGGCATGGGTCAGAGACTATCGATTGTGCAATGAATATTACGTGATCCTTGTAGGAGAACTCGGACACCTCACGCCGCCCTTTTCTAGGGCCTTCTGGTCTTTGTAGTTTCAACACAAAAACAAAGGGGCCAGCGAGAGTCCTTCGAATGAGCACTTCTGCTGCGCCTGACCACTCTGCAGCTGGCCCTTGTCTGGGCCTTCTCAAATGTTCAAACACACACACAAGTTCTTTCTTCTCAAGTTCCTTGCGTTAAAATAATGTTGCCACTTGCAACCTTGGGCTTGACACAGTCTGGTTTGCTATCAGCTTCCTCCGACTCACTTGCTGTGTTGGACCCGTTGGCTTGTCTTGCCTCTGGAGTCAAGGAAGGTACCACGGTGGCCAGCATGTCTCCCCGTCTGTGCTATCAATGCGGGAGGCTCCTATGCACCGTTGACATCTGTTGTTCCACACGCCAGCTGTAACTCCCAGTCGTATGATTTCCCTTTCGGAGGAGTCGCGGGTCGGAGTTGAAAAGGGCAATCCCCCCTTCGCCAGTCTTTCAGGTCTCGTCTCCTTTCTCCTCCCTTTGAACTACCGGTTTGGTGTAGCTGTTTCCTGGTGCGGTCGGCCTTGCTCGTAGTGTGCTCTCGTACTCCACCTTTTATCGCTGTGCAGAAGGTAAAAGACCATCAGGTGTGTGTGGTTGTTGTCAATAGCCTGACTCTGCCTGACCTGTGTGTTGGGATTTGTCAGGTAAACGGCTCTGGTGTTAGTCTGTTGTCTGTTAAGGTGTAAGAAAGTGTTCATGTCGGAAAAGGGGTGTGGGGTAGAGTTTTGAAATACCCTACAGGATAGGATGGTGAAATGGTGTTACAGGGAAGGGGGTACCACGTCTCAACCTTATGGGTACCACCTACACTTCCCAAAGACCCCGCATCCAGGTGATCCTCCCCCACTGGTTCAACCCCAGGAACTGGATCCAATGGCGATGGCCATGTCCTGGCCACCTGGATGACAGATCCCCGGGGACTAGTAAGTGAGACACCTTCAGGTTTCTCACACCACATACTCACTACCATGCCACAGTGAATAGCCCAACATGCACAAATTCCACCTCTATATGTTGGCGATGGTGTCTAGTCAATCATCTAAACCCATTCCATCAAAATGTTTCCATCTAAAGAATTTCCATCTAATGCATGTTTTTGGGGGTAAAGGGTACATTTTTGTTCAGGTACATTTTAAAGGGTAAGAAACAGGGCCAAACCACCCCCGCCCCCAAAAATCAAAAATAAATAAAAATGCATTAGATGGACATTTTTTAGATTGAAAAATTTCGATGGAATGGAATTAGATGCAATGGTTTTAGATGAAATGACAATAAACCGCTGCCGATTAAAACTTTAGAAAGATATTGGGCCTCATTACGAGTTTGGAGGTAGCTATGCCGTTTTTACCGGCGTGGCTACCCCCAAACTCAGGTCCGGGTCCCGAAAATGGGAATTACCGGCCATTCCGACCTTTGCAGGCCCGGTAATTCCCATTCGCAGGACCCGGACCTGGTACATCCCCATTCCCATTTCAATGGGAATGGGGAGGATGGTAACAACGGTCCCGGGGCTGTTGCTACTACCCAATACTGCTTGTGGGTGCCGCTCTGCACGTCTGGTCTGACCAGGCGTGCAGAGCGGCCCCCGAGAGCAGAACCCGTAATGTTGCGACGCTACCGGCGCCGTTGTTGCCTTACCGCAACACTTATAATGAGGTCCATTGTCTTCTAGGAGACACTTCTTTTTTTTTTTAAATTTGTTTATTTGTAAATCAACACAGGAGAAATTATACAAACGCATTACATGTAGCTTCTGAAATCGCAACCCAGAGTCCCCTTCTCCCATCTCATGCGTTCCCCGGCGAGCATAGTTCTCAGGCCTTAGTCAGACTGGTTTGGTGGCGGTAGCGGGTTGTCCATAGCGTGGAGGGCTCTTGCAATCAGGCGCGGTTTGTGGGTCAGGGCCGGGTAGTCCAGTACTGGTGCCCAGATGTCTCGAAATCGGTGAAGCAGTCCCTCTTTGGCCGCCGTGACCTTCTCGGCTATCAAAATATCCCAGAGTTTAACCCAGCAAAGGGTCATCAGGGGTCTGTCCGCAGACTTCCAGGTGCGGGCCACCGTGATTTTAGCCGCTAACAAGAACTGGGACACCAGGGCAGCTCTTCTCCCCGACCGCTGGTATGAGCCTGACAGTGGAATCCCTAGGAGGACCTGTTCAGGCGTGAGCGGAATGGTCACCTCGGTGACATCTTTTATGGTAGCTAAGCAGAGAGAGTCCAGAACTCCTTCACTCGGGGGCAAATCCACCACATGTGGAAGTAGGATCCTGGAAGGCTGCAAAGTCGCCAACAGTGGGGGTCTAGTGCCGGTTGGAAGTGGTGAAGGCGTAGAGGGGGGTAGTACCAGCGCAGGAGTAGCTTATGGGCACACTGCCGGTTGGTAATACAGAGGGATGTCGTCCGCGTTCTTGTCCAGATGTCCACCCATGTGTGATCCTCAATGGTGTACTCGAGGTCCGTTTCCCATTGAGGCATATAGGAAGGCCTAAACTGGAGGGGGTCCTCCTGCAGCAGTCTATATAGGGCAGGAATCTTTCCCCGGGCCGGTAGGTCATTCACCGTCAGCTATAGTGAGGTAAGGGGTTTCGTGGCCGCCGCACGGGTCTGTGGGTGGGAGCACCAGTGCCTATGTTCGGCGTAGGAATACCTATCCGTTTCCGCTAACTGGAAAGTCATCTTGCAGTGTTCAAAGGTTAGGGGGGGAGTTCCCCTCGAAGAGTTGCCCCAGAGTGGTGAGGCCCCCTGCGACCCAGTTTCTAAAGTTTTTGGGATGGGCCCCGGGGGAAAAGGCTGGGTTGAGGAAGATTGGGGAGAGCGCACTCAGGTCTCCTGGGAGCCCACCTCCAAGCCTTTATCGTTTGTTTTGTGGCTGTTAGAGTGCCCGGCCAACTTCGACGTAAGGCTGTAGGTAGGAACGGGAGGAAGCAAAGGGGGACAGAGAGGCAGGATTGTTCGATTTACACCCATTTCGGCCGACCTGTAGCAAGCCCCCATGCTTGGAGGTGGGCTAGTTGTGCCGTCATTTGGTATTTACGGAGGTTGGGTACCCCCAGGCCTCCCAGTCTCGTGCTGGCCATCATTGTGCTCCGCGGGATGCATGCTTTCTTCCCCCTCCAGATGAAGTCCACCATCTTTCTTTGGAGCCGCTGTAGGGGGGGGAGCGGAATGGTGATCGGGAGGGCGGCACAGGCATAGAGGAAGTGAGGAAGTAAGTTCATTTTGCATGCCGTGATGCGGCCTAGGAGGGAGATCTCTTGTGATTGCCAGCGGGTCAGATCCTTTTCTAGTTCCTCGAAGAGTGACAGGAAGTTAGCCTGATAAACATTCCTTGGATGTGCGGGGATCTGGACCCCCAGGTAGGGGATCGATTTGATGCTCCACTGGAAAGGACCTCTCTCCTCCAAGGACTCTCGTTCAGCCAGAGTCAAACCCACTCCCAGCGCCGCTGACTTTTGGAAGTTAATCGCAAATCCTGAGACATCCCAAAGTTGTGGATTTCAGTTAAGGCCTCCCTCATGGATCCCTCAATGTTTGTAATGGTGAGCAGAACATCATCCGCATAGAGGGCCACTTTATGTTGCGCAGAGCCAGTACTCAGGCCACTGATTCTGAGGTTTTTCCGAACTCGTTGAGCCAACGGCTCCATGGCCAAAGCAAAGAGCAAGGGGGACAGAGGACATCCCTGTCTCGTTCCGCACGTGAGGGAGATCGAGTCCGATAAGCGGCCGTTGATTCTCAGCCTAGTCCTAGGGGCCTGGTAGTTCACAAGGATCATTTTCTGGAAGGTCGGGCCGAAGCTACATGCCTCTAGAGTGAGGCGCAGATAAGACCAGTCCACCTTGTCGAACGCTTTGGTTGCGTCCAGCGCCAGTAAAGCTAGTTGTTGGGAGTCCCGAGTGGCGATCTCAATTAGGTCCAGAGCCCTGCAGATGTTGTCTTTCGTCCACCTATGGTTTATAAAGCCCGTTTGATCCGGGTCTATGATTTTCGGGAGGATAGGTGCTAGACGATTGGCCAGGATCTTGGAATATATATTGGCATCCAGATTCAGCAAGGCAATGGGTCTATACGAGCTGATGTCGTGGGGGTCCTTCCCAGGCTTGGGGATAAGGACTGTGATAGGTTCTTGCATTGTTGGGGTGACTGTTCCAGTGGCCACGAATGAGTTGTAGAGGCGGGCCAGGGGGGCCACTATTTGGGGCGGGAAGATTTTGTAGAAGCGGGTGGAGAATCCTACCGGGCCCGGGGCTCTAGATTTTAGGCTCTTAATAGCTGCCTCCATCTCCTCGGTCGTAATCGGCGCTTCAAGGTCTTCCCTGGCCGCCAGGGTCAGGTGCGGGAGGGCCGCCTCTCGAATGTATGAACGTTGCTTGGTCGGATCCTTCGGGGCCGCCGTCATTATTTCCAGGTGGTGGGCGGTTGCCAAGCGTACTTTCTCATGGTCCGCGTAGTGGATCACCCCCTGCGGATCACGGAGGCCCAGGATGGCATTCCTACTCTTCACCTTTGCCAGTTTGTTAACCAAGAGTTTGTTAGCCTTATTGTTGTGGGCGTAGTACCATTGCTTGGTTCTGGTTATCCCCATTCAAGCAGAGACCGTTAGTGGCCATCCATGCTTGTATGGTGGAGTAAATTTGCTGTAAGGTAGTGGCGTCTTGATGATAATTCCCCGTCAGGGGAAGGAGAACCTGTGTGTCGTCAGCGTAATTTGTGTAAGTGATCCCTAGTGCGTCTAGTTTGTCAAAGAGAGGTTTGGTAAAAAGATTATAGAGCGTGGGGGCAGTACAAGAGCCTTGAGGGACACCACAGTGGATGATGGAGGGTGCTGCATGAGCTATGTTGGAGAATACTTTCATAGCTCTGCCCTCAAGGAATGAGGTTACCCAGGACGCTGCGTCCTTGGAGAAGTGTGCGGCCTGTGTCAGGTGACTGGTAAGTGTGGTGTGATCTACCAGATCAAACGCAGCTGAAAGGCCAAGGAGAAGGAGGAGAGCAGGCTTGTCTTTGTCCAGGATGTTGGTGATTTCGTTTTTTAGGTCTAGGAGGGCGGTTTCAGTGCCGTGTCCTTTGCGGAACCCAGATTGTCTTTTTCCTAGGATCGCGTTCGTTTCAAGGTAAAGTTGAATCTGTTTGTGGGCGGCCTTGTCAAGTATTTTCAGGAGGAAAGGAACTGTAGTTGTAGGTCGGTATTTGATGGGGTTAGCAGGGTCTAGCGTTGTTTTTTTTAAGAGAGGGCGCACCCAGGCCTCTTTAAGGCTGTCTGGGACTATGCCCATTTTGAAAGACGCATTGAGGAATGCCGTGAGAAGAGGGGCGAGCGGTTCTGCGCAGTCTTTTATGATTTAGGGGGGTACACATCACCCTTACATTGTGAGGGTTTGAGGTGTTTTAGGATGTCAATGACCTCGGTTTCAGAGATTTCGGAGAAAGCGAATTTGGGTGTGTTGCTTGTTTTTACAATTGCTTTTGTCTGTGCGTGTGTGCTTTGCTTAGGTAAAGTATTGAAGTGTTGGGATATCTTGTTTTGGAGGAGGTTTATTTTTGCAAGCATAGCTGATTGTATGCCTATGCACCATGCATCGTCTTTGACGATCTCATCAGGGCAAGTGGGTGGTACGGTTAATTCTTTAAAGATGCTAAAGAGTTCTTTAGAGTGGGAGTTGGCAGCAGAGATACGGTGGTTGTAGGCTTCAGATTTAGCAATGAAGATGGCGTCTTTGTATTTTTTGGCTATGGATTTGAAGTTATCTTTTGTGGCGCCACAGGGGTTACACTGGCAGTTTTTGAGGGCCTGGCGTTTATCTTTGCGCAGATTCTGGAGTTCTTCTGTGAACCAGAAATTGGAGTGGAATGATTTTTTCTCTTTTCTTAAGAGAAACTTAAGTTTCAGTTGTGAAGGTTGGTCCGGAAGATCCAATTGCTGGGGGGGGTGGGTGTCGTGGGGGAGTTAGGTCAGCCACGGACGTGAGAGCGTAATTGTTTCGCAGTCTCCTGTGGTTGAGGGTTTTTTAACCTGTCTAACTGGTCTCCAACGGGAGGAATTCACATTCAAGAATGACCTCCAACGGGAGGTCCAAATTGCAGTCACGGGGGTCGATTTAGAACTATCGACATGGCCCCTAGGCGCCAAGGCTGTCATCCGACAGCGCCAACATGGTTGAAGGTTTCTCCAAGGGTAGAGTGATTAGAGTGATGATATCCGCCTTGGAGGGGCTTATGGACCGCATGGGGTCCGCGGCGAGATGTAAAAGCTTCAGGCGATTCCAGTACCATATGTCTGGTGCAGGCATTATAGCGCTTTATTTAGGTTTGCGGTTCCTCTGCACCCTTGAACATGGGGTCCGTTTCGGCTTTGGGGAGGTTGTGTCTAAAGCCGGGCTTGTTCGGCTCGGAGCGGAGGGGTCTGAGGACCCAGGGGAGTCCGGACGAAGGATTGAAACTGCATCATCAAGGTGGCTGATGGTGCGCGGGGTGCCCTTGTACAAGAACTGTAGAGCCGTAGGAAAAAGCCATTGATAACGGATCTGCTGATCCTGGAGAAAAAGTGATAAAGGCCGGAGCTTCTGAAGAGTCAGCGGGGAGAGGTCTTGGAAGATCTGTATCGGGATTCCCTGTAATGAGAGCTCGTCCTTTGAACGACCAATAGCTGCTATGGCGTCCTTGGTGGTGTAGAAGTGGACCCTAGTGATCACATCCGGGGGGGTCCGTGTCGATACCCCGGCGAGGGCGCAGCCTGTGGGTCCGATCCAGCAGGAGGTGGGTCTCATCCAAGTCTGGCATGAGAGACTGAAAGAAGGTGCTAACGTATTCAGGGAGCTCCCGATCGGAGATTGAAACGGCACCCCGCGGAGGCGCAGGTTGTTGCAGCGAGAGCGGTTTTCCATGTCCTCCTGCTTATATTCAAGGATTTCGGTTCTCGCCACTAGCGACTGGACGGCGCGTTGAATTTCCGTTAGCGAGGTGAAGTGGTCCGTGGTTATGTCCTCGACCTCCCCAACCCTCTGTTCTATGCTGGCGTCTCTTTGTTCTGTCTGTTCCAATTTGGCGGTGAGTTCCGTCATGCAGGCTCTAAATTCCGATTTAATATCGCTCATGAAGGCTTGGAGATCCTCATTGGTCGCAAGCGTCCCTCCGCTGTCGGCCGGCTTCTGGGGAGTACGTTTGGGGAGTCTGCTTTCTTACCCCTCTCCGAGGATTGCAGCATTGTAGAGATGTCCGTCGATTCCCGAGGTGAAGGGACGTCGCCCAAGGGTGAGTCTCGTGTCCACGTTCTACGGAAGGCAGAAGAAGGCGGCCAAATAGATGTGTGGGATGGGTAGGGCCAGGGCGTCCCAGGCGGTAGAGCAGACAGGTTAAGCTTCCAGATTCTCACGAAGCGGCACAGTTCATTGTGGTTGAGCAGTCCAGCAAGATGGGTGGCTGCCTAGGAAGATGGCGGTGGAGACCGACACCCCCAGTCGGTGGCAAGGAGACATGGGCAGGGGCGCCCCAGGAAGTCGAAGGAGGTGACACACTCCGTATGGGGTCAGGGCTAGTGGGGCTCGAGGGTTCTCCGACCAAGTGGGGTCAGGGAAGAACAGTAGGCTCCCAAGGGGGATGTTGCGGTGGGCCCCAGAGCGACCCAGGGAGAGGCTGGGAGCAGGTAGCGGGGTCTACCCCTTATGCTGAGGGGCCACCAATCTCACCTGGGCGATGTGCGTGGCCCCCACACGAGCCGGGGTCACGCTGTAGCTGGAGGGCCTCTGATGGTAGCCGGGGGAGGCAGGGCCTCTCCCCGGGAGCAGCAGGCAGAAGATGGGCAGGGGCGCCCCAGGAATCGAAGAGGGCGCTGGTGTAGGGCGGGGAAAAGCCCCCTGCAAGGGTCCCGCGCAGATAATAGGGACACCAGCGGGGCCGCCGTTGGAAGCGGGCGGTGAGTGAGCCTCCAGCTCCAAGATCAGTCCAAGGCCCACGGTGCCTCAGCCACTGGTGGTGCAGCAACTGGCAGGAAATCACCGGAGCTCCGGGCCGCTGCGGAGGGGTGATGGAATGCGGGCCCCTGCCTCCGAGGCAGGGCCGACCCCCAGCGCGGCCTCAAGAGCTCCCCCCAACAGATTCGGGCGGGCGCCTCCCAGCATGCCCAGGGGGCAAGATGTCAAGGCCCAACAGGATGGTGTCACGGACCCGAGGCCCCGGATCCGCAGATGCCAGCAGAGCGACCCGCTCCCAGAAGGCGGCGTTGGGAGCGTCCGCCCCTCCAACCCCACGGTAAGGCATAGTTTTGTGCCGGCCGTCAGGTCCCGCTCCCAGCGAGAGCCCGTCAAGCCGGGTAAGCAGGGCAGGCTCCAGCAGCGGGCCTCGCAGCGTCAAGGATCAAGCACGGGGGGGGGGTGTCCCGCTGCAGGATGTCGGGTGGTGCAGGCCTCATACGTGGGCCCCCCGCTATCAGATGCGGATCAGGGGCTGATGATGAGACCCAGCCGCCAGCTTGGGATGAGTCGTGGAGATGCGGCTGCCATTTTGGGCCGTATTACGGGTGCAGGCGTCCAAGCTCCCCGTCGGGTTTTCACCGTTGGCGAGAGCGTTATGCACTCAAAACACTGTCATCTGTAGCCCGGGACCTCAGCAGCTGAAGGCTCGCCATCTCGTATCACGAACCCGGCTGGAAACAGGCAGAATTAGGGCTTAGCTGCGGATCCATGTGGAGGCCATCAAAGGAGCTGCCTCATCGCTGCCGCTCCAGGCCACGCCCCCTAGGAGACCCTTCTTAGAGGCAAATGGTTGTTTATTACTAAGCAAAACTTCTCCTGCTCTAAAAAGTCTTCACTTGCTCCCGGTTGCTGCACGGATTAAAGTCAAATCCCTCTGCATCATCCACAAAGCTGTCTGGGCCCAGGGACCACACTGTCTTCAACTTTATCTCACTAAATACTCTCCCTCTAGACTACTACATTCCTCTGGCACCAACCATTTGTGTGTGAAGCATTTTGCTAAACAGAGGGCAGGGGGTTGCTCACTCTCGTCAGCGGGCTCCCTACTTTGGAATATCCCCCTCTCCCTCTCCCAGTGCCTTGAGTAGGATTTTCTCAAATTCCAGAAGCTCCTTAAGACCTTCATTTTTTCCTCCTCCTCCCCGCCCCCCCCTCTCCTCTGCTAATCCCACAGTTGCTGAATTGGTGTCCCCTCTCCTCTGCTAATCCCACAGTTGCTGAATTGGTGTCCTGGCCCCTTATGCCTCCTCGGTCCCCAGACCTCCCACAAAAATTCTGCACAGCTCCTGTCTATCCACAGCACTTGCATCTGCTCACCCTCTGCCTGAAGGTTCGCACTTACACCTCCCGCAGCCCCAGTCCGTGTAGCACTCAACATTCCTAGCACTTCATCTGTGGCTCACCCATGAGCTCGGACTCCCCAGCACTTTACCACCCGCTCCCCCTTTCTTGCTGCACTTGCACGTTCTGAATATTCACAAGGCATAGTAGGTTTGTTCCTCCGCCCCCTCTGCTCTTAATATTGTGTTGTAATGTATTTGCCACCCTTGCCACCTCCCTGGCTTGTGGGCGCTTTTAAACAGTATGTTCTTATTGTACAAGTGCCTAACAAGCAAACAATAAATAAGAGGTGATGGCTGGAAATGTTTAGAATGATTCTTAACCCCTGGCATTGCTCTGCATTGAACCCTCCAAATCATCTTTCTTCACCTGCCAAGCCATTACAAAAGGGAAAACACCATATGCAAATCAGCTTTGGCCTGAACTGCTTGGTCACATGCCTTTTACACAAGACCATAAGGATGGGACCAAGCCTGATTTGCACTTCTTGTGTTTGCTATAGTCACCCTGACGTGGGTTCTGTGTTGGCTGGGCCTAAAGACCCAAGCTACTCCTCACTAATGAAGCCCAACAAGGCTGAAACATGCCTGGGGATGCTTGTGGTCTCGTGCAGAAGGGATATGACCTAGCAGTTCGGGTTGGACTGCCCCTTTTGGGGTGGGACCATGTGTGATTTGCATATGGTCTTTCCCCTTCTGTAAGGGCTTGGCAGGCTGAAGAACAATGGTCTGGAGGGTTGCCCAGAGCAATTGCCAGACGTCTAATATTCATTCTAAACCTTCCAGCCATCACTTCTTGTGCTTTGCTGTTTATTAGACAAAGTGAAAGACTAGGGGCAGCTCAGTGTAGAAGACCAATTTTTATCACACTGCAATCGCAGGGCATTGATTGTGAGGTTGTGGATCACACTCTGCACACTTTCTTGGCTTCCGTTTCCAGCTTCTCCACTGTGATCAGTTTTTCTGTTCATGCCACAGCAGCCCGTGGGGAACCAGGCTTTGGGTTTCTATATTCCCAAACCACGTTACAGAACCAGCTCTCTATCAAGCTGATAAAAGAAAAGCTCCCTTCATTTCCCTGCCGTTCAAAGTGCTAAAAGGAAAAGCACATTTTTATTAAAAGCCACTGATATGCTAAGGTTCTCCTGAAAATCCCAGAACATTCATCTGGGAAGATGAAGCCAAGCCTGGTATGGGTAGTTTCCCAGATGAATCCTTTAAATGATTGTTCCCTTAAGTCAAACAGCCTAAGAGTTTTTGTGCATATAGTCAACTGTAAATTGAATTTGACTATTTCACATAACCTTTAAAACATAGAGTTCTTTCCAATGTGTCCTTGACATGGGACACCCCAGGCCAGGTCTGGGTGCCTTTGAAACACTGGCATTTAGTTGGTAGCCTGGTTCTCAGTGAAGGTTGGGTTCTTTGTGACAAACACTTTTGTCAGGGGAGTTTGTGCAATTAGTCACACACACACAGGGTTCCTAAAGCAACTGGAGGCATTCTATTCTTGCTTCAGTTCTAAACTTGCCACTAAACCCAATATTTCATATTGACGTCCTAAGCACTTTCCCTCACACAAGTATATTAAATGTATATTCCATTCCTTGAACACTTTCTGGACTGAGGTCCTGTTGGAAAAGAACTTGGCAGTTGTTGAAACCAAACTAAAACATGGTGTAGATGACCAGCACACTATTATTTTGTGCCGAACATGAAGCTCCAAGGAAACTGTTACAAGTAACCAACCCGTCTTCTCCCATGCAGGATGTTTTATTCCCGGTGGAAGCCGTGCAAGTGGCCGGAGGATTCGTCGTCCATGAAGTCACTGCCCCAGAGAACCTGCAGCTTGGAGACCAAGTGATGCTTTTTATTGATGAGGTAGGTAAGTCACCAAGAGGCCATTATATTATAGTGTCTGCTAGACATGTTACCACACTCCCTCTTAGTCGTGTGGCCTATACAGTCTAGAGCTAGCACGCTGGCATTCTCACTGTTCTTTTTCTTCATACTCCCCTAAAAGGAGGAAATGTTTGGAATGGCTTAGAGTTTGCAGACAGAACTGAGTCTTTGTCCACTTGTGATGGGTAAAGTTCCCATCGGTGAGTGATAGTTCCTTGATGACGAGTAACTATGAGACATACTCATTGCTGCGATCTGCCTATAAGCATTTCTGGGGGAAGCTGAGTCGTTTATGCATTTCCCACCTTAGAATCAACACATCCTTTTCCCACTTTGAAACAAACAGACTGCCTTTTTCCCATTTCCATAGAGACGTTGTTTGCCATGTCTCCACCCTTCAATATATAGTGGCCAGAGGGTTCCCCATCACTCCCCAAGCTTGACCTGTCGTCAATCGGTCACTAGTTTCCAGTCCAAACATGCATGAAAGTCATTAAAGTCTGCCAGTGCCCTTTGGTGATGTATGTGTACAAAATGTGTTGGTCTGACTCCCGCCACCTGGTGTGTGTGTTGCCCAAGTAGCGCACACAAGGGCGATGTCCCAGTCCTGAACCAATTGGCCCACTTTCATTGGTGGGCTGAGCTGGAAGGCTAAGGAATTAGGTTCTAAATGTCCACCTCCTGCTTAATCAAGGGCTTCAAGCCTGTGGGCAAGCATGTCCTACACTGCTCATGCAGTACCTCTGTGAGGGCATATGTGTACATGGAAGGATTTTGGTTCAAATGCACTCTTGGGCATCTCTCGCAATCAGGTTTTCTCTGTTAGATTGTGCAGCAATTGTGAGCCACACTCTTCATTCCAAGTGTCTATCTCAGGGTTATGCCCCTCCCTCAGCCTCTGCTGTCCCTGTCATCTACTCAGTGTGGCCTGTCTCTCTGGGTGATCTTTGCATCTGTTTCCTTGTTCCACACTGAGTGCTCTTAATCCACACTGCCTGTCCTCCTTCTGGGTCTTCCCTATTTCAATACAATTTTCTTCTGGTACTTGCCAAAGAGCTCACTGGTATCTATTCTGTTTTCAGGCCCAGCGCTTGTCCTGCATGGTGAAACATACCACTACCCACCTGCTGAACTTTGCCCTCCGCCATGTCTTGGGAGATGCTACGGAGCAGCGAGGGTCACGTGTAGCTGCTGATCGGCTGCGATTTGACTTCAGCGTTAAGGTAAGGCACTCTACTGCTGCCACAGTGTGCTTTATATCGTTTACGGAGCCATACACCGATAGGAAGGCAGTGCAACTCCATCTTGATGGTGGTGGCAGGAAGGGAAGGCACCAGAGCCAATGACGATAGTTGGGCTGAGACAAAGGAAGGGAGATCTGATAAGGAGGGGCAAGGTCGTCCTTTCCCCAGCCATGCACATCTCTCTTTAAGTTTGTCTTTCTACTTCTTTTGTGTCCTGAGTAGTTTGGAAAATAATTGTAGGATTCCTTTCTGAACTCTGTGACCTCCTCCACAAAAGGAGTTATGCACAGCCTCAAATGTGTAGAATGTACAACACGTGCTCACCTGATCTTCCCCTGCACTCTCTGATCACATACAGGGATGCATAGGAATATATAAATGCTACAAATGGGGAGCCCAACATCACCTTAATGGGTGCCCTATTGCACCTTTCAACTCTCCATAGCTGTGAACTGTAAAAGCTACTAAAGGTCCTCTCCCTGTGTGGCATGCTGTGGCCAGGTTAAGGTTTCAATGTTTTTGGTGTAACATGCAGAGGGAAGTGGTTGCGTGCGGTTACTCTGGGTGCATGGTAATCTTCAAGCATCTATCTGCTTCCCCCCTCCCTCTTTTGTGAGTGGTAGCTTGTAGTGTATTACAATACAAGTCAGAGCTGAGGCCCTGGGCCAGTTGAAGAAACAAAAATGCAAAGTGCAAACCATAGAAAATGCGAAACAAAATTATAACCCAAGCATAAACCTCTAGAGTTCTGGGCGCTTTGAAACAGTATCGTCTCGCTGTATAGGCGCCTAACAAGCGTTTAATAAATAAAATAAAATAATGGTGGCTATAAAGGGGAGGGTATGCAAGTAGTCAAACCCTACAAAGACGTTCTTAGGACGGATTTTCTATACTCTGGCCTGGTGGACAGATGTATAGAAGGCCAACCTAGTTAAGTGACAAGGAAAACCTTGGGAGCTGTAGCCAAACCAATTCAAGGTAGCAAAGCGAGTGGTCGTAGCTAAGTCTCGGGAGGGGTGAGCCGGGTAAGGGATCCTCAATGAGTGCACACAGTGAAAAGTCAAGGAACATACTTAGACAAACAGTTATACAAATACTTATTTATTTATGGCCATATAACACTTTGAAAAATGACTACTAGCATGTAATATTATCACACAATACTTTATAAAAGATACAAATATACAATCACTGGAATAGTGCAAAATACATAACATAACCCTGCAAAGGAAGGTAAGTATTAGTATGCAGCACTATAGGCCCACATAGATACAACACTAACTATAAAAGTCCATCCCTAAGATGTATGGGGCATTGGGCCCAAATGTTCACCAAAGTTGCACACAGTTTTGTGAGATGGTCAAAAGTTAGTGGAGGGCTTTTGGGGTCCAATGAAGAGTTCCAGAGGGTAGAGGACAAGTTATCCTAGCTAATAAAATGTTCCCACACTTTCGGAATGCTTGTGTGAGCAAGCAATGACAAAGCCAAACTGTTAGAAAACATTTCAAAAGTTACCAAACTTTTAAAAGGGAGTTAGGGGTTCATGTAAGTGCTGTTACAACTCACCCCCCGTACTTTGATTCTTCTTAGGACTTTGCAGGTCTTCAGAAGAGGGTTCAAGGTTTCTTTTCCCACCATCAGCTGCGGTCCTTCATGGCCAGGGTTTGCCGGGTCAACCACTTCTGCGGTTGGTGACAAATGCTGGTGCAAGCTCTTGAGGATGGAGAATGCAGCAGAACTCGATGCAGGTCTCCTCTAAGCACAGGACTGGATGCAGGAAAGCTGTTTTGTACGATGGCCCCCAATTCTCGGTGACACAGGCGGGCACACTTTTTTCGGCCAGAATTCCCCTTGATGTTGGAACCTCCAAATTATACTGAGATGAGTCATTCATGTAGCACAAGTTGCAGATCCCCAAAGTTTCCGGGCCTCAATGCAGAACAGTGACGTCTGCAGCTCTGTAGCTCAAACTCTGAGCTGAGCAGTCACTGGGTGATCCAGGGGCACTTCCGAGGGCCCTTCTTCTCAGAACTCTGGTCCGATGTCGAGAATGGATGTTCCCTCTGTAAAGACTGGAGGGGGGGTGTCTGTACTCCTGCTCTCTATATGGCAGAGGAGAGGCACAGAGGACCCCAGCCAAGATTCTCTATTGTTGGTATCAATAGACGAGCAATCAGGGCCTAGCTTCTCAGGAGGTGATGCGTGCTGGTTCTTAAGTACAGTGTAGTCCCCCAGCACCCACAAAGGAATGTCCGCACACTGTGTTAGTTAAAACACAGTCTTTATATAATTAATGTTCATGGTTATGTACAATATCACATTAACTCACTTTGTACTCGGTTAATCTACAATGGCAAATCTATACAGTTCTACATGGTACCACAATCACTACTCGATCTCTTCAAAGTGCATCAACTGTACGGTTAAATGTCACACAAATCAGTTCGTAAAGGAAACCAACATAGATATAAGAGGAAAGCAGTTGGTTAGGATAATTGGCAGAATACTGGCCCCTACCGTTAGACACAGTTCTGTGTTGAGATCCCCCCACCTGGGCAACCTGTAGAATAAAGATATATCACAAGCCCAGTCCATCTATTGTTCACAAAGGTCTTTCAATAGTTCCGCAACCCCAAAGTACCTGGTGTTGTAGAGTTCCTAGTCGGCAAATCGACGGCCCTTCTTGAGTGCACTCCCTTTAAGACAGGAGCCACGGGTCGTCAAACGTCCGGCGACGAACATGGTGAACTACGGCGGTGAAGTGGCAGCTTAATTCCTAGCGGTGCTCGTCGACGATGGAGCGTAGACATCCTGCAAGGAAGAGGCGTGCGGGGCACCTCGATGTCGATAGTTCAGGGTCTCTGTGGTCGTTAGGTGGCGGGAAATCCAGTGGCAGATGCTCCTCGGTGCGTCGACGGCCTTGACTTTCTCCGGCAGGACAAAGTGGTTGACGGTGCAGACGAGAGCGTCCTTGGATCAAATGTTCTTAGGCAAGGGGAGCACTGTGGCTCCGGTCAGCGACAGCGGTCGTCGACGGTGACGGACAACAGTCCGGGTGCTTCTCTTTGGGATCCCGCGGCAGTCCCCGTCTCCGGTCGGCAGACTTTCATAGGTCTGTCTACCAGGGAGCTTTGGCAAAGATCAGCTGGTTCATGATGGTCCCTTACCAGGTCCTCTCTTGGATCAGTTCTTGGAGACACAACCGCTTTTAGATCGGCGAAGTAGAGCACCAGCAATTCTTCTCTTCCAGCAGGGCTTCAAGGTCAAGCTTCAGTTTCAACTCCAGTTTCTCTTCAGCTTCTGAACGATTTTTAGCAGTGAGAGGCCCCCAGATATACTAGTTAATCTCCCATTCATTCTGCTGGGTCACACTCAGGCAACCAATCACTCAGAAGGGCATTCAGCAGTCAGGCAGCCAATCAGGCGCATGGTGCATTCAGGCCATTCTTCTCCATCCAGACACTCATAACACAGAATGAGGATTCGGACAAGTACCACGCCATTTAACACTACACACTGCATTCATACCAGTTTCGGGCAGGGCGGTCTCAGTCATTGTGTCAAACACCAGATACCAGACATCCACAACAAGAAGTGTATATTCATCACACACTCCTTTCACCCAGGTCCCACCCACAGGCGTACCCACAACATACGGTCGTTGGGACGGCTCCAGCCAGTCTGGTCAGCACTTCCCCACACTACCATATATGGAACTTCCATCCAACAGCCAGTCATGGGGAAGGGACAGAGTCGGGGCTTCCCGGGACTTCGGGAAAATCAAGGTAACAGGCGATGGAAGGCAAGAGGCCACGGGAGCCATCTTGTTTCCATCAGGAATCTACCGATTCCAATGACAGGGCCTAGACATCCCAAAATGGAGGACGCTCAGGGCACCTGTGAATTCAGCACGGAGCTGCCACCAGCCCGTACCCTGCTCTGTGGGCCACCCACAGGTGCCCAAAACATACACTAGGGGTACCGGGTTGTACCCCCACCCATCGGTGCCAGAAGGGTGTCCCATGGGTCTGTACACCAAACCAAAAGAGAGAGCTGCACCGCCAGGAGTCCCACATGAACTCCTGCGTGGAAAACATGACAGAACACACGATAAAAAGCAGTTAAGGACAAGGATATGGAGGCCCTGTCCCTCCGATGCATTTCCAGCATCACACCCTCGACTCCAAGGGTCAAAGCTCCTTTGCATGACTGCTGACGATCACCTACAAGATGGGGACTCTTCCAGGACAGCAGCAGAAGTTGGTCACCAGGCCTTCTTCGAACGGTCCACGGTCCCCTTACATGTCTTGCAGCTGGATAGGATACTAGGCTCCTTCAACTTTCTTCCAGGATCCCTGAAGAATGGGTGCAGGGGCCCCCTTCCTATTCAAAAAGCAAGTAAGAGTCGAGACTCCCACTAGCTGTTAGGAAGGATTTCATAATTGTATGTAATTTTCCCTCCATGTGCACACCCCCAAACATTTTGCTGCTGTTTAGACACCATTGACTGACTTTGCCAGAGAAGCACAGCCTTCAGCTGCACTCCTCTGGGCTTTCGCTCACTTTTTATGGGGAAACTGACATGCCCTTAGTCCTTTTCCAATGTTGCAAACTCTTGTGCAACATGTAACAAGTGTGCAATGTATTTTACCATACAGCACACTTGGGTCTGTAGTCGATTCCAAAGGCCCTAGATACTCTCGTTGGACTTTTTATGAACTGTGCAGATGTATCGTGGACAGGACTGGTGGCAGCTATCTGTTCGCATTATTTTTACCCCTTTCCTGCCATGTTAACCACGTTAACCTCGTTTGGCACGAATAGGTGGCCTGGCCTGTCCTTTGGCCATCTTGCCCCTTCACCTTCCCCAGGTCGAGTCGACCCGGTCAGTCCTTATTTGGTCATGCACATTCTCGCGAAACCCAATGCTTTTGCAGGCTTCTGCATGCCTTGTGTGTGTGCCTCCAGGATGTGGGCTGCAACGTCTGAGTCCGATACACATCCTGGGTGCCAGAGAATCTGGAGTGCCATGAATGACTTGGACCACCGTGGTCCGTGATTGGTCCACGTATGGAGTGTGTGTTTGTGAGCAGATCTCCCATTGGGTCATCTCCGTTTTGGCGCGAAGGGAACTTTGGCTAAGAGGAGGCTAAAAACACCCCAACCAGGTCGATCTCCTGAGATTTCACTGAATAACGGATATGATCCAAGTATCCTGCAACTACGAAGCCGAGTCGAGGAACCGCTGGTGACCCACTGGAAGGTTTGGCACCCTGAGCCTGCTGTCGTCCCGTGGGAGCCCTCTGCATCTGGTCGTCCTAGAAGGTCTGCGAAGACGCTTCGGCCCATTGGAATAGTGGGACCAACTATTCTCGGCACCTTCATCAAAACCTGCAAGTAAGCTTTCTCGGAAGTGTCCCTGGACCAACCAGTGGGCTGACCAGCTTACCAAGTTGCTTTGCTCTGTCACCGCCGCCGTTTCGAGGAGGCCCTCAAACCTTGGTATACTGCTAGCTCTGTGTCCACAGCACCCTTACTCCGAATTTCGTACACTTGGTATTCCCAGGTCTGAAGTGAGACGAGTGCGCCAGGACCGGAGTAAACGCGGTTACCGTGTTGCCCTGCCAGGTCAACGTCTTTTGCAAGTACGCCGCAATTGTGACTCACTTGCCCCTGAAGCCTGCTGCAGTGAAACTGGGTCGATTCATCCACCCGGAGCGGAGAAATCGCCAATGTCCCGTTTGGGAATCATCGCTGTATTTCAGGAACTGAAAGCCGCAGAGGCGCCCTTTTTGCCGCGTTCGAACCTGCAACCCAAGTGGACTGAACAGGCAAAGTTTGGGTCCAAGTGCGCCTGGGACCGGCGAGTACTTAAAACACTAACCGGTGGCCCCTGGCGCCAAGGGCCCCTTTTACGCACACGTGACCCCTAGGGGCCACTCTCTTTTCCACTGCTAGTGCGAACTAGCGACTCCATCCCGCACTTTGGAACTGCCTCTGCCTTCCAGTGGAGGTCCTCTCTGAATAGTGGGAACTTGTTCTTCATCGCCTCATCCACCTTCCCGAGCTGCTAGAGACCCCTGAAGAGACCCTATTTTGCCCATTGGAACAACCGCGTGTGCTTGCATTGCATGTACTACTGAGCACAAGGCTCCTCTCTTCTTTGGGCTTGGACTGTCTCTTAGTTAGGTGTGTTATCGATGTCGAAGGGGCCTAAAGACTATCTGCACTGCCTGTTTCCTTCCCATCTAGGTTGTCAACATATTTCGTGCATTTAACCCCTTTAAACCGCAATGGTCTTGTATGTACATTGTATTGATAGTGTTGTGTTGGTTTACTTAGTATTACTGTGATTCTTCTGCTATGATCTATGTTACAAAGGCCTTGTAATACACGTGTCTATATTTATTAATATAACACCTGTCTGGGAGTAATTTGTAAGTGTCCTTGCTCTGTGTGCTCATTGAGGTCCTTCTGTCACCCTCACCCCTCCTGAGACCTAGTCTTGACTGCCTGCCAAAGCTGCCCTGATTGGTCTGGCTTGTCCAGAGGTTACCCTGTTCCAGGAAGCTAGGCTGGATTTCTGAACCTCTGCCCCTCCAGGTCAGAGTTCAGAAATCCATCGTAACACTAGCCAATCAAAGATCTGGCCCACACATACACCCAAGCAGTGATCCAATCAGTACCACTGGTGGCACAGCTTGTGCATACCATTCAGACACACTGAAACCAGTTTGTGGATTGGGGCCAGACAGTCCCATCCCACTTCCTGCAGCAAGCACACATGGGTCTGTAGTAGCCCGTGAAAAGTCTCAGCTTTCTCAAGCACTAGAAGTCCACATAAGGATTTTCCTGTCCTGTCAGGTCAGTAAAAAGGGTTAGTGACAAGATGGCCAAGGGACAAACGAAAAACCCCATCACATGGCCATGTTTGGACACTAGCCACATAAATTAGCCAAACTCTACACCTAGAGTAACCAAAAATCTGCGGTGTCTTAGTCTAGGGTAAAACAAACAAGTGTACCCCATTGAACTGCATTGTACAATAAAGAAAGGGACCAAAAGTGAGAACAGTGTAACAAGACTAATGAAAACAATGTTTCCTAGGTCTGACAGCCTGCAGGACATGTCAGCTTCCCCATAGCATATGAGAAAAGCCTGTGCAGTGCAGCTGAAGACTTCACTGCACTGCAAAAAGAGCAGGCCGGATTCAAAAATACAAGCAAAATGTTTGGGGTCCATAAGAATGGAGGGAAAGGTGCTGTAAAGAGAAATCTTTCCTAACAGATGTGTCCTGCAAAACAGAGGTAAAAAGCTCAAATAGCTTTAACTCCAATAAAGGGGGCGGCCAAACCACAGACCGGGCATGCACCCCATGAGAAATAATACAACAGGGCTGCTCACTTATTAGGGTATTTCATTTTTAGAGGTTCCGTAGTTCCTTTTGGGGATTTTAAATCTCTTTGCTTTTTCCCTTTTAGTTTCTAGAGTCTCCGACATCTTTTTTGTGGGCAGAGAGACGTCTGCGGAAGTCCCCCTACCACTGCAATCTTATTTTAATATATGGTTCCATTGTGACCCATATGGCTCCTTCAAAGGGTTGCTTTTTAAGTTTGAGTTTTTAAACCCCTGACTTCAGCCCTAGGATGATTGTATTGTATGGAGCTGGCTTTGGTGAGTTGGCTGATAGCAACTGTAATTTAGTTTCGGATTCACCAGGGTTGCAAGCTGATGTACTGCATTATTAGCCCAATATACCGCTCACCAGTGGAATACCAATATAGTTTAAGGTTCTGCACTCATTCATTTCATTTTAAGGTTCTGCACTCATTCATTTTGCTTTTGCCCATTCCTCTGACTTGAGAAACCACAAGGAAGGCTTAACATGGCCATTACAAGTGGGTCAATCTGAGCCCAGCCCTGAACACTCTACAGTGGATTGAACTGGTTTAGACCAGTCCCTAGCCTCAGACAGACTTTTCCAAATCCTGTGGGTGTGGACCTAAGAGTTTAGCTGTTTTTGGGGCCAGCCTGACTGGCTGGACACAAAACCTTTTCTTGGGTGCTCTGGTTTGTGAGTGGATGGCTGGCTTAGGCCAGCCCATGAGTGTATACTTGATTGTATACTTTGTGAGGGGTCAGAAATGTGAGACGGATAGCTCTGTGAAAGTTTTTCATAAGATGCCATTTTATTAACTCAAAAAGGTTTAATGAATGCCTCACTATCCCTACCCTGACGAGGATTTCCCTGCCTAAAGAAACTACTTTGCAGCACATAGCTCCTTTTGGGAGGTGTTGCAAGGAACACTTTGGGTTCTCCTTTGAGATCATTTCAGTATCCTTACTACTGTTCCTAAGGATAGAGAAATAATTTGTATCCGTCCTAAAACGTTATACTCTGAGGGACTGGCACAAACCACCTTATGTGGAGTGCCAAGAGGATGCCTAGTATCCCCCATCTCTCTGGTCCTGTGACTTTTTAGTCACATAGACAACCCTCTAGTTATGGCTGCTTGCAGTGGACGTGTTCTACCAACTAGTGTGCTATTGTTTACCTCAGACTGTATTCACAGTCCCGGTTGTGCACAATAGGGGCACCCAAGTACAAACTTGATGGCTCCTTTCTTTTTTCTCCATTTCTAGCCTGATTGTTCTTTGTTATCCCTTCTTCTACCATTCTGGGAGGGGGATGTCTGTGTGTGCGTTTTGCATTTGTCGGGAACCCTTGGGTGTCCCCTGCCTGTGTCTGGGCAGGCAGGAAGTGGGTGAGGAGTTTCTCACTCTCCTGCCCTTTGTCTCCCTGAGTGCCTAAATGAAACCAGTGCCTACTGGGGGTCTGGCTGTTCTGATTGGACAGCCAACAGCCCCTTTCTGTAAATTGCTGAGAGAGATTGCAGAGGAGTGTGTGCTGAAACTGAATAAAAAGGTGACGTTCCTGGGGTGAAAGGCAAGTTGACCGCTGGAAACTGAAGTAATCAAAGAAGAAGATGACCAGAGAGGACTGCCGCCCCAGTGCAACACCGTAACAGACCACTGCTGTCCTAACCCCGTTTTCTATGCGACAGACGAGCTCTGATTAGGACGACTCCTTCCCTTTGGCTAGTGAGACCAACCAGCCCTGAGACGAAGTACGATCTAAGCCATCTCCTGAAGTGCTGTGCCTTTCCAGAGCTGCAGACCGCGAATACCGGGAGACCACCGACCCAATTGAAATGCATCATCTTTGAAAGGCTGAATCCACCCAAGTCTCTGCTGAGCTCCAAGTGACCCTTCAGAGACACAATCAGACTCATCTAAATCCCCTCACCAGAGTGCAGGATTCCCGGAATCGTAGAAGATTGACCGGGCGAATCATGTCCTTTGTTGGTGCTGCAGAAAAGGTGCCAAAACCACACACTGACCAGAGAAGCTGAAGAAATCCATGACAGAGGTCATCTCTCGAGACTGCTGCTGAGATATCCTGATCAGAGTCCTGCCTTTCGTCACCAGACCAAGGAATCCAGAGACGACCGGGTCCATTGCTGCTGCACAGAGGAGAATCCAGCCAGGAACATTTCTTCTGACCTAAGGTACTGTGGGGTGAAAAGGTATTGCTTAGCAAGAGTGTTGGAGTGTGCGAAGAGGTGTCCACTCTTACCTCTGACCCAAGCTGCCGGCTTGCGTCCCTTTTGCGAGTCCTTTAACAGGATCGCCAACGTTGTGTTAATTCTTCAAGCATCCTTAACTACAGACTGAAAGGATCCACTGGAACATTTTCTTTTATGCTGCTTCATAAGACTTTGAGTCCTCTCCGAACTGACTTTTGCATAGAGTTAGGGATCAGACTTTTTAAGCTGTAGTTTGTCATGAAAACGCCTCTAGAACCTTAAGCTCTGCTACTGTTTGACTAAGCAACTTTTTTCCTTCCTAAAAGACTTGAACTTTTGTGGTTTTGCTAACTAAATACAATTACCGTATATCTTCGAAACATATTCTTAAGTAATCCTATGTGTGTTGGTTAAGTGATATTTTAAGACTATTTGTGTATAAATAATAAATATATATTTTAATATAAATGTATTGGTATAAGTGTTTCTTTGGACTACTATACTCACTAGGTTCAGTGTACTTCCCTACAGCTCACATCTTCCTCTTATGATAACCCTGGCTGCTCTGCCACTTTAGCAAGGTTCCATGAGTAGTACAGACTGATACTAAGAGTTGGGGACCTATATGCCATTGGGATAGTTTTATGAAGTCTTACCTCAAGTGGACTTCGGGAAAGCTCCCCTAACAGTAGCTCTGTGAACGTTTTGGTGCTTCACTGGATATGTGATTCAATTGTTTACTTTATCTAGGTTCTCACCCATCTTTGGTATTCTCTTAAGCACTACATTGGTTTTGTACAATGTGTTGAATTACTTCCCCCTTTTCCCCGGGGATTTTTATCCATTCTTATCTCTTTTTATCATTTATTTGTTCAACAGTTCTCTCTCTAGAGTCACAATACTTGTTCACGTTTATTCCATTTCAGATTTTCTACTGGGACGACTTAACAGTCCTCTTCCTCTGAGGTCCTTTTCCATCTCACGGACCCATGAAGGCTTCTCTTTCCTGGTGTCACTCTCGTTATGGTTTCCTTTGTCTTCGTTTCGGTGTCCCAGTACTCTGTGTTGTGACCGAACACCCTGCAGGCTTCTCTGACCAGTGGTATCAGCAAAGTTGTTTGGACCCTCAGTGCCTAAATGAAACCAGTGCCTCCTGGGGGTCTGGCTGTTCTGATTGGACAGCCAACAGCCCCTTTCTGTAAATTGCTGAGAGAGATTGCAGAGGAGTGTGTGCTGAAACTGAATAAAAAGGTAACGTTCCTGGGGTGAAAGGCACCACAGATGTCCTCTCGTAGCCTCGCTACCACCTCTTATTGGGCTCCTGCCCGTGTGCTTTTTCCATTCTTCACAGTGTTCCAGGCCCTTCGTTTCGTGACCAGACACCCAGCCGCCTTCTATGGCCAAGGGTATCGGCAAGGTTCTTTGAAGGCACAGTCCACCACAGACTCCCTTTCGGGACCTTGCTACAACGTTCTATTGGACTCTTGCCCTTCCGTTCTCTCTCGCTTCAGGTCTGTCGTATCTAAGGAAGGCATGGTATCAAAGTAAGACAGACATAAGTGATCACAGTTCAAGGGTGTTTATTAAACTGTAAAATGGGTGAGATAAACGCCTAATCTAAACCTCTAAACCTAATTCTAAGATGGGAGCAAGCTACGACCATCAAATAATAATACAGTTCTAATGAAGTCTAGTCAAGTAAAAAAGCGATTGTCAATTCTTACCGCTATGCTACAAAAGAGTGAGGGATAAAGTTCACAAGAAAAGAAAGAAGTGTTCACAAATGAAAGTCAGGATATTATGGCTAAGGGGTCTCCCTTCCCCACGTTTTTAGCACGGGAGAAGACGGGACTCTTGAGCACAGCACACTCCTGGGCTTCTCCGGTACAAGGTTACAGTTCCTTTTCTCAATATCAGGACATTCTATGTCCAAGTGTCTTTCATGCAAAGTCTCTTGCTTCAGAGGGCCTGATACGCCATTCACAATAAAAGAAAAAGTTCCTCCTGTTACTCTTCACGTCGGGTGATTACCCTTCACCCGTTGATCTCCCTCAGCCAGGGTCCGATCCTTCACTCAACGTTAGCCTCCCTCGGTCCGGTTCAGACCAACCACTCACTGTGGACATCCCTCATTCGGGTTCCTACTTGTCATCACAATGTATGTTCACAGGTGTATTACTGCTCACCCTAATTCTCAGGCATTCCTCAGTTGGGTTCACATTTGCCTCCACAACGTGCCAAAGACTTTCGACTGTACAAGGGGTTTGGCTTGAGCCTCATATGACCACTTTGACACCTTGCACCAGGCACTCTTAAGGCCTCTTGGTACTTGTAGTTTCTACAACAAGCAAAGACTTTCACCTATGCACATCGATTTCTCAGTGCAACACATTATCCTTGTTCAGGAGCAGGGCACCAGTTAGAGTCCTTCAAGTGAGAACCCACTTGACGCTGGACCACTCCAACTCTGATGCCAATTTTACTCACAAAAGTCCATTGTACTTTAGTCTTCTTTCTTCATACAATGTTGCTCTTCGCAACCTTGAGCCCAACACAATCCGGTCTTTTATCAGCTCTTCCTGACTCACCGGCTGGGCCAAACTCTGTTGGCGTCTCTTCGATGGCAACCGCTTCTTCCCGCCCTGGCTATCAGTGCGGGAGGGTCCCATGTACCTCTGACATCCTTTGCACCATTCGCCAGCTGCATTTCCTGCTCTTAAGTTTCCCTCTCGGAGGCTCTGCGGGTCTGGGTTGAAAAGGGCAAGGGCAATTCCCTCCTCGTCCTTTCAGGTCTCACCGCCTTTCTCCTCCGTTTGAACTGCTGTCCTGGAATAGGTGCTTCCTCATGCGTTTGGCCTTGCTCAGAGTGGGCTTTTGTGCTCCGCCTTTTAGCCCTTTGGGGATGGGGATGGGAAGTCAGGTGTGTGTAATTAGTTCTTCCTTTCAACATAGCGCAGTACTGAAATATCAAGGGCTGTTGGGGGAGGGGACGTCTATTCCCCAGCTCTTTCTCAGTTTCCCAAGGGTAGCGTCAATTGTGGTTCACTCTCCTGACGGACTTGGCTAAAGATCTTAGAATTCCAGAAAATGTCTCTTCTTTTGGCAATGGGTCCTTGGCTCCTTGGTTTAGATTCTTGTACCTCTCTATCTCTTTTATATGCTTCCCAGATCCCTCTGGGTTGTCTCAGGATCTCCCCGACTTATTCTGTGGCTTGTTTTCTTTAGTGGGGGTCTCAGACAGTGAAGGTGACTCAGCACAGGCCAAACAAACAAGAGAGGCGGGGTGTTGGTCTCCCAAAACCCTTCTGTGCGATGACAGGTTTCTACAAAAAGGAAGTAAAATGACAAGATGGCACCAAGGTGGGTTAGGGGGAGCAAGAGGGCAAGCCAAGAAGGGCATCCACTAGCTAAAAATCAAACCCGGAGCTAAGGTATAGAGATACAAGTCCAGAGTTTGGTAAAAGTTGGTCCAAAAATGTTTTGCAGCAGCTTTTTGGCACAAAATCTTCCAGCAGATGAGTAACCTGCAAAGGTCATCTGAACTCCAGCAACAATCCAACCTAACTCAGGGCAGGATCAGGCTCTTCTCTGAGGAGGTTGTGATGAATCAGGGATGATTGCCCAAGAAAACCTGGCCTGGGACCCTTCTCATGTGGCCAAGGAAAGACAGACGCTTCCTGATCCTGACCCTGGGAGTGGTGTTCTGGGGGAGGATCACATGCGGGGGGAAGCAGGTCGGCAGAGTGGGTGTTAGGGGAATTTTTCTAGAGTCCTACTGGCAGTCATTCTTTAGTAAGCTATCCCAGTGGTTTGTAGATCCCCAACTCTTAGTATCAGTCTTTACTAGCTCAGGACCTTGTTAGAGTGGCAGAACAGTCAGGCTGATCTTAAGACGAAGATGTGAGCTGTAGGTAAGTATTCTGAATCTTAGACGGGCACAGCAAAGAAGCACTTACAAGTATAGTTATATAAAAGATATATATTTATTATATTTACACCAGAATCACTTTAAATACTTCAGACGTTTAGGGTAGAACACTTAGGAATTCTAGATAATACATTTCAAAGGGCACTTTCACTTTTGTGTTTGTTCACGGTTACATTTGTAACAAAGTTAGAAAGGGAAAAGACAAGGTTATCGCATTATCGGTAATTGCGGTTTTCAACAGGTCATATACAGTAATGCATTTACTCTGCAAACACATATAGAAAAGTCACTTAAAGGGAAGAAAATAAGTGGTTAGTGCAACATGAGCTTAGTTCAAAGTTCTAGAGACGGTTTCTTCGCCTGGTAAGTCTTAAGTCCAAAAAAGCAACTCTAGCTCAAGGCAGCTCCGAGAGTGCTTGAAGTATTGGCAAATAGTGAATAATTAAGAGTTCCTCTGGATTTCTTCCATTGTCTAAAGTTATTGAAGCAGCAAGTTAGCAACTAACAAAGGATACCTAAAAACAGAATCGAGAAAATTGGACACAAGCAGCAGCTTCGGTCTGAGGTAAGAGGGGGTCACCCTGGACACCTCTACATGCACTCCAATGCTCAGGAGTGACTTCTTGGATTCCGGTAAGCAATACATTTATCCCCACAGTACCTTTGGTTTGAAGAAAGTGTTAGTGTTGGCTCCTTTGCGATGTGTCAGCTCTGGACCCAACCTCTGGATTCCTTGGTCTGGTGCCGAAAGTCAGGACAATGTACGGTGTCTCTTAGCAGCAGTCTTGAGGGATGACCTGTAGCACGACTTTCAACAACTTCTTGGTACACTCTGCGGTTTTGGCACCTTTTCTGCAGCACCAACAAAGGACACGGATCGCCCGGTCAATCTTATTCACTTCCTGCAGTCACACACCCTGGTGATGCAGGCTGGGGGAGTTGGATTGGATCTCTGGAGAGTACTTACAGGCTCAGCACAGATGTGAACTGATTCGGCCTTTCCACGACGATGCAGGTCTCCTGGTATTGGGGTTCCTAGGACTTCGGGAGATAGCTCATTTCAAAGTTTGTCTTGGGAGTGGTTGTTCCCACCAGCCAAAGGGAAGGAGTCGTCCTCTTCGGAGCTCCTCTGTCACATCGAAAACGCGGTCAGGACAGCGTCTCTGGTCGTATTCTTCTTCGGTTACTTCTGTTTCCTGTGGTAGACTTGCTTTACACTCCAGAAGCCTCACTGTTTATCAGTTCCAGCACACACTCCTCTGCTCTGCAATCTCTCTGTGCATTTTACAGAAAGGGGTATTTGGCTATACAATCGGGCGCTGGTCCTATTCAAGCACTCTGGCATACAAAGGATCGGGTGGTGGAAGACTCCTCCCCCACTTCCTGCCTGCCTTCCCAGACACACTAGAGCCTAGGCGGGGGTACCTGCTGGATCCTGCCAAAGGCAAAACACATACACAGACCTCCCCCTCCCAGAAATGTAGAAGAAGGGCTAACAAAGAGCAAACACGCTAGTAATGGTGAAAAAAGAAGGGAGGCCCCAAGTTGGTACTTGAGTGCCCCTATTGACACAAGGACAAGACTGCAATGGATTCAATGCAATCCCTCGACCTGCAAAGATGGGCACCGCCAAAATCACAAGGAACAGCCTCCCCCAGGCTGCACCCAGCAACATGGCCTGCACCTGCAACCGATATCCCTGCCCTTGGTCCGCCGGATGGTGGAGCCGGCATCTTCCCAAGGCAGTCTCCTAAGGCAGCAGCAGCTGTCTTCTGCTGTCCGCTGCTCACCGCTGCTGTCCTGTTGCATGGGAATCCTTCAAGTTAGAGGCAAAGGTAAGCCCAATGTCACGCGTGCAAAAGTAAATTTAAATGTATTGCGCACTGTTAGAATCCACCCTGGAGGTTGTCCCATGAACCCGCACCCTACAACATTCCTGTCCTCCGCCCGCATTGCCCCATGCGTTGAACCGTCCATACTGCCTATGAAAGCAACGCTCTTACCAGGTGAAACAAATTAAATGCAAGGACTGCTGGCTATCATGGTGTCTTCTCCTAACCAAAGCGGCACGCTTAGTGAGGCTCGTACAGGCTGCTCCACTCTACCCCCAACAACCTACCCGCTCTAAGGACACGCAGCCCTCCGCATGGCAGATTACAGTACACTCATCCATAGGCATTCATAATACTGAGTATAACACATGCTGGGGAGTTCTACCCAGCACAGTCCCCCCAATGCCGCTGACCATACTGCGCATGACTGCCGCGGCTGCCAGCACACATAACCTGGGCTCAATCCCTTATTACAAATCTCCCCTCTTTAACACCATGAGAAACGCAAGACTATCTACTAGGGGAGACTACGTAAGGCCGGAGCCCCATTGACTCTGAAGACCCACACTTAGCAGAAATGCTCTGCTCAGATGCAGGTACCGAGCAGACACCTGTTCACTTCCACGTACCACAGCAACCATCGCTCTCACATTGCGACAACTATGGAGAGCCCTCAGAAAAAACTCATTCTGAACAGTACCAATGACCCCGAGCATAAGGCCCACCACGATGAAAGCTACATTAAATGGCCAACAATATGTAATCAGTAAGAGATCACACTTAGCCAGGAACATTCCCACTCCCACCCAAGCAGCCAGAACTCACAACCCTCACACCATGCCACTAGACCACATCTCCAAAGACTCATCTATGCCACCAGCTGCACTCAACTGTGCCCTTGTCAACGCACAATCCTTCACAGCTCACGCCTTACACACCCATGACTTGCTACTTAATCAAAACTTGGACCTTCTTGCGGTAACAGAGACCTGGTTACACCAAGCCTCCGGCTCACTACTATCCCTAGCTATCTTCAAGGGCTATAGCATTCTCAGAAAGGATCGGGAAGTTTCCAGGGGCGGGGCTGTCGCTCTAATATATAGAGACTCACTCAACATCAGAAAGACAAATCTCCCCACGATCGACAACTGCAAACTACTAACAGTCAAACTCGCAAGTGTCCCAGATGACTCCATCACCATTCGCATCCTATATCAGACGCCAGGCCATAGCCCTACCTTTGAGGATAACCTTACACACTTGCTAGGGAGTTACATCAAACCCACATCTAGATCCCTCATACTAGGGGAATTCAACTTAGGGCTTAATGATCTGACAGACAATGTCGCCATAGCCCTTTCAGACATCATCTTCAGCCACTGGATAGCAACACTGGCCTCTAATAAAGGAAGAATCCTAGACAGGGTAGCAGACCTAAACAACTTTACTTGTTCACCCTCGGCCTCGCCATACCCCTGGTCAGACCACTAGACTGTTATCTTTACACTCCAGCTGGCTAAACAAAAAGCCCATCCCCCGCAGCCCTACCTGCTGCCCTCTTGCGAAGCATACGTAAAAGAAGTTACGTATGGAATCCATAGCACAGCTCCAAACCCCGCTCAAGCCAGAAAATCTCCCCTCCACAGACCCCTCCATCTTGGTCAATATGTACTCCAGCACCTTAACATCCGCAATTACCCAGGCGGCCCCTCTATTGCCTAGGAAAGCCAAACCAGTCAGAAATGCCAATGCCTGGTTCAGCCCCAATCCGCAAGCCCTACGCACCAAAAAAAAGACAAGCAGAAGGGGTTTGGAGAAAAATCCCAACTATCGAACTAAAAGCTGCCTTCCATTCCTTAGCCAAAGGATACTAACGAGCTACCATTGCCGCCAAATCAACAGACTTTAACTCTAGAACCACCAATGCTAGCTCTAGCCCTAGAGAGATCTCTTAAATCCAAAGAGAACGGGAATCCCCATCCACTCCACTATCCGCCATCTCCAAAGATGAAGTATGGTGCACAGATAAGCTGAACGCTATGCTAGCAAAAATGTCCTTGCTCCAACAAAAATCATGTTAAAACAAGCCCTAATCTCCACACCCACCACCCACACCTCCAACCCCCTCACTGCTCACCCCCAATCAATTCAGAAAAGTATCGGAATCAGAAACCGCAAAGATCCTAAAAAGCTAAAACCAACCAAATGCAAAGGAGACATCTGCCCAGAGAAGATTATGAAAGATTGTGCTGAAGACTTAGTCCCCTTCATCATCAGATTTATCGACTCATCCTTCACATCAGACTCAGTCCCTCAGACACTGAAAGAATCCTGGGTGCGCACACTGCTGAAGAAGCCGACACTAGACCCTTCAAACCCCAATAACTACCACCCTATCACTACTGTACCAGTCCTACTGAAAATCCTGGATAGAGCAGCCTGAGACCAAATCCAGTCATTCCTAGAAACAAACCATATCCTAGGCTTAGGCCAATCAGGTTTCCGGCCAGGACACAGCACTGAATCGGCTATTCTAGACCTAGAAAATCAGCTTGATCCCTTCAGAGACTAAGGCAAACCAACGCTTCTTCTCCTCCTAGATCTTTCCGCCGCCTTCAATCTAGTCAACCACTCAACCCTCTGCAAGCACCTCACTGAATCTGCCAACTTCTCCGTCGAAGCCTCGACCTGGGTAGCCTCCTTCCTAGAGGGCAGATCCATGAGAGTCTTCTCAGAATCAGAGTGCGTTTCCCCATCCGCTGCGGAGTGCCTCCAGGATCCTGCGTATCCCCCTCCCTTTACAACATCTTCACGAAACCCGTATTCGACTCCCTGAGCATAACATATACGAACTACGCAGATGACACACAAATCCTCCTCCCACTGTCTGGGTGCTACAACACCGACACGACCATGATCAACAATATTTACTCAATCATCCAGGTCGAGATCATCATAGCGGGCTTCCCAGCCATGCTAAAAAAGCGAAATCCTAAATTCAAAGGATTCACAATTGATGGCATCCAAATTCCTGTCCTAACCACAGTAAAAACTTTAGGGATCTACCTGGATGCATCCTTCTCCCTGTCCAGACAAGTGAACACAATTGCACCATCCTCTGTGTATACAACCAAACTCCTCAACACAGCAAGACAATTCCTCATGCCAGCCAACTGCCTCACCATAGCCTGAGCCCTTGTAGCGGACAGACTAGATCACTGTAACACGCTCTTCGCAGGGACATCACAACAAAACATCCCAAAATAATGCCCTACAAGCAGCTCTGAACATCCCAAGAAGAGAGCAGATCTCACCAGCAAGAAAAAAGGCGCACTGGCTGCCCATTAAAGAGAGAATCATCTTCAAAACCCTCTCCATTATGCATAGATGGCTAGCTAAGGTCGCCCCAGAATACCTGTCGCAAAGCTTTAAGTGGACCAAATCCACCAGACCCGTAAGATCCTGCCATGCTAACCGCCTAGTGCCCCCTACATTCAAGGAACTCACTGGAGGAGGTTGAAGCTTCCCATCACTTGCCGTGTACCACTGTAACGCACTCCCCTTAATGGCAGAAGAATCATACTGGCCCTTCAGGAAGGCACTAAAGACTTGGCTCTTCGCCTAACAGTTGCCCTATTGGACTCTCAAACTGTTTTTCCATGACTATGTTTCACCCTACATGTAACTGGTTTCGCAACAGCACCCTGATGCCCGAGGGCGGAGGTGCTTTACAAATGCAATAAATCAATACATTGTGCACTACCGAGGCTATGGACATAGCCTGCGATATAAAAAATACACAATAGTTGGTAGAGCAGGACCACTGCCACCAGCCATAACTAGGTGAGTATCAGTGTGACTAAAAAGTCACCGGAGCAGAGAGAAGGGGGATACTAAGTATCCCTTTGGTGCGCCACGGAAGGTGGTGTGTGCCAATCTCTCAGTCTATAGAGTTTTGGTGGAGACACTAAGTATCCCTAAGAACTGTAGCTACTTAAGGATATAGAAAAATAATCTTAAAGGAGGGCACTGGGGGTCCCTGGCAACAGTGCCATAAGGAGCTGTGTGCTGCAGTAGTAGTTTTTTGTGTGTTTTTTGTGTGTTGGGCTGGGGGTTTGTTGTGGGTGTGTTGGGGGTTGGGGTGTGTTGTGGGTGTGTTGTGGGTGGGGGTGTGGGTTTTGTAGTGTTTTTAATATGTTCGCATGGGAAATGTACAATCATTTTATGAACTTTTCCGTCGTGGTAAAAAAAGCTGCGGTCAGATAACAGATCCACTGCAGTAACTACACATTGCAGCTAAAGCAGAGCAGAGCCACCAGAGCCGCCGTCTTTTGCTGAATGGATGCCTGTTCTGAGAGGGTCTCTACCTTCAGAGACTTTGATTGCAGAGGTTGCACAGTGGGAAGCTTGAAGTTGAGAAGCCTTCCCCACACCAAGGCAAGCTCCAGTGGCAGGCGAGCACCAGAGAGCCTTAGGAGCGAGCAACGCTCCTTTTCCGACCGGCGTGGGCTGCGGAAAACAGAGAGAAGCAGTTTGCCATGCAGAGTGGAGCAGAAGAAGCAGAAGACCCGGAGTCAGCAGAGCGAGCGGACGTGCACGCCAAAGCCGGTGAGTTCACTAGAATATTGTGACCCTGGAGTTCTCCGTGATCGTTCGATGGACCGGTCAGGGCACTTTGAATACCGAACTGATGTAAAAAAAAGCAAAGTGGCAGAAACATACGAGTATTAAACTTCTGTAAAGCAGAACAATCAGTGCTCCAGATAGGATTTTGAAGTGGGAGTATTTTACTCCCTATTTTATTAAGTTGGGAGTAAAAAATTAAGTCACATTCCCAATGTAAATATTTTATGAGCGAGTAAAAATAGGGGTTCACTATAAAACAGAAATGTTTTTGTAATAAATACTTCTTTGCACCTAGTTTGTTCATGCACATTAAGCTATATATTTTTACATCTTTTATTGGGCTGTAATAATTGTTGCTTCCTAGTGCACTACTGGTCCAAAACTGTCCATGAAGATCTGTGGGTAAAAGCAATGGCACAAGGTTTTATTTATTTCAAAATATTTTTATTTGCATTTTGAAGTTGGCATTAAATCCGTGTCAATCTCCCCCCCTTACTGATTTCTTGCGCCATTTTACTATTTCAAAACATATTCGATTGGTACCTGAAAAGAAACAACAAACTAAACAAAACAACAACATTTAACAAACTTGAACTGTCTTCATGTTGAACGATTGTAGTGGCTACGTTGCCTTGAATCCAATTGGTGGCCTGTCCATGTCTTTTTCGGAGGGGGGCGGGTGGGGTTGACTTTCTTCCCCTTTGTGTCGCGTCTCCCTCTTTTCTTCATTATGAACCCCGCGCTTCCTGTGGCTGTGCGCTACTTATCCCGCCAATTGGTTCACGGGGGCATGTCATCAGAGGGTAGGAACATGTCTCTCACCACGGCTTTCCATGCATCAAATTTAGCGTTAGTATCGCCCTCATCCCCGGCGATCCCTATACCCCATGCTTCTGTTTCTGCGGCCATCCATCGCTCCATTTCCCTCTTCCATCTCATGTATTGTGGGCCTTTTTTTGACTTCCACGACATTGCTATCTCCCTTTTTGCCAGTATGCATGCCATGTCCATCACCCGTACAATGTGTTTTATTTTTCTTAACCTGGGGTACATGCCCATCAGACTTTCCTTCATTGTCCACTCATATCTGCTTACTCCGCCCTTCTTGCATGCCTGTTTGATGTTGGCCCAAAGGGTGCCCACTTTTGCAGACCCCCAGAACATGTGTATTCGGCCTGCTTCGTCATTAGTGCACCATGGGCAGTGCGCCTCCGCTTGCCGTTTGAAGCTTGCTACCCTTTTTGGGGTCATATACGTTCTATATAGGACGTTTATTTGGATCAGCCTGAACCTGGCATTTCTGGACACTGCCTTTGGGTATTTCAGTGCTCTCCCCCAATCATTGTCTGAGATCTCCTCGCCAGTGTCCGTTTCCCATTTGGCCCTTAGTGTGGCACCGCGGGGGTTGGGCCTATCGTTTAGCTGCGCATAGATTCTCGCACTGGCCTCCACCCGTCGCTCAGGTTATACATCTCTGTCACTAGGGGGGTCATTGTTGGTTCCTCTGGCCAGTCGTTCCATCCCACCCTAGCCTCATGTTTAAGTTTCTGGTACCATAAAAATTGCCCCGTAGGTAGGCCCTCTATCTCATGCAGTGATTCCAGCTCTCTAAATTCCCCATCCTCGTACATGTCCCCCCAGGAGTATATACCCAGTCCCTCCCATTGCCTAAGTGTGTTAACATCAGCTGGTGTCGTTCTCATGTCTGCCATCAATGGAATTTCCGGGGAGTAAGGGTTCCTCGAGTGTGGGATGGTTTTAACTCTTTCCCATACTTGTCTGCCCAGTTTGGCTAGTGTGGGGGCTCTATCGGCTCTATCCCGAGGCGCCCATATTATTTCTTTGAGGTATATGGGTTTGATGAGATCACTCAGTAGGCCGGTTTCATTGGTGACCTCATCCGACAGCCATTTGGTAACATGACTAAGTTGGGCTGCCAGATAGTACCTTTCAAAGTCCGGGAGCTATATGCCCCCTGCATCATACGGAAGGGTCAGAATATTCAGTGCCAGTCTGTGACGTGCCTTTCCCCATACGAAGTCTCTAATCTGGGCTTCTAGTTTTCGGAAAAAGGGTGGTCTGATGTCGTGACAAATGGTCTGGAAGAAGTATAGGTATCGTGGCAGTATGATCATTTTTGTTATTGATGCCCTTCCCATCATTGAGAGTGGTAGCCTAGACCAAAATTTAATTGAGTTGTAGAGCCCCAGAGTTACCGACAGTGTGTTCTGTTCGTGCGTGAGTTCAGGTGTATGTCTGATCCTGACCCCCAGGTATTTGAACATATCCGGCTGCCACTTCACCCCAACCTGCGGTAGGTCGTCTACTCCCACCCCCTTCAAGCCCGCCAGTGGGAACATGCAAGATTTTTGTCTGCTAAAGTGTATCCCCGAGTAACAAGCAAAGTTGTCTAGCACTTCCAAGATTGTAGGGGCATTGTTTTTTGGGTCTGTCAGGTAGATCAGGACATCATCTGCATATAGTGAGATAACGTGGTGCCCCCTACCCACTCGTATTCCAGCGTCCCAGAATTGCTTCCTTATATAGATTGCGATTGGCTCCAGCCCCAAAATATAGAGCATGGGCGAAAGGGGACAGCCCTGTCTGGTGCCTCTTTGTATGTTACAGGCTCTTGATACCCATTTGCCCGTCTTTACTCTGGCTGTTGGGTCATTGTACAGTATCTTGATCCAGCGCACAAATCCTTCCCCGATTCCGAACTCCCTTAGCACCTCTATTAGCCACTCCCAGTAGATGGAGTCGAATGCCTTTATGGCGTCTAATGACAACACTGCCATATGCTCCTGGCCTCCCTCTGTGTGTGCTATAATGTGCTGTAGTCTTCTCAGATTGGCAGTAGTGTTGCGACCAGGGACAAAGCCATTCTGATCCTCATGAACCAGACTTCCTATCACTTTGGACAATTTCTTGGCCAGGATGGTGGTCAGTATCTTACTGTCATAATTTAGCATAGCTATCGGTCGGTGAGAGTCGCATTCTTCAGTTGGTTTGTGTGGTTTGGGTATCGGGACTATTAGCGTCTCTCTCATGGTCTTGGGTAGGGTTTCCGTCTCGTAGGCTTCCTGGTATACCTCGTGTAATAGTGGGGCTAGTGTCGTCTCGTATGCTTTGTAGAACTCCGGGGGGAGCCCGTCCGTTCCTGGGGTCTTGCATGTGGACAGGGATCTAATAGCGTCTGTAATGTCCTCAGGCGTAAGAGCCTCTTCTAATGAGTCTCGTTGTTGGTCGTTCAGCCTGGGGAGTCCTATCTCTTCTAGGGTGTCTTGTATGTCTGTCAGCGGTACTTGGGTGTCATGTGCGTACAGTGTGGAGTAGAAGTCAGCAAATGTGGTGTTTATTGAGTGTTGGGTTGTTCTTATTTCTCCCTTCTTATCTCTTATCGCGGTCACTGGGTGTTTTGGGTGCTCTCGCCTACATAGCCAGGCCAGTAGCCTACCTGATTTGTCCCTGTTTATGTGTGCTCTGGTGGTACGTGTTGCATAGTCAAATTTTGCTAGCCGTCCCCACGCCTGGTGACAATTCGTCCGTGCCTCCTGCAAAAGCTCCTCCTCCTCTCTAGTTCCGGAACTATTAGCTTCTCCCAGCCTTATTTCCTCCTCCCTCTCCTCCAGTTCCCTCCTCAGCATTTTCCTGACTCCCGCTGTGCCGGCAATAACTTCTCCCCTCGTTACCACCTTCAGGGCCTCCCATACCGTGCTCCAGCGCTCCACACTGCCACTGTTATTGGTGACATACTCTACCAGTTTTACTCCCAGCTCCTCTTTAAATGTTGGGTCCTTCAGAGCCTCCCTGGGCATTCGCCACAGTGGGATAGGGGGTCTAGGGCCCTTCAGAGCCCAGTGCATTAACAGGGGAGAGTGGTCCGAGATCGATCTGCCCATGTATTGTATCGATTCTACCTGAGCTAGGTGCGTTTTGTCTATAAACATGTAGTCAATTCTCGTATGGAGGTTGTGTGGGGAGGAGTAATATGAGTATCCCCTGTCTGTGGGGTGGTGTTCTCTCCAGACATCTGCAAGGTCTAGTTGTTTCAGCAGGTTGTTCAGCACCTTTGAGGTCCTATCCGTTCGCACCAGCGGGGGTTCGGACCTATCTAGGTTCCCATTCCTCACACAGTTGAGATCCCCACCCCATATGTAAAGGTTGTCTCTGTGTCGCGCCAGTTTCATCTGCAGCCTAGCATGGTAGGACGGGATACCATGGTTTGGGAAGTATGTGTTGACTAGGCAGATTTCTACTTGCTCAAGCACTCCCCACAGTATCAAATATCTCCCCTCCGTGTCTGCTTCAGTCCCTAACACCTGGAAGGGCACCTCAGGGTTAATCCAAGTATACACTCCCCTAGCAAATTTGGAATACGGGGCCACCTGTCCTTGACCTCCCCAGTGCTCCTGTATCCTTGACTCGTCCTCCACTGTGAGGTGAGTCTCTATGGAGCATTGCAATGTCTACTTTCTTCCTGCGAAGATAGGACCTGATCCTGTTCCGGCGCAGATAGGACCCCAACCCTCTCACATTCCAAGCCATGCATAGGGCGCCCACCCCGGGGGCTCCGTTTGACTCTCGCCCTCTCACCTCTTTTCTTGCGTCGTCGATTTATTGGCCACCGTTCCTTGTTCCTCGTTCTGTATGAAGACTGTAGTGTCAAACCGAAACTGCTGCGGCAACAAACGCAGCTTAAACAGTCAACTTTGTTAACTAACAGTCCAACAAACAAGTAGTTCGGACTGTGTAACTGCAAACTGCCCCCAGCAGTTGCAACAAACGTGCAGCGCTCAGGGGCTCCCAAGCTTTCTGAGCCTCTCCAGGATTTCCGGCGTGGGCAGTGTGCGGGAATATTCCCTGCACATGTCTCGTAGGGGTGGGCCATTAACATGTTCGCTTGTGGTGTCCGGTGCTCCTGTCCGATACAGCTATCTGTGTGTTGTGATCACAAGTGCAAATTAGAAGTCTGCATTGTGCTTTAATGTGGGATCTGACGCCAGTATTTGTGAGTCCGGTTTCTTGATCATCTTTTGTCCGTTTTAGGAAGTTCCTCGTCATCATCCGCCAGATTATTGTGCTCGAGCCACATGTTTGCTGCCGCTGGGGATTCTAAAAAAACTGCTTTTCCTTTATAAAGGACTTTGAGGCGAGATGGGTAGAGCAACATATATTTAAGATTAAGTGTCCGCAATCTCGCCTTCACCGGAATAAAGGCGTTCCTGGCGCGTTGCACTGCAGGGGTATAGTTAGGATACATGACTATTGTGGAGTCTTGCTTTCTAATCACTCCGCCTTCCCGGGAATACCTCAATATTATTTCCCTGTCCCTGAAGTTGAGGATCTTGGCTATAATCGGTCGCGAGTGCGAGCCTGGTGGTGGGCGCTTTTGAAGAGATCTGTGGGCCCACTCCACTGAGAAACCTTGTGAGATTTTTACCGCACCAATTTCCTGCTGCAGCATTGTCTCTATGAAGTTTGTCGGGTCCGGGCCCTCCATATCTTCGGGAACACCTAGGATCCTGATATTGTTACGCTGAGCGCGTCCTTCTGCATCCTCGGAGCGCGCTTCCAGCCTCGCTACTTTTTGTTCTAGGTCGCGGACTTGCGCTTTCAGTTCTGTATTGTTTTCTACATTTTCTTGCAGGACGGCTTCATTAGTGTTCACTCTCTCTGTTAGGTTGCGGGCGTCCTGGCGCATAAGCTGCATGTCCGATTTTACTTCATCGATCCTGTTTTCGATGGAGGTGCGGAGCTCTGCTATGGCCCGGAGGACCTGTGTGTTGTCGGGCTTTGCTTCTGGATTCAGAGGTCCGCTATCAGCCGCGGAGCCAGAATGCGGCAGTTGCTTGGGCCTTACTGTCGTGAAAGAGTCCATTTGTTGTTGTTTTGGATTTGGGCTTGGGTGGCGACATCACTTTCCTTAGGGGCAGCGTGCGGTTTTCACTGTCCGATGGGCACCTATGTGGTTGCGGCGGCTCTGCGTTGCACTCCCTGGACTGGCCTCTTATCCGGTAAACGTTAGGTTGTGTCTAGCCAGGCTTCCCTAGACGTTAGTGTCAGGTTATTTCAAGTAATGGTGAGCTGTGTGTCCCGCAGTGGTTCGGGGGAGTGCGCAAGATGGGGGTGCAAGTGTAACTTTCACCCCCCTTCAGCGATTCTGTCAATCAGTGTGTATCTTGGGCAGTTCAACAACTGAAGTTTCTCAGCCCCGACCGTCTCAAGTAAAGTAACAAGCACTTCCAAGTCCAAGGATTACGCCTCAAGGGCTCGTGCTGATGCAGAAATTGTTCAGTTCCAATTTATGTCCTCGGTGCACTGAACAGCGCTGCCGAGGTATTTCCGTCCCCTCCCCCCCCAGATTGTGCTTGTGCAACAGTGCACGCCAAATTGCAGGTCTGGACGTTCCCCTCTGTTTCGTGTGGTGATGAAGATGAACGAATCTATAGTGCCACTCGCCGTTTTGTGTGTGAGGAGCTGAGGACCCGTCCCAGCCGCCGCTCCCGACCTGCCTGTTGTGTGGTCCATCCAATTTAACCCAGTTGTGGGCCTCGCGGAGGAGTACCGCGGTGGAGTACCGTCTCCTGCGCCCAGTCTTTCGTATGCGGCCGGTGCTTATGTCACCGTGTTCTGGGTTCCCCGCTCACTCCCAGGACCAGGGGAGCAACCGACTTAGTGGGTTCGGGAGGCAGAGGGATGCTTTTCCTTTAGCCTCTCCAGTCCCGTCTCCCGTTCGATTGTCGGTATCCGCAGCGCCGATCCTAGTATGGCCGGGATCGGGGTTAGTGGCGGTGACCGGGACTTGCAGGAAGAGCCAGCGGAGACAGTTTCCCTTCAACTGCGCCGCAGTCTCGCCGTTCACATAGTGGGGCCGTAGGTCGCGTTAGAGTCCGCCATCTTGGGTGTGCAGGGGCGCTTCCTTATCTCACTCGCTTCCGATGCGGACCCCGATTTCTCTCGGAGGTCGGGTCGCAGCCGCAGAAAAAAGGTTCTCCTCCAGCGGGTGTAATAGCACAATTACTGCTTGGTTTGGGAGCCGAGTTCGCGCCTCTCACTTGAAGACGCAGGGAGCCCCGCAGGCCACCGCCATCTTGGTGCGTAGGGGCGCTTCTTTGTTTCGCTTGTTTCCAATGTTGCAGACCCCGTTTTCTTTCGGAGGTCGGGTCGCAGCTGCAGGAATAGGGCCCTCTCCCAGCAGGTGATAACTGTACGGTTATTGCTCGGTGTGGGAGCTGAGTTCGCGCTGCTCACTTGAAGGCGCGGGGAGCCACACGGGACTCCGCCATCTTGGGAGTATAGGGGCGCTTCTTCTCCTTGCTTGTTTCTGGCTCTGCCAACTCCGTTTTTATCCGGGAGTTGAGACGTTTCAGTGAATGGCGGTTCTTCTTGCAGCAGATGCTGTTTTCGTGATGAGTGCCTAGCGTTAACAGCTTAATTCAGGCGGCAATAAGGATCGCGGACAGGAGCTTCACTGCGGTGCGACTTCACAGCATGCGTGCTGGCCACGCCCCCCATGGCACGAGGTCTTAGATGTCTGTTTTCTACTTTTTGTTGGGAGCATTTATACTCCTTATTTTTACTTTTGTTACAGTATTTGTGTATTTTTAGGGAAGTACAAATTGCTCATACACGCCTTATCTGTAGGGATGAGAACAATAATAATTTTGAATACCAAGCTGATACGAAGAAAGTGGCAACATAAGAACTTGGTGAAAGGCCAGCAAAGTGTCATTGTGATTTTGGAGGTCAGAATAATTGCCAACAACAATAGAGGGCAATATTACTCAAAGCCAATAAAAACAATTATAGCCAAAGCCAAAAGGGGGCAATAGCAAAGCAAGTTAAAAAGAAGCAACATTGCCACAGCCAGGAGAGGGCAACTGAGAAGCAAGTTGTTTATATACCCTTTTGTCAAAGGGAGAAAGAAGCTATAGGCCGAACTGAACTAAACAAGCATTGCCTAAGCAAAAGAAGAGCAAGAGTGAGAGAAAGGCATTATCAGCACTTGGTTAATGCAAGAGTCGGAAAACAAAAGTGGCTGAAAGGCTGCCCTTCTGATCGAAGGTATTCAAGAGAAGAGGAGTATAACCTGCATTGCATTTGGCAATCACAAGTGTGGAACAAATAGCCCCAATGTGTCTCAGGTCTTCCCAGAAGTCATCAAAACTGTTGTTGTGGAAAGTCAAAAGACTTTATAAGTTGTGTGAAGTAGAACTGTGCCACAGAAGTACTTGTACCACTGTTAGTAGGTTCATTAGTCCTGGCAGGCGAGTACACCAGGGCAAGGGACCTTGTAGTTGCAGACCTGGCAGGTGAGTGGACCAGGTGAAAAGTATTAAAGTACTGTGGTGTGGTTAAAACATTGAAGAAGAGGTGACAAGGTCACTGAGTACATTATGAATTGCTGTGCAATCATCCTGACACAAGTATTTTGTGAACTGCTGCGGAGCCATCCTGACAGAAGCATTTCTGCTGATACTGATGAACTGTGGAAGTATACTTGTTCGTTGAGAAGCAGTTGCGTGGAACTCTCTACCTCTAGTGGAGCGATAAAAGACTTGTTGAACATTTTGAACTGTTGGTCATATCCAAGTGAGCAACGCATTGGAACAAGAAGAACTTGATTATAAGACGGAACATCCTTATTGCAAACTGTTGATTGAACTCCTGTTTGGATCTGGTGAAGGGGAACTCACCCAGGTTACAACGAGAAACAGTTACCAGGTTTTGAACATAACTGTTATTTTTGCGTTATATTTGAATTGTCATATATTACCTTGCTGAGTTTGTTGTATGTACAAGTGTGAGGGACAGAATCCTTTTGTAAGAAGTTTTCCTTTAGTTTCTGCAAAAGTAAAATACAAAGTAGACTCCATAGTAAAGGTAAAACACAGAGCACAGAGTTCCAAAAGACAGAGACAATAATAATGGATATATAGAAAAAGGTCCAGAAGTCCAGCAGAAAGTGCTGGGGGTATCACAAGGAGAGGGGATGAAGCATAAAAATTATACATCTCCCTAACACTCACAACCAAGAAAGCAGAATGAATAAGAGATCCCCAAGAAGGATCCCCACAGAGAAGAGAAAGCCCAATAACCCAATTAAGGAAATCAAGAATTTGATCCAAGAAGTCATGAGAGACTATTTGTGAATAACATACTAAAGAAAGCCCAATAACCCACCTAAGGAATTGGGGAGTTCTGGTCCAAGTAGATTGAGAGACTATTGGTCCAAAAGACTGGTTACAGCGGTACCCTCAGGAGTCACTCCACTGATTTAGGTTAGTTTTTCATAGTGGTAGTGTCAGTAAGGATAGTTTTGGACAGGAGAATTTAGTCCTTTAGACATTCACGACTGAGTGGCTAGCACCTTAGTTTAGTTTCATAGGCAGGGAACACCCATAGAATTAGGGAAAGATAGACATCATGGCTTATTATTTTAATAAAACACTCTACACTGTGTCCTGAGTGACTCTGTTTCCTTCTTCTGACTCGCCACAAATGGTGTCAGGGGTGGGATCGTATGTCCCGAAAAAGAGACTCACACCCTACCAAGTGTACCAGGCCACACCTATTGACAAACCTCCCCCTATATGGTTATTAGGTATATAACCTATGTTAGGGAAAGGGAAGCCCCCTATACCGGTTGACCCTACTCCCCAAATTTCGCAATTACCCGGAAACTCTGGCATAGGAGAGGGGTTGGAAGACAAAAACGTGGTTAGTGAAACATCAGACGCCTTGGAGGAGGCCGAGAGCGAGAATCTCCAAAGTTCGGGTTCTGAAGATAAGCCTGACCTAACCATGAGTACCTTAGAGACCCTCCTGGAGTGCATGATAGCATGTCAGATAGCAGCAGATCAACGCCTCCAGGAAGGATTAGAACAAATGAGGGTGGGCCCACAACACCACATAGTTCCCCATGGTATATTGCAATCTTACCTGTAGGGAGAACATCTGGGAGCATTCTTTATATATTTTGAAACGATAGCTACCAAATTCATTTGGGATGAGAGAGTAAAGACGTGTTATCTGGCCTCACTGTTAAAAGGGGGCCTACAAGCCTCCTACCAGAGTATTAATCCCCTTGGAACTACCCGGTTTTCTGAAATAAAAAGAGCCCACTAGAGCAGGTAGGACAGAGTGAGCGTTTTTATAGAGTAAAGTTCAGAGAACTCCAGCTTCTCTGTAACGAAACCCAACTAGAGTTAGTGGGACACATCCAAAATACCCTTACACAGTGGCTAGGAAGGAAAACACTAGCAGAGGTACTCTTAGCCTTATAACACTGTATTACTGCCCTTCCCCCAGCTTTACTACAAGGTATTTTACAACAGCATAAACCTTCATGGGAGACATCCATTCAAATAGCCCAAGCCCACTCAGAAACCGCTAAATATGCTTCAATATTTGATCATGTTCTAGGGTTCTTGTTTTGCTTTGTTTTTATTTTTGCTCTTTCTTTTTATTTATTTCCATTACTTTCTGTCTTCTTCCTTGAATTTTGTCTCCCTCTGTTACTACTTATAGATTATTTTAGGAGATTATGTGTGAATTAGTGTCATTTTGTACATTTGAGATATTGTCACGCGCCGCCTCCCGTGGACCCTGTGGTCCCGATCGTGGCTTGTTAGCCACCATTGAAGTATCCGCCACGTTTTTTTCCCCAACATTGTGGCAGCGGTCTAGTGTTGCTGCAGCAGTGAACGGGGAGGCTTATTAGCCACGCCCTCCCTGTTCACTGTGCGTTGCAACCCGTTTCGGTCAGCCTCGCTCGTGGATGTGCTTCTCCGGTTGCCATAACGCTAGTTTCCTTTCTTTCCTTCATTTTCTCTCCGGTGCGTTTGCCTTCTCTGGGCACCGCAGCACTGCTATTCTTCTCTACGGGGTCCCTCCCCTCCTCCTTACCTCCTACTGCTTCTCTCTCTCTCCACGCATTCTGTTCCTGTTTGCTTCTCAGAGCACCCTGTCTTTGCTGTTTCCTTACCTTTTGTTGGTGGACCGCTGGCTCCAGTTCCATCCCATACTCTGTACTGAGATTGTTGTTTAGGACTATCTGGCGTTTCTATCCTCCGGAATCCATTGGAGCCCATTTTCCATTCTGCATCCACACGGCCTGACGCAGACCATTGCTCATCTGCTGTTGGGGTTTTTTGTGCCCAGTGGGCTTTTTCCCCATTTTGTCCCTTTCGGAAGAGGGGCCGTAGGCAGTGCTTGTTAATGACATAACACTGTGGCTTCCTTCATGGAGAGAGACACTTACTCAGAAAAAAAAGAGAAGAAGAAGAAGTATTATCGAATCCCAAAGACCGCAGATCTCTGCAATTCTGGACTGTTTGTCAGGTGAGGAGGAAGAGGAAGAGTGAAAGTCGGAGTTGTGGGAGGTTCAGCCCCAGAGGGCTGACAGATACTGTATTATGTTTAATTGCTTCTGTATGGTCCTAAATGTATAAATAAAGCTTTGGAGGAAAAAAAAGTTATTTCATAATATACCCTAAGGCACACTGTTGTAGCATTCAAGTCAAATAAGTACTATAACACAGCAAAACAATAGAAAAACACTTGCAATATTCTTTGGAGAAGGGGCCACAGTTGTAGTCACACTAGAACAGCTTTTTCAGTAACAAATCACATAGTAAAACCATCTGAAACATATATGCAAACTTTTCCAAACTCGTATAACTTTTGTTAACTTTGTTCAAGCCTGTCTTAAAGACAGGGGAAGGCAGAACATGCAGGAAACAAAGTACATGCTTCAGAGTGGCAGAATCCAACAGTTTCTCCTCTTGGTCTTTCAGGTAAGTAAAAGTTAGGTTTCACATGTCAAGTTCAGATGTTTCCTTGAAGGGTTGCTCCAAGGACCAATGTCCTAAGGCAGAATAAGAGTACAGTGTGTTGTCCACCCCAATGTAACTCTATAGAGACCTGGAGGGGTACAAGATACAGGGTATCTGCAGCCCCCAGGATCGCAGGATAAAACAAGCATACTCCAGGTAAGTTTTATAAGGAGAAGGACAGTACCTTTAAGTGAAGAAAGCAGTTGAGAACGGTCCAAGCGGTGAGGTTACAGTAGACATGGTCACTGGTTTCTCTGATCTTGGGGACAGAAGATAGGGACTTTGGTGGATCTGGCGACAGCTCTCGTGCGGACTGGCCCAGCAGAGGATCCTTGCAGGTCTTACTTGTCGGTGCCTTTTACAGTCTTGGGTGAAGGACAGTCTTCACAGCGTTAGACTCTTCTCCATTTCTTGGTCCTCGTCTCTGGTGAGGGCACTTTGGGGAGTTTGCTTATGTCACTGCAGGCCTAGCAGGATGCCCACAAAGTTCCAGACAAAAACATGCTACAGGCGACGATGCACAGCGATGAAGTACATGTCCCTGGGTATTGGTGAATTGCAGGCCTTGTACGGCACAGCTCTTCCGGGGATGGCGCAAATTGGAGTTTGTCTTGGGACTGGTTAGTCCCATCAATCCAAGGGTGGAAGTCATGTTCAGATCGCTTTGAAGTTGAGGTCGGACCAGCAGCAGTTACTCTGCAGGTTCTGGCGGTCGCTGGAAGTTGCTGACAGTGTCCTTTGTTGTTGTTCTTTGAAATCTTCTGTTCCAGTTACCGACACTGAGTTGCAGCTCCAGGACCTCGGAATTTACCCCTGAACACCGGCTGAGTCCACCAATTATGACACATGCACCATTCAAACTTGGGGGGGGGGGGTTGTCCAATGGGGACAGCCAGCCTCCCAGTGTGAACTGGTTTCAGTCAGTCATACTGTAGGACAAAGGACAGGGGAATTTCAGTCACCTCCCCTACTCCCTGTCCTGCCAGTCACTGATAGACGCTTTGCAGGCTTTCCTTGGGAAGCCCGGCGAACACAAAGGGATAAGAGACCCTCCTCCACCCAGAAAGGTAGAAGAAGACATCAGAAAGGACAACTCTTCTTGTTCAGGGCTTAAAAAAAGACAGCCACCATTTTGGGTAAATTGTGTCCCTTGTGTCCCCTACTGCAGCTGCGCAGACAGTCTGCGACAAAAGTCCACAAACAGTCATGCAAAAAGGCACATTGCCACCAGCCTGATCATAGAGCGTGTCACAGTAACCAAAAGGTTACTGGAGAAAAGGGGTACATTGGCTCCCCTCAGCATTCCACATAAGGTGGGGTGTGCTGATCTCACAAAAGGAAATAAAGGTAGGATAAAAGGTTATTTCCCTGCCTTGGTAACTGTGAGTTAACCAAGGGAAAATCAAGAAACACTAAAGTGTAAGCTCTAGGAGCTCCCAGCGACACTGCACACAAAGTGCTGTGTGCTGCTTTAGTAAAATGTAGATGCTAGAAAAGTTGGAGGAAAGCATGGCTCCAAAAAGAGGTAAAAAGGGTTTACAAAAGCAGAGTAAAAGAATGAGTAAGTGTGGGAAAAGGTTCCCACTCACTCAGGAGAACTAGTCAAAAATCCTGGGGGACTCGCAGGTGGAGAGAATTTCACACAAAACAGAAATCTACTCTTAAAAATACACTTCAGATTTAAAAATGTGTGTTTGCCTGAATGTCTGTATTGTTGGCTGAGAGTGCCACTGTGTGTCATTCTTGCATCGTCATCCCTGTCGCTGCATGACCTTCCGCCAACACTGACCATGGAATGTTTACACAGTGCCACCGTTCTTTCACTGTAGACTGCTTAAACCAAGTTCTCCTTTCCTCCCATAGGCTCCTGTGACCTCCCCACAGCTTCAGGAAGTGGAACGTGTGACCCTGGAAATGATTCAGAGAAACAAAGTTGTCCATACAGCAGAGGTCCCGGCGAAGCAGGCGGACAGCATTGTGGGGCTCCGAAAAGTGGATGAGGTGAGGAAGATGCATTCAGTGAACGTATTTTTATATTTGTTATGAAATGTCCCTGACAAATGTATAAGCACTTAGGGGATTGAGAAAGGGGAGGACCCCTGACAGTATCCTGTTCAACTCTCAACCCAAGAATTTCCCGCCAGATTTTATTTATTATCCCCATATAAAATGTTGCTATTAAATATCTCTGTTTCATAGCTGTGCCATCATTGTCCACCTGCCCCCAAAATGCTAGAATTGGAATCGGAACACTGATTAAAGTGTCTTAAATACAGTGAGACTGTTCCATGCTTACAACTTTACAACAGGAAATAAACTTCACATTTAAAGGTTTCTAGATAACTAGGAATAGGTTGGAAAGAATAATTTTTTTAATGTGGGAGTTCACGTTAATTACACTAATAGTGATATGTGTTTTGAGCATGTTATTATTTTTTCTTACATTTTTTTCATTGAAAAATGTGGCATCATGTTGAGTTTTAAACACATTTTCGGTCAGAATTTTGGTGTTGCTTTATATTTAGTATATATTGCTGAAATTTTGATTGAGAAACTAAAAGTATCAACATTATGGTGTGGGCAAATTGTGGTTAGGGGGTGAGGCATGTAGCTGACCTAAATAATCAGTAGCAGCAAAGGATTGAGTCAGTGGGTGCCAGTCCTCTTTCCATGCAAGGGTCGTGGTAAGGCCCTGCAGGAGATTGTTATTTAAAGAGCGAAGACAAGCCAACTGTCTTGTGCCAAATAACATCCCCTCCTGATAGCAGGCTCCTGAGTCCTTGATTTAAAATTTCAACGTTTATCAGAGCAAGGTGGATATGTCGAACTATAATTTGAGTTGGGTATCTAGTTTATGAAAGAGTTGGACCCCATATTTCTTGCGTTGATAATAAGGTACACAAAGATTTTCAAGATTTCATGTAAAGGATTTATTCAGTGATTTAGGTAGGTCAGCCGCCACGCGGTTCGACTCCATTAAGGGTCTTTCTCAAGGCTAAACTGATTCTTGACTGCCCATGGTTGGTGGGTTTATGGCTTGCCGGTTGGACAAACACGTGACCGCTGACCTACCTAAATCACTGATGTAATCCTTTACAAGAAAACTTGAAAAACGTTGTGTACCTTATTATCAGAGTAGGAATTATGTGGTCCAACCCTTTCATGTTCAAACAAGAGTTGTGGGCAACACCTCTCCCTCCCGTGAACTTACTTCTAATTCAATATACCAAAACTTAAATAAACCGTATAACTAATCACCCAGTGCTGCACAAGTTGATTCTGCTTCTAGTGCCCACCTTCGCCTTGTGGCTAACTAGTTTAGTTGGATAACTAGGTTAGTGTGCAGCAGTGACCTGTGGGCTATGGGGTACTGTCCACCCATTATGGAGAGCCTGTCACTGACGTTGTGCAAAGCATTCCTTGTCAATAAACCTGATCATGAGCCTCCTGATGCTACATGGCCATGTAGGCCTATATGTGAGATGGGGAGACGTACCTCATGGAACTCACATGTAGCAGAAACTAGGCAGTGAGAGCAATATTGGGGCAGACACTGGGCACAAAGAATAACATTGGCGTATAACTGTGGCAGCAAGGGTGTTGTGGGCAGAACGTTAGACTTTGTGGACAGAACCTGGGCACTGAGAGCATTATGGGGCAAAACCTAGGCACTAGAGAGCGGTTTTGGGACAGCATTGTGGCAGTCAGCCTCACGTGAGGTATACCCAAGAAGTGAAAGCCACACTGGGGCAGGACATGGCACTGAAACAATATTTTGGCAAAAAACGTGTGACTGAGAAATGACACTTGGACCAATTTATAGTGGTGAAAACCACAAGGACTTTCACTAGCATAAAGCCTGGGACAGTGAGGGCCACGGGATAGAATTAAGAAAATGAAAAACATGTGGGCAGGAAGAACCTCATGGGGCACGACTTGTGCAACAAGCAGCATCATGATCTGTTTTATATGGGCAATGCTGGCATACATTGTTGAGACAAGCCACATGATTTCTTTTGGACACAGCCACCATAAGTGGGGCAGCATTTGCTTATATTCTTGAGACCAGCATGATTTCATTTGGACATAAAAATGTGTTGTGAAATTCTCCTGTTCCCTGTTGGCGACCTGGCGTACATTGCAGTATTTCATGTGTTCCCTAACAGAGCAGTGTGACAAAGTCCTCTTCCTAAACCTGGGAACCCACAATGGGTGGGCATTGGGGCTGGGTGCCACCTCAAGCTAGTGGATGCTGGACCACTGTGGACGTATGCAGGGGATCCCCAGACCTCCTTCACAGGGGGCAGTCTGAGGCATGGTCACACCCACAACCCAGCAATATCAATATTGATTGAATCTTCAATAAAGCTCAATATTCAGGTGTGTCAAAGAAGTTATAGAGGTCCCCATGCCACCCTTACACCTATAAGGAACCACACACAGAGAGAGGGATAGTCCCAATTTTTAGAGAGACTCCTTTCCTTCATCGGAACACAGTGGGAGAGCCATTCAAAAGTCATAGCCAGACCCAAACATCCAATGTTGGAGAAGAAGGCTCTCCCTTTAATAAAATAATGTTGGAATTTTTTTAGGAGAATGACAATTGGTCAGTACAAATGATACACTCTGGGAAGCGGCAACAGTGATGATTAGGGCCTTAATAATGGCAGAAGGGTCTAGGAGAAAGAAAGGGACAAACTTTCTGGAAAGTAAATTGAAAGAAGAGATGCAAATGCTTGAGGGAGTCTATTGGAGGTAGGAAGGCTAGATGGAGGGTTCATGTAAGATTTCAAAGATAAATGGGCGGCACTCTGAGACTTACAAATATCTAGAACACACAAAATGCTGATAATGACAAAGCAGGGGATGGAGCCGGAGCATGCTAGCAAATAGACTGAGGGCACAAAGGCTAAGCGGGTGGATTAAGGTTGCTCAGGATACGAGCTGAACAGATGCTGGGGATGTGGTGAAATGCTTTGGCCAATATTACCACACGCTTTACCAGCCAATTACCAGAGGAGGTTAAGGGAGCGATCTGACAAAGGGAGGTAAAGCACCTGTTGAAGACGAATACACTTCAATGTTTTATTAAACACAAGTACCGCCAGTAAAGCAAGGGTTTTTAATTCAATCTTGACAGGGTGCGGGATTCCTAACTCTTGCAATAGGGCACTTCTTGTAGTCCTAGCAAAGGAGGGCAAGGATCCAGAATACTGTTCGTCATATAGACCAATATCACTGATTAACCAAGACATGAAACTACTCACAGAAATTGTAGCCAATTTGCTGGAATGCACTTGCCAGCCCTGGGGCACACAGACCAAGTGGGATTTGACTCAGACAGCGGATACTTTGAGGAAATGTCTTAACTTGATGTTCAGGCCTTAGGAGGAGAGAAGGGAGACCCTAATATTGAGTGAGGACGTGGTAATACTGTTTGATAGGTTAAGTTGGACATTTCTTATGGGAGTACTGATGAAAGTGGCATTTGGTACTGTGATGGGTGACTTGGCTGAACAGTTTATGTAACTCTCCCATGGCTAGCGTGGCTAAAGTGGCTAGATTACACAGTCTGAAGAAATAAAACTTGAGTAGACCAAGAGTCAGGGTTACCCACTGTCACCACTCCTCTTGGTCTTAGTCGTGGAGCGTTGGCGGAGAGAATTAGAGGAAATCTGGATATAAGGGGGATACGAATGCTAGACAAAAAATACAAATGAGCTCTCTTTGCGGAGGATCTATCATCATACGTGAAAGATCCAGAGAAAACAATCCCACAGATAATGGAAGAAATCTCTGCCCATGGCTATTATTCTGGATTTACAATGAACCAGACAATGACTATACTCCTTCCATTGGGAGACATTTCTACTTCGGCGAGGGAATCCGTGGGGGTGTAGAAGGGGATTAGATATCTGGGGATAAATCTTACCAGGTCAGTGGATAAGCTATATACTGCAAATTACACAATACTACGGGATACAATTTTAAGGATATAGAAAGCTGGAACAAGCAGACAGTGTCATGGATGACTCGCCTGAATGTGGAGAAGATGAATCTTCTTCCCAGAATCCTTTTTGTTTCAAATGTTACCAACATACTTAACTATTGAGTTTCTAACTCAAATCAAGAGATGGCAGCTCTCATTCCTATGAGGGTTAGGGGTTGAACCAAGGATAGCTTACAATTTGACAAGACTGAAGGCGGGATATGGCAGTGACCTACCCATAAATTAACACAGACTACAAGCCGGCTCAACTGAGAGTCCTGGTGGAGCATTTGAATCCATACTGTACCGAACAGTGAGTAGCACTAGAGAGTACATTGATGGAACCAGTATCGCTCGGGGACTGGCTATGGGCTCCTAAGAACAAAAAACCCATGAGAACCCTTAGACATCCAGTTCTACAAATTCTCAGCCAAACGCGAAGTGAGAAGGGGGTCACAAGATGGCTCTCAACATGGACATTGTAGATGGGCTCCCCGATCAGGAAAGAGATCATAGACCCAAATAGATTCTAGCTTTGGTACGAAGCTGGTTTGTCAAAAGCGGAACAGTTGTTTTGTGAGGGGGAGTTTTCACCACATGCAAAATTACAAGACTTCTTATAGGTGGTGAACATATAACCATTTATGTACCTACAATTAAAGGGAGCTCTTACGGATAAGAGGGTGGGAGAAAACTTGAAAAGTGAATTGACACCCTATGAAAGGTTACTGGTATCCAAGCTAGGGGTAAGGTTATTGTTAGGGAAGTTTTCCTAAAGTCCTACTTAGAGGTAAGACTTTAGTAAGCTATCCCAGTGGTTTTTAGACCCCCAACTCTTAGTATCAGTCTGTACTAACTCAGGACCTTGGTACAGTGGCAGAGCAGTCAGGCAGATGTGAGCTGTAGGTAAGTACACTGGACCTAGCTAGTAATGCACATCAAAGAAACACTTACACATTAATGTATATTAAAATATAGATGTATTATATACAAAAGACTCACTGTTAAATATGTTATCACTTTAAACCAACACACACAGGTATACGTTATAATACTTTCAAAAAGACACTTCTTAGTTGGTAGTTTGCTGAACGCGCACAATTGTTACAGGAGTTTGACAGGTCTGCGGTATTATGGGTAATGACGCACAACCACAAAATAATACAGTAATTGCATTTAGTCAGCATACATATATAATATAGTGATTTCTGGGGAGGAAAACTGTTGGTTAATAATATCCCAGTAGAGCTTCGGGTTCTAGAGGCAGTTTCAAGGCACAGCAAGTGTTTCAAAAGTCAAAACTGCAACCCTAGCTAAAGGGCAGTTTGTAGCAGCTTAAAGTCTTGCAAAGTAGTAGAATTCAAATGTTCCTGTGGATACTTTTTAGTCTCTAGGAAGGAAGATACCAGAAGGCTAAACCAATGTTGGAATCCCTGTGAAAGGACTTGCAAGGGAAACAAGCAGCAGCTTGAGTCGGAGGTAAGAGGGGGTGCCCTGGACAACTTTACATGCACTCCAATGCTCTGGAGTGACTTTCTGGAATCAGGTAAGCAATACCTATTCCCCACAGCACCTTTGCTTAGAAGAAAGTGTTAGCATCTGGATACTCTGTGATGTTGCAGCACTGGACCCGACCTCTGGATTCCTTGATCTGATGACGAAAGGCAAGACAAAGGACGGGATCTCTCAGCAGTAGTCTCGAGGGATGGTCTCTGGCACAGCTTTCATCAACTTCTCTGGTTGCTGTGCTGTTTTGGCGCCTTTTCTGTGGGACAAAGGACGCCATTTGCCCGGTCAATTTTCTTTGGTTCCTGCAGTCCCACACTCTGATGAGGGAGTTTGAACGAGTTGGATTGTGTTGCCGGAGTGTCCTTGAGGGACCAGCAAACACTTCAACAGATTCGGCCTTTCCAAGACGATGCACTCGAAATGGGCAGCAGGTATTGACATTCCGCAACTCTGGAAACTCACAGGACCTCGGGAGATGGCTCAAATCAGAGTACGTCTTGGGACTGATTGCTCCCACCAGTGAAAGGGAAGGTGTTGTCCTCTTTGGAGTTCCTCTGTTGCATAGAAAACAGGGTCAGGACAGCAGTGGTTGTGTCACTGTTTTGCAAAGGGTCTGCAAGCATCTCTGGTTGTCTTCTTCTTCGGTTACTTCAGTTTGCCAGTGGTCGACTTGCTTTTCACTCCAGAAGCCTCACCTTTTATACAGTTAAAGCACTCACTCCTCTGCAATCTCTCTCAATTTTGTACAGAAAGGGTGTATGGCTGTCCGATCAGGACAGCCAGACCCCCCAGTGGGAGCTGGTTCTATTCAGGCACTCTGGCAGACAAAGGACAGCTCCTCTCCCACTTTCTGCCTGCTCAGACACACTGGAGTCTAGGCGAGTACGCCCATGGGTTTCCGCCAAAGGCAAAATACACACACAGACTTCCACCCCCAGAATGGTAGAGGAAGGGCTAACCAAGAACAATCGTGAAAAACGAAGGAAGCCCCCAAGTAATTGGGTGCACCTGTTGTGCACTACCGAGGCTATGGACATAGCCTGCAGTAGAACAAAATCACACAATAGTTGGTAGAACACGTCAACTGCCACCAGTCATAACTAGATAGTTGTCTGTGACTAAAAAGTCACAGAGCAAAGAGAAGGGGGGTACTAGGTATCCCTTTGGCACTCCACATAAGGTGGGGTGTGCCAATCTCTCAGACTATACATTTTTAGGAGTGATACTGCATATCGTTCTATCCTTAAGAACTGTAGCTACTGTAGGATATAGAAATTAATCTCTAAGGAGGACCCAAAGGGTCCCCAGCAACACTTCTCATAAGGAGCTGTGTGCTGCAACAGTAACATACAGATGTCTTATAAAGGTCTGGAGCAAAATAGACTCCATAGGTCAGTACAAAGTAAAGAGTTCCAGAAGACCGAATCCATAAGAATGAATGAGTGGAAAAAGGCTCCACTCATTCAGGATTAATGAAAAAGGTCCAGAAGTCCAGCAAATGGTGCTGGGGGTCTCACTAGGAGAGGGGATGAAGTATAAAAATGATAAATCTCCCTAACAGTTATAACGGCGAATATGTACAAGATAAACCTATGAGCGGAACCACAGGAGGACCAGAGGTCTAGAAAGCGAGGGGAGGAAGTCATTTGTTGTGAAGTAGAGGAAGTGCTTTGGAGACTGATGTGTCGCTCTGTACCCAGAATGTCAATATCGTCCCAATATAGGCTGAAGGCATAACAATGACTTCATAGATGGCAATTTACACCATACAGGTTATCCTGCATGTACTCCAATGTGAGCACTACATTTTGGAGGGGATGTGGCAAATTATTGGCATGTCTGGTGGTCCTGCAGATATGCACAGACATACTGGAGGGAAGTCCTATCAAGGATTCAAGAACTGGAAAAGTTAGACGTAGCACTGGACCTGATAATGATTCTCTTTAGTTTGTAACTGATAGATGGCCAATACCGGCCACTGAGATACATAATACGTAGCCTGTTATTGGCAGGCAGAGTGAACCTAGAATGGTCATTGTGAGACAGGCATGGTATCAAGAGACGACACAGACAGATAAGTAGATTTTCAAAACCTTTATTTTCAGTGGTCAGGATGGGAAAATGCCTAACTTGCCCTAACTCTAAGGTGGGAATTTTCCCTAACGAAAGGAAAACAAAGGGAAGTCAAAGTCTGTCAGTCAAAAGTAAAATACTGTCAGTGTCAAAACCTATGCTTGCCCTCACTTCTACAGAGTAACAGGGTGTATGGGATTTGGCCAACTCAATAGTGTTCAAAGTAAAGCTAATGTGACAATGGAGCTCCTCCGTAGCTCCCTTCCCAGGTTCAAGGCACTCTGGTAGTGTTCAAAGTATAGCTAGCGTGACAATAGAGCTCCTGTGCAGCTCCCTTCCCAAGTTCAAGGCACTCAAGTTTAGAAAGTTCCACAGGTTTTCAGGATTCACTTGGCAACTCGGATCGGCTTCACAAAAGTTCTCAATACCTTTTCCTGGTCAGGGTTCTCCTTTGCAGCAGGTCTCTCCAGATTACCTCACTTGAGTCAGACCCTCTTGGTTGTTCTCAAACTGGTAAATGTTCAACTGGCTCACTGTTGCCTCCTTTTAAATACCAAAGTTCAATTCAAAACGTCCTACTAGAAAAGTGTCACTCTTACCTTGGTTTCTGGTGGGACTCCCTTCCCCACTCTAAACCAAGTCCTGCAGATTATGTACCTCATGCAGCTCTCTTTCACAGCTTGGGCTTCCCTGGTCGTGGCGCAGTTGTTAGACCGCATGGTACACCCACTAGAGGCCATACAACCAGGTGCCTTACTTGGTTGGAGCTCTCCGGGTCTTGTGGGGTCTCTGTGGTCCTCCTGGATCAGCCTACTGCCTGGGAGCCACCCCAGAGCCTTTCAATGTTCCTGTTTCAATGGAAATTCTCTTTTCCTTTAGTTTGAGGAATTTAGCTCCCACTTTGGTTTTTGCACAGCTCCCCCTTTTTGAGTCTCTATTTTCCTCGGTTTTCACTGCTGCGCACAGCTCCCCTTTATTCACAGGAGCGTCCTATTCAGCTACAGAGTCTTTCGACAATGGCTATTCCCACACGCGACCACTCTGTCACCTTGTATCAACAGAATCCTTTTAGTCAGTTTCACCCGAAGCGGCTTTCACTGAAAGAGCACGATCGAGCGGTAATATTGTATCTTGCTCAAACACATCAGGCTTTCACATCGCTTGCCTCACCGGTTGTGTTTCTTCTGTTTCACAGATCAACATGAGACCGAGCCCTTACCATTTACAATACAAAAATGGACCAGCACAATTCATGGCTCCCTTCTGTAGATCTTTTTCCTGCACTTGAAGTGGCAGGCTTCTAGCCACGCTGTTATAGGGCGCTCCCTCATGAAAATCCTCAGCTTCTCGGCATCCTGGATTTCCCCCACTGGTCGTGGGTAGCTTAGGCTCCACAGCTCTCCTCCCAACTCCTTCATTCTACAGAGTGCTTGGGTGCTTTTTATACTGTTCTGAGTACCTAACAGGCTGCAGGTGGGCATATTTGATGTCAATTGCCTGACTCTGCCTGGCCTTGTTAGTGGGACATGGAGAATGAAGAGGTTGATGTGCCTTGATCTGCATCTTTTTCTTCTCAGTACTATAATGGTTTTTCTCACAGGAAGTCTGTACTGCTCTTGACTTCCTCTTCTTCCTCGTCACAGTACTTAAGTGATATTTGGGGGGAAGAGGAGAGGGTGCCGCAATACATCCCATGAAGGCTGAGAGGGGTTTGGATAGATCATTGTCAGGGAGAGGGGGCTACCATGTTTCTGGTTTAGGGGTGTCCTTATACTTGTGATAATAATAGTGTTTCGAGGGGATTGGGTCCTCCAACGTATTACATATCTATGACAGTAATCACCACAGCTGTGCTGCTTTGGAAAATTGGCATCTGCGTCCTGCGTTGATGACGTCGATACGCTGTCCTCGAGGGTCTCCCTCGAGCCGACATCACCGGATGTTATAAGTAAGACGCACGACGCCGTAGCCTCAGTTCCATTTTTTCCACGAACGTGTTCGCTTCGGAGATCTCGGCGCGCATTCGGTTCTACTGAATGCTGTTCTTTCGGTTCTTCGAACCTGTTCGTTTGTGTTTTGTAATGATATCTTCGGCTTCTTCCACCCTCGGTCGGGTTTTAAGAAGTGTCGGGTGTGCGGGTCCAAGATGTCGTTGATGGACACGCACGACGCTTGCCTCTGGCGCCTCTGGGAGGACCACGACGGATGACTATGTCGACTGCCATTTGCTTACATCGAAGGCCTTGCGGGAGCGTAAGAAGAAGCTGTCGGTGGGTAAGGTGGCCAAGCCCCGGAAGTCGCGATCCACTGGACTTTCGCCCGACAATTCGAAGGGCGACTCTCCGCATCGTCGTCGTGAGTCCGGGGGGTCTCGGTCCGGGAGTCAGACTCACCATTCCTCTGCCTCTTCGAGGCACTCACGGAAGCGCCGTCACAGGTCGCCTTCCCCGTCCTCTTCCGAGGACTCCACCCGTCAGCGGGTTGCTTGTCCCAATAAGCATTCCACTCCTGACGAATGGGATTCCTTCCGAAAGGTGATGATGGCGATTTTTCAATCGCAGGGCTCCGGTCCGTCCGCGCCGTCGTAGGAAGCCGGCCGTGACCGTGCTAGAGTCACCGCTCATCTGCCTTTGGGCTCGAGCGATCGTCGCGACCACCGGGCGGCTTCGAAGTCCTGGTCGGACAAGGATGGTCGCTCTAGACATGCCCGTTCCAGGTCCCGGTCTTCGACGCCCTCGAGACCGCATGAGCCTGTGAAGTCTTTGAGGAAGACATCGACGCCTGCGGCGCAGAGGTCGTCGAGGGACTCTCTCGAGGCTCCGCCTCCGAGGAAGTCGTTGACGCCATCGGCGCCCAGGCTGTCGAAGGACACGCTCGGGGCTCCGCCCTCGAGGCCTGTGTCGACGCCGTTGAAGTTGTCGGCGCCTTGCTCGACGTCGACGCCGATTCCATCGACGCCTTTCGAGGCTGCTTTGTCGGAGGTACCCCGTGGCCTGGTGGATCCCCCCAGGAAGGCTCTGGCCAAGGCTAAGAATGTCTGTCCCTTTGTCTGTGCCCTCTTTCCGACCTCTGGATTATATTTCTGAGGGGGAGGAGGGATCTGAGGAAGGTTTGGTGCCTGAGGAGGTGCCTGACGAGATTTTGTCTGGTCACAGCCAGATTGAAGACCTGCGTCAGTGGTCTGGACACCTCTCCGGAGGTGGAGTTCTGTCAGCCTGAGCCTGGCACCCATGCCGAGTCCTCGTACCGGTGCCTTATGTCGCGGGTCATGGACTACTTGGGGTGGCCTGCGCCACCTGTGGACTTTCTGCAGGATGACCTGATGGACATCCTCGACCAAGGTCCTCCAACTGACCCGGTACTGCCTTTCCATATGGTGTTGCAAAGAAGGGTGGACTGCTCCGGAGAGTCTTCCGGCAGTGAGCAAGTCTTTGCCGCAAAATACCGTCCATCCAGTAGTGACCCCTGCTAGTTGACCACGCACCCCTCTCCGGAGAGTTTGGTGGTGCAGGCAGCCACAGCCCCAGCAAAGCAGGCGTTGTACCCTACCATCCCTCCTGATAGGGACGACAAGCGTTTTGATGGCTGGGCGAAGAAAGTGTTTTCTTCAGGTGGTATGGCTTTACAGGCAGCCAACTCCGTGTGTGCCTTGTCACGTTTCACACACACTGTGGAACTGTATTTCCTTGGCGGCTGAACATATTCCCGAAGGGGAGTAACGGGATGGTTTTCTTGCTATTGTACAAGATGGCAAGGATGCCACGTGTGAGACCGTTCTGTCGGGTTTGGACATGGCACATTGTGTCAGCCGGTCCATGGCAGCGAGCACCGTAATACGCAGGTTTGCGTGGTTGCGGAAGTCGGGGATTGCTCCTGATGTGCAGGCCCGGCTCCTCAACATGCCCTTTGATGGTGGACATCTTTTTGGCAGCAAGGCAGACAAGAGCCTTGAGAGGTTGAAGACCTCCAAAGCTGCAGCAAAGTCGTTGAGCGCTGCATTTCGCCAACCTCCGTCTTTTCGTCCTAGGGGACAGCAATGGAGGGGAGGTTCCTTTCGATATTACTCATCCTTTAGTAAATCGAGAGGTGCCGCAAGTCAAAGGGGCCACCGTAGGAGTGCCAGAGGTGGAAAACAGGGTACTCGAGGTGCCAAGGCCGATCGGGCAGTTGCCTCTTTGCCCTCAGGCACTGCTGCAGCCGCTTCAGCTCGGTCATGAGGCCATGTCCCATGGTCCGCCGGTTGGGGGAAGTCTGGCGCAGCATCTTGTAGAGTGGCGTGCCATTACTTCAGATGTGTGGGTTCTGAAGATCATAGCCCACGGCTACTGTCTTCCTTTCCGGCAGAGGCCTCACGACAATCCACCAGGGAATCTCTCTTTGAAGAGTCCGGATCCGCTCCTTGCGCAGAAAATTCAATCCCTGCTGGAGAAAGGCGCCATAGAACTGGTGCCTGTAGCGGAGAGGAACAAGGGATGGTATTCCCCTTATTTTTTGATTTCGAAGAAAGACAGGGGATTGAGACCCATCATGGACTTGCGCGGTTTTAACAAGCTCCTCAGGAAGGACAAGTTCAAGATGGTTACTCTTTCTCAAGTCCTCCAGGCCCTTCAACTTCAGGACTGGTTGGTGTCTCTCAACCTCAAGGATGCTTATTTTCATGGGCCAATCCATCCCAAGCACAAGAAGTACCTGAGGTTCGCGGTTGGTGACTCGCTCTTTCAGTTTCAGGGTCCTGCCGTTCGGATTGACCTCTGCCCGAGAGTCCTCACCAAGCTCATGGTGGTGGTGGCAGCATTTCTCAGGAAAGGGGGGATTCATGTCAACTCCTACCTGGACGATTGGTTGATCAGGGCGTGCTCTCCCGAGCAAGTCCTGGATCATCTGTCCATCACCTGCCACTCCCTTCACAAACTGGGCGTCTCCTTCAACTTAAAGAAGTCCCATTTGATGCCAACCCAGCGGCTCCAGTACATCGGAGCAGTGCTCGACACATCCCTGGGGCAGTGTTTTCCTCCCCAGGTGAGTGTTCATCACATTCAGCAGATGGTGCACAAGTTTCTACACGCCCATAGTCTCCCGGCATTCGAGTTCTTGAGTTTGCTCGGCCTCTTGGTATCCTGCATTCTTCTGGTGCCGGAGGCCAGGTTGCGGATGAGATCTCTGCAGTGGGCCCTCAAGATGCAGTGGTCGCAGTCCTCCGGCAGGATGTCGGACCCCGTTTAGGTGCCGCCATCGGTCGCCCGGGACCTTCTGTGGTGGGCTGTCGAAGGCAATCTGTTGAAGGGGGCTCCATTTTGGCTACCTTGGCCGGAGGTGACGATCGTGACGGACGCATCCCTCACGGGATGGGGAGCTCATGCCAACGAGTTGACAGTCATCGGTTGTTGGTCTCCGTCGGAGTCCAGACTTCATATCAATCTGTTGGAGCTGAGGGCCGTCAGGCTTGCCCTGAAGGCTTTTCTGCCGACTGGGCGAGGAAAGAATGTCCTGATTCTGACGGACAACACAGTGGCCATGCACTACTCAACAAAAAGGGGGGGCAGGATCACTTCCTCTGTGCAGGGAGGCGATGCAGCTCTGGTTCTGGGCCATCCAGCAGGAAGTTTCGATCTCAGCAGTTCATCTGGCCGGAGACGAAAACAAGACGGCGGACGCTCTGAGCAGGCAGAGCGCAATCTCTCACAAGTGGGAGCTGGCTCAGGAGATTCTCCTGGAGATCTTTGCCATTTGGGGGGCCCCTCAGGTGGATCTCTACGCCTCCAGTGTCAACCGGAAGTGCGAAAGGTTCTGCTCGCGGGTATTTCCTCCAAAAGGAGCCTTAAGAGACGCGTTTGTGGTGGAGTGGTCTTTCCCACTGCTGTACGCATTTCCTCCAGTCCCCGTCATCCGCAAGTGCTGCGGAGGTTATGGAGGTTCGGTTCCCGGATGATCCTCGTTGCTCTGGCTTGGGCTTGGGCTCGGACGTGGTACCCGGACGTTTCCGACTTGTCCATCTTCCCTCCACATCGTCTTCCCTACCGAGATGACCTACTCTCACGGGAGGGAGATCAGGTTCTCCATCCAGAGGTCAGATCCCTCAACCTTCACGCTTGGCTTCTGAAAGGTTGAGGTATAAGGATTGAGACCTGCCTGAAGACATGATGGAGGTGTTGCTTTCGGCCAGACGGCCGGAAACAAGTCCCTGTACCGTTGCCGTTGGAGAAAGTTCTGCGACTGGTGCAGGGTTAAGAATGTGGATCCTTTTTCATGTGACATTCCTGTGGTTCTGTCTTTTTTGCTTTCATTGGCCCACAGGGGCCTGCAAGTGGGTACTGTTAAAGGTTACCTGGCGGCACTGTCTATATTTAAGCACTCGTCTGAGGAGTGTTCTTATTTCAAAATTCCGTTAATTTCCCAGTTTCTTAAATAACTTACTAATGTGTTTCCGCCGTCACCTTTCGTGGTGCCTGGTTGGGATTTGAACCTTGTTCTGAAATTCCTTATGGGTGCTCCGTTTGAGCCTTTACATTCTTGTCCTTTGATTCTGTTAACCCTTAAAACTGTGTTTTTCGTTGCAGTCACTTCCGCTCGCAGAGTTAGTGAGTTACCGGCACTTTCAGTTAAGCCACCCTTCACTGTGTTTCATAAGGACAGGGTTGTCCTTAGAGTTCGTCCTTCCTTTCTTCCGAAGGTAGTGTCAGAATTTCATTTGATCCAGAAGGTTATTCTTCTGGCATTTTATCCTCCTCCACATCCTGGTAAGGAAGAGGAGAAGCTCCATAGGTTGGATCCTAGGAGAGCTTTAAGTTTCTACATTTCTCGTATGTCCCGGGTCAGAGTGGATGATCAGCTCTTTATTGGTTACGCTGAAAGGCGTTTGGGACAACCTGTGACTAAGCAGACTTTGTCTAGATGGATCATCTTGGCAATTTCTGAATGTTACTGCTTGGCGGGTAAAGACCCTCGGGTAGGCTTACGGGTCCATTCTACTAGGGGGATGGCTGCCTCTACTGCCCTGCAGATGGGTGTTCCTATTCGTAACATCTGTGATGCAGCCACTTGGGCTTCGGTCCATACTTTTGTACGTCACTACTCCCTCGATTCTATTAATGGGCAGGATCTAGCCTTTGGCAAGGCGGTCCTTTACTCTGCGATTTGATTGGGCATTCTAATTTTCTATATTCTAAATTCTTTTCCTTCCTCCATACGTTGGTACTGCTTTGGGAGTCTGTCATAGATATGGAATACGTCGGAAGACCCAATCCCCTCGAAGAACAAGTTACTCTCTTACCTGGTAACGTGCTTTCGATGGGATGGTCCGACGATGTATTCCATATTGCTCCCTCCCTACCTGCCCCGCTACAGAATTTCTTTTGCGATTGCAGCTTACGTTTCCGCAAGGCTTTCTGTGGTCATACTGGCAGTGGTTTGGTGCCACATGTTCTAAGGAAAAAACTACAACTGAGGCTACGGGCATTGTGCGTCCTACTTATAACATCCGGTGACGTCGGCTTGAGGAAGGCCCTCGAGGACTGCGTATAGATGTCATCAACGCAGGACGCAGACGGCGAAAGATTTTCCGAAGCAGCACAGCTGTGATGATTACTGTCATAGATATGGAATACGTCGTCGGACCATCCCATCGAAGGAATGTTACCAGGTAAGAGAGTAACTTGTTTGTTAGTTGCCTAAATATTTATAATAAATGACCTATTTCTTTTATAATACATCTGAGTGTAAATGTATTCCTGACTATCGGTGTGCCCTGAGGTCTTTGTACTTACCTACAGCCCTTCTCCCTCCTAGAGTAAGCCTGGCAGCTCGTCCATTGATACCAAATCTTTTGGCTAGTTCAGGTCAAACCTAATAATTGGAGCCCTGTATATCTAAGAGTGTGTCTTGTCTGGTCCTACCAAAGGTGGACTTTTGTAAAACTCCCTGACAGTTTTTGAAAACTATTAATAAAAGAATTAAAATGAGTTGAAAATGTAGTCAGTATCAAAGCTCTTATTCACCTCTTTTAATGCTGTGCTACAGTTCCTAATAAGCGGTCGGCAGAGCATTGCCAAGTGTCTTTTACACAGGAGTTTGGGGTGTCGGCCCAGAGCCTCTCACTTTTTTTGTGTCCATAGAGGTTTGAGTCTCTGAGCAGGAGCAGCGAAGAATTGCACTCTCATGCGTAATTCATCAGTCGTGGAATTAGGAGATAAGTTCAGCTTCCAAATTCCCCATACGATCTATGCTCCTTGAGGAACCGTGGCATTAGGCAGTTATTCAGTACCATCCATTTTGTTTCAGAAAGCTTGTGCCCAGGACCCTGGAGCTGACCGATAAGAAAAGAATACATATGTAGTAGTTTGCATACTCGCATGAGATGCTGCAGCAGGTTCAGTGTACACCACAACCGGCTCCCAACACACCGTTCTTAGGCTGGAGACCGCCCCAACCACCCCGGTGAAATTGTGATTTGACTGGCCTCATCGTTCGTGCACAGACCCTGCAGATGTCCTGAAAGCAAAAGAAAAAATGTAGAGCACTTTGCATGCTTTCTCTCTAGTATGTGACAAGCTTCAGCAGGGGCTGCACACACCACCAGCGGCACCTACACCTATGTGAGGCCCAACAGCTCCTGTGAGCCCCCGCCCTGAGACCATGATGGTCCTGGGACTGATGGCAGAAGAGAAATCTAGAGTGCTTTGCTAGAGAGGCTGCAGCAAGGGCCACACCCACCAATTGTGGCCCCATCAGCCCACGTGAGCTTCAACCATGGGTCGAAGAAAGGTTGGGCATGTTGTTGTGTTTCGCGCCTTGAAACACTTGTGTATAGGCGCGTCATAAATGCCATATATCATATAATAACTCCAAGCCTCGAGGGCCAGATTCCATGTCGAATTTTCAGGATACCCCTCATTAATAGTCATGTGATAAATGTGCATAGAATGATTCTAAGTGTATGCATATTTTTGCTCATGAACATTAATTGGGGATATTCTGAAAACCCGTCCGGTTTCCGGCCCTCGAGGCTTGGAGTTGGACACCCCTGCGACTGTAGCCTGTCTGACAGCCAGGTAAAAAGGCAGTAAATAAAAAGGGTGAACACCTGTTAGCCTGGCCCGGCCTCTGTGCGTTTGCATAATGTGGCACCTGTTATCTCTGTACAGGTACACTTACCTTTTTCTTAACCGGCAACTAGCACAACCTGGCCCTCATGGATCACACTTGCATCTTCACCTAATTGCCAATTTGACCACCTCCGACCGGTTGGTCACTGCAGGCCCAGCACCTAACTGTGCCGGCCGCCACTGGCTCAGTCTTCCATTGCTGCTCCTCGTTTTGTCACTAGTAGCTTATGTTACTGGTCAGTGGTCAAATGCCTGGTACTCGGATGGATTTGGGATGTCTGGCCAGCGTCCTATGTGATCTGTGGTATTTGGTCGTTCCGACTAATCTGGTTACGCCTTATAGACTGCATCTATTTGGAACTTTTTATTGTTTTGCCTCTGTGTGTGTGGGTGTGTTCGGTAAGGAAGGGAGATGTGTTGTGTAATGACCTCCTGTGTGTGTGTGTTTGGTAAGGAAGGGAGATGTGTTGTGTAGTGACCTTCTGTGTGTGTGTGTGGTAAGGAAAGGAGATGTGTAATGCTGTCTTGCTGTGACCCTGTGATGTCACATGGAATGTTACTGTGTGGAAGGTGGAGTGTTTATCTGAAGGTTCCAGACTGAGGCAGTTAGAGCTCCCCTGTCTGGGTGATGGGGCCAGCGCTGATATAGTCCATACTCTCATGTATTTATCCTTCATGTAACTGTGTCTTTAAGTTCCTGTAATAAACCTAAGAAGTAACACAAGAAAGCCTGGAAGTCACTTCATAACACTTCTGTTTTCCAGAATTGGGCTAGTGTTGATCGACCCGCATTTAACATGTGGGTGATCAAGGTCGCCGTTGCACCCGTCATGTTATACAAGCCCTCTGCCATATTCCCCAGGATCACTATCACAGGATCCATGGGCAGGTGTTTCCTTAATGCGCCCAAAAATGTCTTTCCAGAACATGAGGCACTTACGCCAAGTCCGCCACATTTGCTCCAAGGTCCCAATTCACTGCACCCTCTCCAGCAAAGAGGAGAGGCAAGAGAAGAGATCTTATTAACCCACTGAGGGGTGAGATACCATCTAAAGCAAACTTTGTATCCAATTACTTATATCGTACTACATTTGGACGCTCCATGTGCTCATTCCCAAATGCGCTCCCAGTCCTCTTGTGCAATAGTTACCCCCAATTCCCTTTGCCATCTTTCCATGTGGGGTAATTTATCAGCAGGAGTGTCACCATCCTACAGTCTGTATAACATCGAGATCTTCCCCTTCTCAATCCCCTCTCGTAGTGAGATCTCTAATCCTGTGTGCACCCTGCTGGACGCACCGTTCTGTTTGCAATCCAATATCTGATGTGGGTATATCAGAAGCATTCCTTTTCCACTACGAAATATTGCGTCCTACATCTTTCGACTGTCACTGGTCTATTATCCCTATAGAGATCCATGAGTCGTGATCCCCTTATTTTCCGAGCTGGCTGAGTAAGTTCCATTCATACCTGATGTCAAATCTGGATTGTGACTAATTGAAGAGAGGGGCCCCAACCCCGCTTTCATAGCTTAACAATAAACCCCTCTTAATTTTAAAGCTCTATACCAATGAGATAGTGAACTTTCTTTCTGGTCCAATAACTGACCCAATACCCTTCAACCAAGGGTATTGGGGTATTGCAGCCCCGCAAGGTTGCAGCATGGCGTGGGATGGCTCGAAATGCCGGTCTTCTGGAGTCTAATGGGTCTCACCAGGCTCTGGGTCGGGGTCATCGTTTTCAGAGTCCCCAGGTTGATTGAAAGGAAGGGCTACAGCAGGCTCTGGTTAGATAGCAGGCTCTCCGGTCTCTGGAAATCGTCTCAGCTGCTTTTCCTTCATCATCCTCTTCGGTTTTGCTTACAGTGGTCGATTTGTCTTCAGCTTCCAGGTTCAGAGAATTTAACATGAATTACAGCACAGCTTCTGCATTATCTCCCTGCATTTTACAAAAAGGGGCAGTCTGGTTGTCCAATCGGGACAGCCAGCCCCCCACTGGGATTTGCCCCCATTCAGGCAAAGAGGGCAGTCAAAGGGCTGCCGCGATTTGGACTCCTCCCTCACTTCCTGCCTTCACAGACAGACAGGAGCCTGGGCGGGGATTCCAGGGGACTCCCGCAGAAGATAGAAATCACATAAAGTAATTTCCCGCCCTGGATGTCAGGTGGAAGGAAGAAGGAAGGACAAGAAACACTTAAATGGCAAATAACAAGTCAGGGGCCATTTTGGTAAAATGAGCACCCTTGGGTGTTTTTATTACAGCTGTGGACACAGCCCGCGGTAAAGGTGCACCGAATTAGTAAAAGGTATCACTGCCACCAGCCATTAAAGGTAAGCTTGTCACTGTAACAGAATTGTTACAGTTTAAATGTAAAATGGGATACATTTTATCTCCCCAGCACTCCACATAAGGTGGGGTGTGCTGGTTTCACAGAATAAAATGTCAAAGGGATCCAAAGATCCTTTCTACCCTTGGGAACTGTAGTTCTCTCAAGGTTAGCCAGAGAAAGTTAAATGGGGAGACCCTAGGGCAACCCAGCAACAACGGGCATGTATTGCCAAAAGGTTGTCTAAGAGGATAACTTTTAAAAGACACTATGGAGAGTCTAGAAAATGACAGCCATAAAAAGAGTGAAAGATTCTGTGAATGTGGAAAAAGGTTCCCACTCACAGAGATCTAAGGAAAAATAATCCACCAGTAAAGCAAGAAGTTGTGGGGTTGACACAGGTCAGGAAGATTTACTATTACTATGAACATCTTACCTAACACTGCCTAATCTAAACCTAAATCTAAGATGGGTTCAAGCTTCGACCATCAAATAATAAGACTAGAGTGGTGTCTTCTCAAATAAAAGGTCCTATACTAAGAAAAATCTGTTGCCAATCCTTACGCTAAATACAAAACGAAGTGTGGGATCATGTTCATAAGAAAGAAGCAAGTGTTCACAAATAATAAGTCAGGATGTGGTACTTGGGGTCTCCCTTCCCCACGTTTTCAGCAAGGGACAAGGTAGGATTCTGGAGCACAGCACACGCTCGAGCCCAACACGAGCCAACAGTTCGTCTCTCAGCAATCGGGACCATGGGTGGATAAGCCTCTTTACTATAAAAAGTCTTTCGAGGGGATTGGGTCCTCCGACGTATTCCATATCTATGACAGTAATCACCACAGCTGTGCTGCTTCGGAAACTTTTTCGGCGTCTGCGTCCTGCGTCGATGACGTCGATGCGCCGCCGTCGAGGACCTCCTCCGACGTCCGACGTCATCCGATGTGATAAGTAGGACGCACGACGCCAGTAGCCTCAGTTCCGTTTTTTCCGCGAACGTGTTGCTTCGTGTTTCTCGGTTCTAGCCTCGACTCTTTGGAGTTCTGTTCTTTCTGGTTCTTCGAGCCTGTTCGTTTGTGAATATTCCTTCGCAGCGATGTCTTCCACTTCGTCTTCAACCCCGCGTCCGGGCTTCAAGAAGTGCGGGGTGTGTGGGTCCAAGATGTCGGTGACTGACTCGCACGACGCCTGCCTCTGGTGCCTCGGGGAGGCCCACGACACGGATGACTGTGTCGACTGCCTGTCGCTCACTTCCAAGGCCTTACGCGAACATAAGAAGAAATTGTCGGTAGGTCGGGTGTCCAAGCCCCGGAAGTCGAAGTCGGCGGGGCTTTCGACGGATGATTCGAGGGGTGACTCTCCGCGTCATCGTCGGAGGTCTCGTCGGTCTTCTTCTAGGAGTCGGTCTCGCCACTCCTCTGCCTCTTCGAGGCGTTCTCGGAAGCGCCGTCACCGGTCGCCTTCCAGGTCCTCTTCCGAGGACTCTGCCCGGCACGTCGGTTATCCCACCAGCCGTGCGACGCCGGAGGAATGGGCTTCCTTCGGGAAGAAAATGTTGGCGATTCTTGAGTCGCAGGGTACTCAACCGTCCGCGCCCCCGAGTGGGGTCGGCCGTGTGAGGTCGAGAGACGCCGCTCGCAAGAGTGGTCGGCACGAGTCACGGGAGAGGTCCCGTTCGGACAAGGAGGCTCGTTCTCGCCGTACCCGTTCCAGGTCCCGGTCCTCGACGCGATCGAGACCGTGTGCACCTGTGATGTCTTCGAGGAAGACATCGACGTCTGAGGCGTCGAGGGCGTCGACAGGCTTTCTCGAGGCTCTGGCTCCGAGGAAGTCGTCGAAGCCGTCGACGTTCAGGTCGTCGAGGGACACGCTCGGGGCTCCGGCTTCGAGGGCTGTGTCGACGCCGCCGATATTGGAGGCGCTGCATCTGACGTCGACGCCGATTTCCTCGACGTCGACGCCGATCCTCTCGGCGCCGTTGCCGGTTTTCTCGACGGCGGCGCCGATTCGCTCGACGCCATCGACGCCTTTCGTGTCGGAGGTGCCCCGTGTCTCGGGTGTACCCCCTAGGAAGGCTCTGGCTAAGAGCAGGCACTCTCAGGTGCCTTTCCACCTCTTGGATTATATTTCGGAGGCGGATGAGGATTCGGTTGGACTGGTTCCTGATCAGGTGCCGGATGACATTGTCTCGGGCCATAGTCAATTTGACGATTTGAGGCAGTCGCTGCATGATGCTAGTGGTCTGGACACCTCTCCGGAGGTGGAATTTGGTCGGCCTGAGCCTGGCTCCCATGCCGATTCCTCATACCGGCGCCTTATGGCTAGGGTGTCTGAGTATCTGGGATGGTCTGCTCCCCCAGGGGAGTTTGTGCAGGATGATCTGACGGACATCCTTGATGTTGGTCCCCCATCTGACCCGGTTCTGCCATTCCATATGGCTTTACAGCGTAGGGTGGCGGCGGCTTGGACTGCTCCGGAGAGTCTCCCGGCAGTGGGCAGATCCTTGTCGCGGAAATACCGTCCAGCCAGTGGCGACCCCTGCTACTTGACCAGGCACCCCACTCCGGAAAGTTTGGTGGTGCAGGCGGCCACGGCCCCGGCAAAGCAGGCGTCGTACCCTACCATCCCTCCTGATAGGGACGACAAACGTTTTGATGGCTGGGCGAAGAAGGTGTTTTCTTCTGGTGGTATGGCGCTTCAGGCGGCCAACTCCATTTGTGCCTTGTCACGTTTCACGCACACTCTGTGGAACTGTGTTGCGTTAGCGGCTGAACATATTCCCGAAGGGGACGAACGGGTTGGTTTCCTTGCTTTGGTCCAGGATGGTAAGGATGCCATGTGTGAGTCCGTTCAGTCGGGTTTGGACTTAGCTGAATGCGTCAGTAGGTCCATGGCGGCGAGCACCGTGATACGCAGGTTTGCGTGGTTGCGGAAGTCGGGGTTTGCTCCTGATGTGCAGTCCCGGCTCCTCAACATGCCCTTTGATGGTGAACATCTTTTTGGCAGCAAGGCTGACGAGAGCCTTGAGAGGTTGCAGACCTCAAAAGCTGCAGCGAAGTCGTTGGGCGCTGCAGTTCGCCAACCTCCGCCTTTTCGTCCTAGGGGACAGCAGTGGAGGGGTGGCTCCTTTCGCTATTACTCGTCCTTTGGTAGAGCGAGAGGAGCTGGCAGTCAAAGGGGCCAACGCAGGGGTACCAGAGGTGGACGACAGGGTACCCGTGGTGCCAAGGCCGCTCGGGCAGTTGCCTCTTTGCCCTCAGGTAACGCCGCAGCCGCTCCTACTCAGTCATGAGGCCTTGTCCCATGGTTCGCCGGTTGGGGGAAGGCTGGCGCAGCATCTTGTAGAGTGGCGTGCCATTACTTCGGATGTGTGGGTTCTGGAGATCATAACCCACGGCTACTGTCTTCCCTTTCGGCACAGGCCTCGCGACAATCCACCGGGGAACCTCTCTTTGAAGTGTCCGGATCCGCTCCTTGCGCAGGAAATTCAAGCCCTGCTGGGGAAAGGCGCCATAGAACTGGTGCCTGTAGCGGAGAGGAACAAGGGATGGTATTCCCCTTATTTTTTGATTTCCAAGAAAGACGGGGGATTGAGACCCATCATGGACTTGCGCGGTTTGAACAAACTCCTCAGGAAGGACAAGTTCAAGATGGTTACTCTCTCTCAAGTCCTCCAGGCCCTTCAGCTTCAGGACTGGTTGGTGTCACTCGACCTCAAGGATGCTTACTTCCATGTGCCGATCCATCCCAAGCACAAGAAGTACCTGAGGTTCGCGGTTGGCGACTCGCACTTTCAGTTTCGGGTCCTGCCGTTCGGTTTGACCTCCGCCCCGAGGGTTTTCACCAAGCTCATGGTGGTGGTGGCAGCGCATCTCAGGCAAGGGGGGATTCACGTCTACCCCTACCTGGACGATTGGTTGATCAGGGGGAGCTCTCCCGAGCAGGTCCTGGATCATCTGTCCGTCGCCTGCCACTCCCTTCACAGGCTGGGCTTCTCCCTCAATTTAAAGAAGTCCCATTTGACGCCAACGCAGAGGCTCCAGTACATCGGAGCAGTGCTCGACACTTCCCTGGGGCAGTGTTTTCCTCCCCAGGTGAGGGCTATTCACATTCAGCAGATGGTGCGCAAGTTTCAGCATGCCCAGACGCTCCCAGCGTTCGAGTTCTTGAGGTTGCTCGGCCTCATGGCATCCTGCATTCTTCTGGTGCCAGAGGCTCGCCTGCGAATGAGATCTTTGCAGTGGGCACTCAAGATGCAATGGTCGCAGTCCTCCGGCAGGATGTCGGACCCGATTCAGGTGCCGCCCTCGGTCGCCCGGGACCTTCTGTGGTGGGCCGTCGAAGGCAACTTGATGAAGGGGGCTCCGTTTTGGCTTCCCTGGCCGGAGGTGACGATCGTGTCGGATGCATCCCTCACGGGATGGGGAGCTCATGCCAACGGGCTGACAGTCAGCGGTCGTTGGTCTCCGTCGGAGTCCAGACTCCATATCAATCTGTTGGAGCTGAGGGCCGTCAGGCTAGCCCTGAAGGCTTTTCTGCCGACTGTGCGAGGGAAGAGTGTCCTGATCCTGACGGACAACACGGTGGCCATGCACTACCTCAACAAAAAGGGGGGGGCAGGGTCACTTCCTCTGTGCAGGGAGGCGATGCAGCTCGAGTTCTGGGCCATCCAGCAGGAAGTTTCGATCTCGGCAGTTCATCTGGCCGGAGTCGAGAACGTGACGGCGGACGCTCTGAGCAGGCAGAGCACGATCTCTCACGAGTGGGAGTTGGCTCAGGAGATTCTCCTGGAGATCTTCGCCCTTTGGGGGACCCCTCAAGTGGATCTCTTTGCCTCCCGTGTCAACCGGAAGTGCGAAAGGTTTTGCTCGCGGGAATTTCCTCCAAAAGGAGCCTTAGGAGACGCGTTCGTGGTGGAGTGGTCGTTCCCGCTGCTGTACGCGTTTCCTCCGGTCCCCGTCATCCCGCAAGTGCTGCGGAGGTTACGGAAGTTCGGTTCCCGGATGATCCTCATTGCTCCGGCGTGGGCTCGGAGGACGTGGTACCCGGACCTTCTCGACTTGTCCATCTGCCCTCCACGTCGTCTTCCCTACCGAGACGATCTGCTCTCACGGGAGGGGGGTCAGGTTCTCCATCCAGAGGTCGGATCCCTCAACCTTCACGCTTGGCTTCTGAAAGGTTGAGGTTTAAGGATTGGGACCTCCCTGAAGACGTGATGGAGGTGTTGCTTTCGGCCCGAAGGCCCGCAACTAAGTCTCTGTACCGTTGCCGTTGGCGTAAGTTCTGCGACTGGTGCAGAGTTCAGAATGTGGATCCTTTTGCATGTGACATCCCCATGGTTCTGTCCTTTTTGCTTTCTTTGGCCCACAGGGGCTTGCAAGTGGGTACCGTTAAGGGTTACCTGGCGGCGCTGTCCATCTTTAAGCGCTCATCTGAAGAATGTTCTTACTTTAAAATCCCTTTAATTTCACAGTTTCTGAAAGGGCTCACTAATGTGTTCCCTCCGTCGCCTTTCCTGGTGCCCGGTTGGGATTTGAACCTTGTTCTTAGGTTTCTTATGGGTGCTCCGTTTGAGCCGTTACATTCTTGCCCTTTGAGGCTGTTGACTTTGAAAACTGTGTTTTTAGTTGCGGTTACTTCCGCTCGCAGAGTGAGTGAGTTACAGGCACTTTCTGTTAAGCCACCCTTCACTGTATTTCACAAGGACAGGGTTGTCCTTCGAGTTCGTCCTTCTTTTCTTCCGAAGGTAGTGACGGAATTTCATTTGGCCCAGAAGATTGTTCTTCCGGCATTCTATCCTCCTCCGCATCCTGGTAAGGAAGAGGAGAGGCTCCATAGGCTTGATCCTAGGAGAGCTTTGAGCTTTTATGTTTCTCGCATGTCCCGGGTCAGAGTGGACGATCAACTCTTTATTGGTTACGCTGGTAAGCGCTTGGGGCAAGCTGTGACGAAACAGACTTTGTCCCGCTGGATTATTTTGGCCATCTCGGAGTGTTACCGCTTGGCGGGCAAGGACCCTCCGGCTGGCTTGCGGGCCCATTCTACCAGGGGCTTGGCTGCATCTACTGCCCTGCAGAGGGGTGTTCCTATTCGCAACATCTGTGATGCTGCCACCTGGGCTTCAGTGCATACATTTGTGCGGCATTATTCCCTCGATTCCATCAGAGGGCAGGATCTGGCCTTTGGCAAGGCGGTCCTTTGCTCTGCTATTTGATTGGCTATTCTAAATTTTGTTTCTAAATTCTTTCCCTCCTCCTTGATTTGGTACTGCTTTGGGAGTCTGTCATAGATATGGAATACGTCGGAGGACCCAATCCCCTCGAAGAACAAGTTACTTTCTTACCTGGTAACGTTCTTTCGATGGGATGGTCCGACGACGTATTCCATATCGCTCCCGCCCTGCCTTCCCCGCTGCAGAATTTCTGTTGCATTTGCAGCTTACGTTCCGCAAGGCTTTGTGTCGGACTGGCAGTTGACTATTGTCACACGTTCTGGGGGAAAAAACTACAACTGAGGCTACTGGCGTCGTGCGTCCTACTTATCACATCGGATGACGTCGGACGTCGGAGGAGGTCCTCGACGGCGGCGCATCGACGTCATCGACGCAGGACGCAGACGCCGAAAAAGTTTCCGAAGCAGCACAGCTGTGGTGATTACTGTCATAGATATGGAATACGTCGTCGGACCATCCCATCGAAAGAACGTTACCAGGTAAGAAAGTAACTTGTTCTTTGCCGCCGTGGGCCTGATGTATTCAAAATAATAAGCAAAAGTCATTTTCTGCTTGCACGTTGGGTGATGCCTTTCACCCTTGGATCCCCCTCTTCCGGGCGCAGATCCCTAGAAAGTTCCTTAATGATATCAGGACATCCGATAGCTAGGTTTTCTTGCTTTCGAGCCACTGACAGGTTCAAAGTAAAAGATTCAACAAAAAGTTCTTTAGTTATTCTCAAGTTTTATTTGGGTGATAGTGCTTCACACCCGTGTTCCCCCTCATCTGGGCTCAGACCCTTCTCGAATATATCAGTTTCTCTTTGCCGGGTTCACTCTGGCATTGCATGCATTCAAAGGCTTTCCCTCTTGTTCTTTTCTTTGTTTAATTTGCAGGTTGGTGGGTGTTGGCTTCTCACCCTTGGATCCCCCTCTTCCGTGCTTCGATCTAACGCTGCTGTTTGCCTCTCTAGATCAGGTTCACTATGGCTTTCAATGCAATTTTCTTGGTGACATTCGCAAATATTAATGTCTTTTTGTACAGTGCACTGTGGACATCCCTCGGCCGCGTTCGCTCTTGTCAACTGTTAGGTACAGAGTTGGGGTAGTGCTCTTAAGGAGCACTACAACAATCTTAGCCTCTTGGCAATAGGACCCAACCTTTGGTATACGTCTGAACTACACAGGTTCATAGTGCAGTGGAGCAGCGAGGCTTATCTCAAGAGGGGTCAGTGTGAGCAGCAGAGTGGTTACACCAAGATTCACAGGGACAAGTATTCAAACAAACACTTAAACTCAAGGTTTCTTGATAAAACAATTATTTATTTATTTACCAGTCATTTATATAAGTCTTCTTTAGAAGGGAGCAATATTATAGTAACACACAAATACCTCCAAAATTCACACTCTTAGTTTCTAAATCAGCAAACACCCATTGGGGATGCCACACAGACACTTCCTACACCCTCAGGTGACATCAATTGTTAGAACACTGTGGACATTGATATGCTACTGTTGGCATTTAGAATAGCACTGAGATGTGGCAAAGAAGAAGGTTACTCAGAACAAACAAGGGATCACAATTATTATTAAGCAGATAAATACTTTTCAACTATCCCCAGTGTCATAGGAGAGAAGAGTCTTTCAGTGGAAACGGGCTAGGCCATAGTCAATAGGCAAAAGTCTATGTAGCTGAAGCACTTCTTGTAGGTAAGTAGAAAAGTCTTTGCACAATGTTTTAGAAGTCTTTAGTGAAGAAGAAGAATCAATGTAGGACCACAAGCTGTTGGGCTTGTGAAGAGTAGAAACAAATCTAAAACAAGAGGTAAGTTCTCTTAGACTTCACAGTACCTTTAGATAGAAGAAAAGCAGCAGATGACTTCTGTTCCTGAGCAGCTCTGCAGATCCTGGTGTTTCTGGGCCTCAGTCGTGGGGACAAGAGGCACGACTTCTGGGGACTCCTGCACTGCAATGGGACGGTTACCGACAGCAACCGGCTATCTTCAAACAAGTGGCAATTCAGTGTTTCAGCTCCTTTCGTCTACCACAAACCGCACCACCGCGGTTCCTGGATGTCGAGACAGACTTTCCTTGCATCTGGGGTCCAACACTCTGTTGAGGTGGCTCAGGCTCGGTCAGTCCTGCTTCCTGGGAGTTTGGAGGATCTTCCTGGAGCTCTTGGCCAGCTTAAAAGCAACGCACGCAAACTGGTGTTCCTCTCCCTGGTGTCTTGGTTCAAACAGCAACTCTGTGGAATTCCAACCAGCTTCGAGACGGATGTCCCAGTGGCTTACCTTGGAGTTGATTGGTCCCACCAACTCAAAGGGAGAAGTCGTGCTTGCAGGGGCTTCTCTGTCGATACAAATTTGGGGTTACAGCACAGCAGCAGGGCTTTACCGGGCAAACCAACGGTCCAGGAGTTGCAGCAGGCGTCCTCTTCAAGTTCTTCTTTGGATTTCTTAGTCCAGTGGTCGACTCCGCCTTCCAAGCCAAGATGCCTCGCCTTTTATGCAGGTTTCTCCCATTCATTTCAGCCTGGCTGTCAATCACCCAGCAGGGTGGCTGTCCTTGCCTGACAGCCAGCCGGCCAATCAACTAGGAGTGCATTTGGGTCTCCTAGGAGGAGACTAAGCACAGGGAGTTTGGGGCACCTCCCTCACTTGCCTCCCCCAGACACCCTGGAGCCAGAGGCTGGCTACAGTCATGAATCCCGCCAAAGACGAAACAAACAAAGGGAACAAACCTGGTTTGACGCGCAGAGTAAATCTCAAAAAGGACCTTTCCACAAAGAAATGGCAAAAGAAGAAGACCGGGCCATTTTGACAAAAATGGCACCCAAGGGTGCTTTACTGCAGCTGTGAACGCAGCCTGCGGTAAAGACACACCACAGTAGTTAAAAGTAAACCACTGCCACCAGCCAGTCATCGGGGAAAGGGTAACATAAAAATGTTACAAGAGAAGCTAGACAAAGGGGATAATAGGTAGCCCCTCCAGCACCCTATTGTAAAATAGTGTGTGCTGGGTCTAGAAATGTAAAGTGTAAAGTAAAGTCAATTTCACTTTACTGTTCTTGGAAACAGTAGTTATTCATGAGAAAGATGTTTTAAGCCTTTGGGGAAATATGTAAGACTTCCCTGTAGCAATACACTGAAGGTGTTGTGTGCTACAATGTAAAGAGATGCCTGTGGAGTTTGTCAGACTCCAAAAACCAACATAAACACAAAGTTCGAATCACATTAAAATACACAAGAGAGTGGGAAAAGGGTCTCACTCTCTCCAGGTAAAAATTAAAAAGTCCTAGAGTCCAGCAAAAGAGCTGGGGGTCTCTAAGGTAGAGAGGAATTAGCACATTTCTGATAATTCCCCCTAACATCAATACACTGTATGTCAGGAATTTGGACTTCGCCCCCTCTTTATCGACATCCCTATTTTGGGTTGACTCTTGCCAATCTTCTCAATCGTGCCTTTCTCATTCAACTCTTACGATGCAGGATACATTTCCCTTAGCTTCACAATCATCTGTCGGTCAAAGACTTTCGGCTATGCAGAAGATTTTACAAGACCCCTGTATGACCACTTTGACCCCCTTCTCGTCTTTCCCAAGGCCTTCTGGTAATGGTAGTTTCAACAATCAGGTAATTGGCCAGAGTTTCCTGATTGAGCACCCACGTGGTTCCGGACTCATCTGTTGCTGGTTTTTCCCTTTTTAGCATCAATAGCTCTTTATGCTTTCACAGTTCAATTAGCCGTTTGCTACTTTTGGTTCAACACAGTTCGGTTTCTTATCGGCTCTCCCCTCGACTCACCGGCTGTGATGATCCGCTTTGCATTCTTCTCTCTGGAGTCAAGGTTGGTAGCACAGAGACATGCGTCTCTCCCCGGCTTGTTTATCAGCAGAGGAGACTCTTGTGTACCGTTGACATCTGCTGCATCGCGTACTGGCTATTGTTTGCGGTCTTATGATGCCTTCTGCAAGGTTTCACTGGCCTTGGTCGGAATGGTCTTGTCACCCTCTCGGTTTGCTCCGTCTTTCTCCTCCTCTTGAACTGCTGTGCTAAGTTATCTCTCACAGCGTGCGGTCTGCCTTGTTCATATTGCGCTCCTGTGCTCCACCTTTTATCTCTCTGTTGAAGGGAAAGGGCCATTAGGCGTGTGTGGTTCTGGTCAATTGCCTTACTTTGCCTGACCCTGGTGTTGGGACATGTCAGGTAAATGGCTCGGGTGTTAGTACGCCGTCCTTCGTAATATGCCACATTGGAAAAAGGCGGGTAAAGTGTTTTTCCGTATCCTATGTGGTAGATTGGGGAAAAGGTGTCAAAAGAAGGGAGATACTGCGTCTCACCCGTCGGTGCTCCACTTCCACTCCCTGAGGCCCCCCCATCCAACTGATCCACCCTCACTGGCCACCCCCAGGAACTAGATCTAATAGCGATGGGTGTGTCCTGGCCACCTGGATGACAGATCCCCAGGGACTAGTCAGGGAGACACCTTTATGTTTCTCAAAGTGCACATTGTCTACCCATGTGCAATGTGTCTCAACAATGTTACTCAAAGCCGGTAAGATAGCTCAGCGGGTTGAGCGCTTGCTGCTTTGATCTGAGCATGATCTGCATGTCACAGGTTCGAATCCGGCAAGGCCAACTCAGCCTTTCATCCTTCCGAGGTCGATAAATGAATACCAATTTCGGTTGGGTGATATTGTATGTAAATATGTGCTCTGTAAAGCGCTTTGGATAAAGGCGCTATATAAATAACACATCATTAACATTAACTTATGGTGCAGTATCTGTGTCCCTAGACCCTTTATGCCCCCACCCCTCCTTCACTCAATAAGCCTTTTCTTTTATCGTCAATTGAAGATGGCATGTCCTTTCTTGGTCCTTCTTCTGCCGTGCAGGGTGGGCGAAGTCCGGGTTTCACTTTTGTCTTCAGCGGGATTCCTTTGTGAAGCCCACCAAGGCTCCAGCGTGTCTGTGAGGACAGGAAACTGGGGAGTTCTTTGTCTTTTGGTGCGCCTGCCTGGAACCAGGTCAAATTGGTGTCTGAGTGCAGATTGGCTGGGTTCCTGCATAAGAGGCATGGATTTTGAGGCTTAAGACAAGCTGACCCCAGGAACAGAAAAATTGATGAGGAAGGAAGAGGAAAGATGTCTGCAGCCACTTCCAGACGACCAGAGATGCCTTCTGTGTAATCGCTGCTGTCTGACCCCTTCTTCCAAGCTTCAGCAGAACTCTGAAGAGGACAACTCTCCTCTTTAGACTGCTGGAACCAATCAGTTTTGAGACGACCTGCATTTCCAGACAGTTCACAACGAGCTGTGACCTTCACTCGCTGCAAGCCGCCAATACCCTAGGCCCTGTGGCCATTGTTCAGTGCATCGTCTTCCTAAGATCGAATCCTCCAGAAGCTTTGGTGGACTCCTTCTGGGTCTCGAGAGGCAAGATTCCACTCCTTGAAGTCCCTTCACCAGAGTGCTAGACCGAGAAAGTGACACAAATCGACCGGGTGTTAAGTCTTCTTCACTGGTGCTTGCCAAAAGGCACCAAAATCACAGACTCCCAAAGAATCATTTGTCTAAAGTTCTTCACTCGACTGCTGCTCTGAGATCCATTCCAGTGCCCCCTCCTTCGTCTGCCTGACCAAGAATCCCGTGACTGGCTCTGCTGCATCATCTTTGAGGCATCATGTTGCAACCTCTTCTTCACTCCCAAGTTACGGTGACACTCTTGGTAGAGCTTGCCTAGAGTTGTTTTGCTGCTCCTGTATTGCTGGAGTGCCGATTCAGGTGTTTGGGAGTTTTCCCATACTTTCTCGACAGGGCTCAATGCTTGCATGCCTACAGGGAGCCTTTGCTGAAGTCCCTGACCCTTTTTCCCAACAAAGAGTATACTTACCTGTTACTGAAGACTTTCTCTGGAACTTTTGGACTTTCTACAGCTTAAGCCTTACCTGTTTTGCCTTCCAATCTGACTGTGAGACACTCATAACTAGATAGGGATAGACTTCTAAAGTGCTAGGCCTCTGTGAAATAATTACAAGTATTTACCTGCTTTATGCCGGTGTTGTTTAATCCATTAGTACCTGAAACAGATATTCTGAAAGTTATTACAAACGTTTTACTTACCTTTGAATTGTATACTGCCATTCTAAAAGCAGTACAAGGTGCTTTACTTACTGTGAATAAGGCATTGGTTTTTCTATGTTACTTATTGTGTGTTATAGTACTTACCATTCTAAAGAATTACCTTAGTGTATATATAAAATAAACCATTATTTAAATATGTCAGTGTTCCTTTGGGGCTATGTGTAAACTCCTAGGTTCTCCGTACTGCCTTCATCCCTTTCTCCCTCCTAAGATAGGCCTGGCTGCTCAGTTATTGCTACCAACAAACCCTGTGTGGTTCAGGCCTATATTATGAGTTGGAGCCCTGTGTCCCAAATGTGAGTCTTCTAAAGTCCTACATAAGGTGGACTTTTGTAAAACTCCCTAACACTACCCAAGCCATAGAATTACAAAACTTATTAAAAAAGTTACCAAACATTTCAAGCAGAGAAGGAGGTACCGTAAGTATCTTCAGTACTCAACACCCTTACTCCGGTTTTGGTTTAGACTGGGGAAGTCTAGAACGGATTATTAGAGGTCGGTTTTCCCACTGTTTCTTCAGGTCGCAGATGCCTTAGGACCGCGGGTGCAGAGACGGGTCCAGTTTGTCACCAGAGCTGGTGCAATCTGTTCCGGGGGAAGAATGCAGGAAGCACCACTGCAGCCCTCTTTAAGGCACTTGACACGATGTGGGAAAACAGGTTTCAGGGATTGCCACTGCTGCACAGCAACACAAAGGGACACAACTGCTGCGGTCAGAAACCACCTCCTATCCCACGACCCATAGATGCTGGAAAGATGAAAATCGGCAGGAGGACCTCTTGGCGGACTAGCTGTCGATCCCTAGAGTCCCAGCCTTTAACATGGGATGTTGACATTCCTAGCACGGCAGAGCAAACTCGAACTTGCCAGCCCACTAGATGGCCCAGGGACACTTCGGAGGAGGTGCACTTGCTAGGCTACCAGGAGACATTGGGAATGGTTGGCTCAACCACTCCAAAGGGTCGAAGCACCATCAAGTGACTTCTGCGATCAGTGGCCAAGCAGGTCATCTTCAGGTTAGTAGCAGGATTCGGTTGCCCAGCCTCATCACAGGTCTTCACTGGATCTCCCTTCGTCTGCTTGGCTTCTCAGGAATTTTGGATCCTTCTTCTGATCTCCTGGCACGGCTGACCCCTCCTCTTATTCAGAGTCAGGTGAGGGCTTACACTCAGCCCTCCAATGGCAAGATCCGCTCCATGCATGCACACCAGCAGTTGTCCAATCAGGCACCACTGGGGTCCTCATGCACGCATACACATCAGACATACTGGCACCAGTATGTGGATTAGGACCAGACAGTCCAAACACACTTCCTGGGTGCTACCAAATGTGACATGCGCTAGCCTGCGAAAAAAAGGTAGCTTTACCGGGGAAGTGTATACCCTTAAAAGGAATTTGTTGACAGGGAAAGGCAGGAAGAAGGCCAGACTACAAAACGGCCAAGGACAGACAAAAGACCTTGTGGCACAGCCATGTTTAAACACTAGCCACAGTCAGTAGCCAAATGCAGTAAACGCGTTTATGCTAACACAGAATACTTCCAAATAGAGAAAAAGCAACTGCTGCCACCAGTCTGTTCTTTAGTACATCTAATAGTAACCAGAAATTCCCTGGGGTTCTTCCCTCCATTACAACTCTCCTCTCCCTCTTGACTCCTCTGACCACCTAGCCGTGCCTTTCAACATCCGGCACATCACCCCAGTAAAGCGCTCCCAGCAGAAACCCATCAGACAAACCTTCAGGGTCTCACGAAAAGACCTCGCCAACCTCGACCTAACATGGACCGAACACCCCCAAATGAACTGTGACTCTACTGGAAGCACTCAGCGCCACCTCTAATCCTCCATCGACCGACATGCTCCTCTGAAACAACGCACCTGCAAACAGCAACCACCTGCACCCTGGTACACACAAAAACTCAACCTCAGCAAAAGAGTCATCAGGAAACAAGAGAAAACCTGGTGCCACTCCAGGACTGCATCCAACCTGGCGCTCCTCAAGGAACTCAGAGAAACCTGCCAACAACTCATCAACATTGCCAAGGCCTCTTGCTATCAGAACACCATAGCAGAAGCCGACAACAAAAGCAGAGCCCTCCATCGAAAAATCCACCACCATCAACACCTTCTTCATCGAATCCGCAAGATTCGCCAGCACATAGACACCAGCTCTGCATCCACAGACCCACCTTGTGTCCCTCCTCCGCAAAATCTCAACACCCTGGACAACATTCAAGACCCTCTCGACAGAGGACCTGGTAGAAACCCTGGCCGCTCTCAAAGCCACATCGAATACCAACGACATCTTCCCAGCATCCATCCTGAAGACCCGTCCGCAGAAGCTCTCCTTCCCTAGTTGGAGATCATCAACAGATCCCTAACTCAAGGCACCTTCCTATCGACCCTAAAAACAGGACAAATCCTTCCTCTACTAAAGAAACCCACCCTGGATCCCAATCTTCTCCCAAGCTACCAATCCGGGTTCAGACCCAGATGTAGCACAGAGACAGCAACCATACAGGTAGTCGACGACGCCCTCAACATCATTGGCGACGACCATCCCTGTCTCCTGGTTCTACTCGACCTCTTGGCCGCTTTCGACACAGTAGACCACCAGGCACTTACAGGCACCCTAAATTGGTGCATGGGGAACAGCAACCTTGTCCTACACTGGTTCAAGTCCTACCTCTCCAACCACCAGCGGTTTGTTATAATGGACTCATCTAGATCGCCAATGCTAACCATCACCTGTGGAGTCTCGCAGGGTTCCGACATCTACCCAGTGATCTTCAATCTATACAATTACATGGAGCTGCTGGGAGCCCTCCTAGCCACACACAACAGCCACATCCACTAATACATCGATGACCCGCAGCTATATCTCAAGATCAATGCATCAAGCACATCTATAGGCTCAAAACCTGTCTCTCGCTGATCCAGTCTTGGATGTCCAGTGCATACTTGAAGCTCAACCCCTCCAAGACCGAATTCCTACTCCTCAACAACAACACCACACACCCAGACATACAGACCTGGCTATCAACCATGAACTCTAAGGGCTTCACACCCGAGCTCACCTCCTGCGCCAAGTCCCTTGGGAGTCCACATCAGCAAACACCTCTCCTTCAAGTCACACGTATCTAAGAAAACTCAGACAACTTGGTATTAGCTCTCCCTCCAGCGGAAAGTCAAGCCCTTGTTCCCTACGTACAGCTTTAGATCCACAGTTCAAGCACTGGTCCTATCCCACCTGGATGGGGCCAGTGCACTCCTCAAAGGCATCCTATCGTCCTCCCTTGTGCCCCTGAGAAGTGCCCTACACGCGGATGCACGCCTCATCAAGGGTCTACGCAGATATGACCACATCACCCCGTCCCTTATCGACCTACACTGGACCAGAAAACAAGCCTTCTCTGCCTATTCCCCAAGACTATGGAACCTCCTCCCTGTCAGTATCAGACTTGCCCCCACAATTCAGAAACCAGTCTCTCCTCCTCAACACCTAGGCCATCACGTCGCCCCTCGCGCCCCGACTCGCTAGACGCCGCCCACACATCTCCACCCGCCACCCGATACAGCTGTACCCTCCTCTGTGCCCCTTGTATCCAACCCCCAACCCGCTGTATATCTGTTCTGTTTTTACTTTTTACCTCTGAAAAGCACTCCGCTATGCATCTGTAATGTTGTATACCTCTGTAAAGCGCTCCGTTGCTGCCCGAAGCTAGGTCCATGCTCAATAAATACCATTATAATATTAATAATAATAATATTAACTTGTGACTTTTCTATAGCTTGGTTCTGCCTTTCTGACACCATTCTGACCCTGAAAGAGACTCAGAACTAGATAGGGAAGGACTCTTAAAGCCTAGGCTCTGTAAAATGATTGCTAAGTAACTTACCTTGTGTTGGTGATGTTTCTATCAAAAGGATCTGAAACGAAGTGTAACAAGGTTCTTACTTACCTTTCAATTGTGTCACTATTCTAAAAAGCGTTGCCAGTTATTTACTTGCTAATGTTGGTAGTATAACTCTCTTTCCTGAAAGAGAATATGTTCTATAGTTTTACCATATAATTATTATTTACCTTTGAATTACATATGGTCATTCTAAAAAGTATTACAAAGTTATTACATTCCTCTTAATTGTTTCCACTCTTCTAAAAAGAAATTTCAGGCTCTGGAAAATGTTTACCTGCTTGTGTTGGCCTTGTACCTCCATGCTATTCCTGAGACTGAATAGCCCCCAAGGTTTACTATAACAGTGGTTTTACTTCCTAGAATTGCATACTGCCATTCCATAAGTCTTTTACACTGTGCTTCACTTACAAGAAGTATTGCATTAACTTTATATTGTGTTTGCTTATTACGATAGTACTTACCGTTCTAAGGAATTCTCTATACCTGTGTGTTTGTGTGTTTATATATAACAAACCATTATTTTTACATAACTCTGAGGGTGTACACGTTTCTTTGGGCCTATGTATGCTACACATTCTTTGTACCTCCCTACAACCCTCTCCCTCCTATGATGAGCCTGGCTGCTCTGCTACACTACCATTACCTTGAGTGGTACAGACTTATACTAAGCGTAACCGCCGGTTCAAATGGGGCCCGTTTAGGGAGGGGGTTAATAAGAAAATGTATAGAAACCACAAGACACAAGAAGAAGTTTAAAGGTTTGTATTCAATGTGTGTGCTTACTAATGGATTTACCGGACTGTACCACGTTGCCCACCATGGGGGACACGTGGAACACTGTACTATAAAACAACGGACATGTCTCCCCTGTCTGTGGACATGGACTCAGCTCACTTGGGAGAAGAAAAGAACTTTTAAAATTGACAATTGAAAGGAGAGGCAGGGGAAAGAAAGCGACCAGCGATTGGGCTTTCATCAAACACGGGCGCTACCCCAAAATCATCCAACGTAACGCTCCATAGAGCGGCCATCGAGGAACAAAGCGTAACGCAGGCAACGTCGACACCAGAGTCCTCTACTGACAACCTCGTTGTCGAGAGCCTGGCGAGAATTGTTTCCGAAGACACACGTAAGCAGACGACGAAACAAACGTCGAATACCGCACAAAAAGCTATGGAAATGCCGAAAAAGCATAAGAGTAGCCAGGAACTGCCCCTTTCATCTAAGGGCACTTCGGAACTACCGGAGGACTTTTCAGATGGCGACGGAAACCTTTCTTCGACGTTGTGGGAGCGTTCTAAGCGTTTTGAAGGTGAAAACACTGATTTCCCCCCTCTAGACTATTCAGGGGTCCCCCATGAGACCCTTGAAAGACTCCATTCTTGTATGGAGAAAATGGAAAGGTTTTTGGGAAACCAAAACCCACCCACACCCAAAAGACTAAGAGAATGGCCCCAGGATGACCCTAGGGTCAAAATTCCTAGGCTGTTTCCCCCTTCTACAGACATATATGACCTCACTGAAGAGGAGCAATACCTCCAGGAAGATGATGGGTGTTTGGGTGGAGAGGAAGAACATGAGGAAGAGGGGTTTGAAGAAGATCCTTATACAAGTGCAGGAGCTTTCGAAGAAGATACAGCTACCTCGCAGCCCTGGCAATCCCCATCAGTGCAGCCTTGGCAATCCCCATCACTGCACTCAGACCCTGATGTCTTTCACCCTTCTCCTCCCAAGGATTCACCTATTGGAAACACCTCTCCCATAGATGACCAACCTTCACTTAATGCACTATTGCGCAAGGCAGCAGCGCATTTTGAAATAGACACAGGGGAGACTCTTCCTGACATAGACTTTGTAGAGAAAGTTATTAAAGAAAAAGCCCCTGTTAGTCAGTCTATTCCGCTCCTGGCTTCTATAAAGAGAAGAATAACTCCTTCCCTTTCCAATCCTGCCTTAGTCAGAGGGGTCAACCCTCGGATAGAAAAGCTCTTCAGCCCTTCGCCCTCTGACCCGTTGTACATCAGAGGCCATTCTATTCCGGACTCCCTCGTAGTTACTAATACAAGGAAAAGAGCAGGGGTACCACTATCCACTAGTGAGGCACCACCTGACAAAGAGGGCAAAAAGCTCTACGCACTTGGGAAGAGAATCACGACGTCCGCCGCCTTTTCAACTAGGATTGCAAATAACAATTCCCTACTAGCTAGCTACGCAGATGCACAGTGGAGCAAGCTGCGCAGCGAAGCAGAGGACGCACCAGAACCCCTGCGTTCACGCCTGTTAGCTACATTCTCAGAGGGAACTCTTGTAAACCAGGGCATCGTAAAGAACTCCTTAGATGCCGCAGAGACGGCTGGACGTTCCCTGGTTCAGGGAATACTTCTCAAACGCCACGTCTGGCTGCGCAATTCGGGATTTAAGCCGGAAACCCAGGCTTCCCTGATAAATAAGCCCATAGAAGAAACACATCTGTTTGGGAAAGCAGTTGATGAGGCCCTAGACAATGCGAAGAAAGAGTTTGATACCATCAAAACTCTTGACCAAATTTCTAGGCCCCCTAACAGACGCGGCTATGGCAATAGACGCTCCTTTCATGGCCAACGCCAGCAGCAAAACCAACAGCAATTTTACTCTGCTACCAACTGGCCCTCTAACCAGGGTAACAACACCCAGTTCAGTCAAAGAGGCCATCGCCGTGGCAGGGGAAGAGGTCGCGGCTCCAGCCTCAAAGGTTCCACGCCCAATACCAACAAATGACCCGAAGATTCGGGTCCCCTCCCATGCATCACCGGTCGGGGGCCGGCTAACATCGTTCCTTTGAGCATGGGAGGGAATATCGTCAGACCTCTGGGTATTATCCACCATAGCCCACGGATACTGCATCAAATTCAAAGGTTCCCCGAAGTACAGACCCCCACGGAACCGACGCATGACACCGGAACACCTCACTATTCTTCTACAAGAAGTAGAAGAGCTACTGAAAAAAGAAGCTATAGAGGCTGTCCCCCTATCTCAGGTAACAGAAGGTATTTATTCAGTGTACTTTCTTGTACCCAAAAAGGACTTAACCATGCGCCCTGTATTAGATCTGCGCCCAGCGAACAAGTTTGTCAAACCCCAAAAGTTTCGGATGGTGACCTTGCAGGAAGTAATCCCACTGTTATCACAAGGGGATTACATGACAACACTGGACATGAAAGATGCATACTTTCATATTTTAATGTTGCCAGCGCACAGAAAATACCTCAGGTTCAAGATAGAGAACAAACACTACCAGTTCAGAGTACTACCCTTCGGGATAGCATCTGGACCAAGGGTATTCACGAAAGTACTGGCAGTGGCAGCGGCCCACCTGCGCAGGTTATCCATCCCGGTATACCCTTACCTTGACGACTGGCTCATAACAGGGGATTCTTACGAAACATGCTTCTCCAATACCCAAAAGACTGTAGACCTTTTGTTCCAACTGGGCTTCTCCATCAACGAAAAGAAGTCCAGCTTAGACCCCAGCCAAATCAAACAATTCCTAGGGGCTCTAATTCGAACAAAGGACGGCCTCGTCTTCCCCTCCAACGAGAGAGTCCAAAACATGCTGTTTCAGATCCCCCATTATGTGGCAGATCGAGAGGTGACGGTACGCAAAGCAATGCGCTTGCTAGGAATGATGGCGTCATGTATTTATTTGGTAACTCAAGCGCGCCTGCGCATGCGCCCAATGCAAGAGTGGCTCAACAGCCAGTGGTGTCAGGCCAGCGGACAATGGGACGATCTAGTGGTAGTCTCGCAGGCCTTGGTTCTCTCGCTACGGTGGTGGACAAAAGCAAACCTGTTATTAGGGAAAACCTTTGCCACACCCGCAGTGGAAGCCACTCTAACCAAAGACGCATCCCTTACAGGATGGGGGGCTCACCTATCCCATCAGACTGCTCACGGAGCGTGGACTCCGAGCTTAGCATCCAAGCATATAAACCTGCTGGAACTACGAGCGGTGTTCAAAGCACTGAAAGCCTTTCAGGAACACCTACAAGGAAAGACAGTGATGGTCCTCACAGACAGCACCACAGCCATGTACTACCTCAACAAGCAAGGGAGCACTCACTCTCCAGGACTGTCCAAGCTGTCCCAGAACATCTGGAAGTGGGCTCTCAAACACATGTTCCTACTATCACAACATGTACCAGGGGAACTCAATCTGTTAGCAGACAAACTCAGCAGAGACTTCCCCCTGCCCGTAGAGTACGAATGGCGGTTACAAGAAGACATCATCTTCGACGTCTTCACACAGTGGGTTTTCCCAGAAATAGACCTGTTCGCAACTCTGGAAAACTCTCAATGCCAAGATTACGCCTCCAGGTACCCCCAGAACCAGCCCAAGGGGAACGGTCTATCGATTCCATGGTCAGGGAAATTTGTTTACGCTTTTCCCCCCAACTCCCCTTCTCAACAAGATAGTGCACAAGATGCACCAGGAACAAGTTACCATGATACTGGTGGCCCCTATGTGGGCCCGACAGCCATGGTTCGCTCACTTGTTGAAGATGTCTCTATCTCCTCCAGTGAAACTGCCCTGCCCGTACAACATGCTGTCACAAGACAGGGGCAGGACACTGCACCCATGCCCTCAGACCATGAACTTAGCAGCCTGGCTCCTGAGGTCATAGAATTTGGACATTTACAACTTCCACAGAGGTGCATGGACATCCTGAGAGAGGCCAGAAAGCCTAACACTCGTCACTGCTATTCTAGCAAATGGAAAAGATTTGTCATCTGGTGTAGAGGGAAGAGTATCAACCCCGTTGACTGCTCTCCCACACAAATTATTCTGTACCTGACCCATTTACTGGACTCGGGTCTAGTATTCAATTCTATTAAAGTACACCTGGCAGCGCTTTCGGCTTACACCACTTCACAACTCAAAAGTATTGTGGTGGAAGATCCCAGTAATCAAAGCCTTCATGGAAGGGGTAAAGAGAATACACCCTCCAATAGCAAACCCAGCTCCTGGCTGGGATCTAAATGTGGTACTCACCAGGCTCATGGGGTCACCCTTTGAACCCATGCACAAGGCAACTCTTAAAGATCTCACTCTTAAGACTGCTTTCCTAATCGCTATTACCTCCATTAGGAGAGTAAGTGAACTACAGGCCCTTTCGGTTTTAGACCCCTTTGTAACAGTTCACTAGGATAAAGTGGTTCTACGCACACACCCAAGGTTCGCACCGAAATTCATCTCCAAATTCCATGTCAACCAGTCCATAGAACTACCAACGTTCTTTCAAAATCCTTCAAATCTAGGAGAAAAAAGCCTGCATACACTTGATGTGCGCAGAGCTGTCATGTTTTACATGGAAAGAACTAGTCCACTGAGAAAGACTAATCAGTTCTTTGTCTCGGTGGCAGCAGGAAGAGAAGGAGATGCAGTTTCAAAATCCACTATAACTAGATGGATTGTACAATGTATCACTCTCTGTTACACTCTTGCTAAGAGAGAACTACCCTTCAAGCCAAGAGCACATTCTACTCGAGGCACGGGGGCGTCCATAGCATTCATTGCAAATGTTCCCCTTGAGTCCATCTGCAAAGCGGCAACCTGGAGTTCTGTACAAACCTTTACAAAACACTACTGTCTAGATGCCCACTCTAGATCTGATTCCCAGGTGGGACAAGCAGTATTAAGACAATTTTTCTCTACTGTTCCTTCTCACAACCCACCTCCAACTCCGGGTACTGCTCGCTAGTCTATGCACAGCATGTGATTCTAAGCAGATTAACAAACATCAGAAGACAATGCATTACTTACCGTAAAAGCATTTCTGATGGTTGTATCTGCTTAGATTAACATTCGCCCTCCCTTCCTCCCCACTCCGATGGAAGGAACATAGACATCCTTTTCTATATCTCTCTCTTTTCTGTACTCACTCACGTCTAGAAGGCTCCCTCAGGGCAGAAAAATACAAACAGAGGGACCTCAACGCGTGAGGGATTATGGGTACAACGCACGTCACTATAGGGATAGTGTTACAGACACGCCTTGTCGACGTCCCCTTTTTCGACTACGAAAAACAAAATGCAATACTCCGCAGTGACCACTGTATGTCGGACCTATGCACAGCATGTGAATCTAAGCAGATACAACCATCAGAAATGCTTTTACGGTAAGTAATGCATTGTCATATTTTTAAACATTTGGATGGACCATAGAATGGGCAGGACGATGGAAAAGAGAGGAGGATGAACAAAGCCACTTGCAAGATCGGATTGGCCATAAACTCTCCACACAGAGTATCTGATTGCACCTGCATTCCTTTTATGGAATACCTCTGTATGCTCTGGGGGTGAGATGGAAGTCTCAGTCTCAAAATATAAACACCCTCTTTGCTGCAGGTTCTATTTAAGTTGAGTACTGTTATTTGTGTTGCTTGTTTTTCGTTGGATTTGTGACTTTAATCCTAGAACTATTCATGCATTCTAACCCAGTTTGCCTATCCCTCACCTCTCCCATTTCCCCACCACCCCGCTCCCCTTAACCTGCACAGGTGTATCCAGATCCAGTCAGGGTTGTGTCCGTGGGAATCCCTGTGGACAGATTACTGGTGGCCGGTTCCAAGGACGGAGCCCAGACATCTGTGGAGCTGTGCTGTGGAACGTAAGTGACTCACTTGCCACCCCTTCTTTGCAGAATTGCAACCCTTTGACAGGGTTCGCACCCTGCATGGGGCTGTGTCCAATGTCAAGTTATGGGATTATGTGTTGGTTATATATATACTTCATACATGTGAAACACATCAGAGACGATAGCCTCCGTTTAGGTATCTGTTATTTGTTATGTCGAATTGTCTGAAATATGTCTGACATTGGGGGACATTCTGGGATTTAAATGCAGGGTGGTGCACTTACACAGAAATATTTACACTTGTCTGGGTGTGCTCATTGTCTAGGGTTCATTTAGATCTCAATGTCAATCATGTCTGTAAAAACCTTCAATGTTATTCACTTTGCTCATACATTATTACATTAATGCCTTGTATATTAATTAGATGTTGTTAGGTAGATTTTCATTTTTTATGCACAATCCCCTCTACATGTGCATATGTGAGTCCCTGGCACTTTTTTGCTGGACCACTAGATTTTTGGTCTGTTCCCCTGAGTGAGTGGGAACCCTTTTCCACACTCACTCATTCTTTTGCCCTTTCTCTGGGATACCGTTGTATTTCTTTTCATACCATTTTCTTGGAGTTAATCTATCCCACAAGTTTTATGGCATCTGTCTTTTGACTTGCATCACACATCACTCTGTGCAGTGTTGATGTGAGCCCTTTGGGCTTCCCTTTTTTATTTTCTGTTATAGGGAGATATTTGTAGCCTTCTTATCTTTTATATTGTGAAATCAGCACAACCCACCTTATGTGGAATGCTGAGGAGTATCCCCTTTCTCACAGCTCCTGTAACATTTTGGTTACAGGGACAAGCTAATCTAAATGGCTGGTGCCAGTGGTTTTATCCTACATATTGTTGAGCAATTATTACTCCCAGGCTGCACTTACAGCCTCGGTAGTGAACAGAAGGGTCACCTTTGACACAAAATGGTGGCTCTGTTATTTTTTGGCCAATTCAAAATGGCTTGTCCCTTCTTGGTCCTTCTTCTGCCATGCTGGATGGGGAGGTCCAGTTTTGACTTTTATCCTTGGCAGGATCCCTTTGTGAAGCCTGACAAGGCTCCAGTGTTTCTGTGAGGACAGGAAATGGGTGAGCACTCTGCAATTCTGCTGTTCTTTGTCTTCTGATGTACCTTCCTGGAACCAGTTTGGGCAGCAACCACTCAGAGTTTGAATGGTGCATGGGTGCTGATTGGCTGGGTTGCTGAATAAGAGGCATGGATCCTCATAAAACAAGCTGACCCCTGGAACAGAAGAACCGAAGAGGAGTAAGAGGAGAGATGTCTCCAGCCACTTCCAAATGACCTCACATGCCATCTGAGTAATCGCTGCTGTCTGACCCCTTCTTCCAAGCATTAGGAGAGCCCCGAAAAGAAGACTCTCTCCTTTAGACTGGTGGGTCCAATCAGTATGAGGATGACCTGCATTTACAAACCATCCCACGATTAGCTGTGACCTTCATAGGATGCAGACCGCCAATACCCCGGGTCCTATGGCCATTGTGCAGTGCATCGACTTCCGAAGATCAAATCCTCCCGAAACATTGGTGGACTCCTTGAGGACCTCCAGAGGCAAGATTCCACTGCTTGAAGTCCCATCACCAGAGTGCAGGAACGAGAAAGCGAGACAAATCGACCAGGCAGTAATCGTTCTTCACTGGTATCTTGAAAAGGTCACCAAAATTACAGAACCCTGAAGAATCATTTGTCTGAAGCCTCTTCACTCGACTGCTGCTGTGAGATCCATTCCAGTGTCCCTTCTTTCTTCTGCCTGACCAAGAATCCTGTGACCAGGTCTGCTGCTGCTACTTCGTGGGGGCATTGTGTAGCATCTTCTTCTTCACCCCTAAGGTACTGTGAGACTCTTGGTAGAACTTGCCTAGAGTTGTTTTGCTGCTCCTGTGTTGCTGGAGTGCTGATTTGAGTGTTTGGGAGTTTACCCATACATGTTCGCCCAGCCCCAATGCCTGTGAGCTGTGAGGGAGCTGTGAGGGGTCAGCAATGTGAGGCGGACAACTTGATAAAGGTTTTTCACAAGAAGCCATTTTATTAAATAATAAGGGTTTGATAAACGCTTCACTATTCCTAACCTAAAAAGGATTCCCCTGCCTTTCGAAATAAACTAAAGGAAAACACTCTAAAAAAAGGAATCTGTCCCTCACACTTGTACATACATCAAACTCATACAGGCAATAAATGGCAATTCAGTTATAACAGAAATAACAGTTATATCCTTGTAACCTGGGTCTGAGCCCCTGCCCCAGATTCAAAGCAGGAATTTCAATTAAAGGTTTAAAATAATAAAATTCTGTTTTGTAACAAAGTTCTGATTATAGAGTTCTCCTTGCGTCAAAGAGGCTTCCACTTGGTCTTTAACCAACAGTTCAACTGGACGACAAGCCTTTAAGACAAGCCTTTAACTCTATAATCAAAAATTAAACTATATGAAAAGTCTTAATCTCTTCAGGTATTAACAGTTCAACATGACTTCTTGTTTGTAAGAAATGGACAAACACCTTTGCAATTCTTCCGTATGATTAAATGAGGTTTTGTCAGGATGATTCAAAAAACACTTTTAGTGAACTTGTCATTTCTGCAATTCTTCTGTATCAACAATGATGGTTTTGTCAGGATGATTCCATTGCCATTCATGAGACACTCTAGTGGACTTGCCACTGCTTCTTTTGCAAAACCTTTAACCACAAGTCTGTATCAACAATCATTTCTTCTTGGTCCACTAACCTGCCAAGACTACCACTAGCGAAGTCCCTGTTCCGGTATACTCGCCTGCCAGAACGAAAAACTCCTAACACTATTACAAATATTCTGTGGTGAGGTTTACTTGAAGTCCTTTTTAAAAGAAGACTTCAACTTCCAACAACATGACCATACACAACTCCTTCTGGGAAAACAGGATTCACACTGGTGCTGTTTCTTCCACTGTGTGTTTGTTGCCCTAGGCAATCCAGGTTATACATCTCTCCTTGTGGACTTCTTCTGCTAGAAGGGCATCTCTCCTGCTACTCTTGTTTTCCCAATTTGACACAAATAACTGCAGACAATGTTAATTTATCAAATATGCCCCCTGTGGCTTAGGAAATGTTTGTAAAGGTCTTTCTCAACTATTGCCTTCTTCGTACTATGGGAATAATGGTTATAACTAGCCTGCTTCTGTATTGCCCTCTCTTGGCTTTGGCAATGACGGTTAAGATTGGCTTTCTTAAGTATTGCCCCCTTGTTGTATTGGTAATTTCCTTGGCCATAATAGCAATAATTATAACATTTTCGTTCTCTTATTTTCACATAGTTCCTGCTATTCCAATTTAACTTCTTAATATCAGTTTGGTATTCAAAATTACTTTCAGTAGCTAACGGTTGCATACAGAGCATACCGGGGTTACCCATTACTGGTGAACTCACCGGTGTCTGCAAGCACATCCGCTCGATCCGCTGCTGCTGCTTGATCTGCCTCTGCTGCTGTCTCCAGCACATCTGTCTGCTTCAGGTTGTTTCCTGTGGCTCACACCGGTCGGGAAAGGAGCGCTCCCCACTCCCTGTGAACTTGGGTGCTCACCAGCCACCGGGATACAAAACACTGCAAGGAGAGACTCTCTGTCCAGGGGCACAGCTTGTCTCACCAAAGCTTCCTGCTGCGCAACCTCTACAAATAAGGGCATCAATGTTGGGGCACCCTCTCAGGACCGACACCCGCAATACAGATAGCAGCAGTTCCGGAGTCTCCATTTTCTTTCTGCTACAACTGCGACCCACAGCCTCTGCAACTGCTCCACCTCCTGCATCTAATGGCCTGCACCTGAGGGGGGCTTATAAATTTAAGAGTCCCACTCAGGTGGGGTCATTGGAATCAATAGACTGCATCTTGCAGTCCAAAGCCTCTGAGTTCCTCTTCCTCGTCCCAGTACTTAGGGTATTGTGTTCTTCTTATCCTCTTCTTCAGAAATACAAGCTTCAGCATTAAAGGATTTACTCTGTTTATTAGATGAACCATTAGGGATTTTTTTTTTTTTTTTAGAGTAGTTACTGTTTGTTTCAGAATTAAGGGAGAATTATATTCAACATAAATCAAAGTTTTATTGTTGTGATTCCCACTTCCATTGTTCCTCTGTTGATCACAAGTCTTCTCAAGACCATCAAGGTGGGTAGTTTTATAAAAAAGAAGGTTTACTCGGACAGCAGGCTATTAAATATTCTGGTATCCTGGAGATCTCCTTCTCTGAAGAAGATAAATACTGCTTCGCTCCTAACGGAATCCTCTTGTTCCCTTGGGGCCCTTCTCCTCCCAGATGATCCTCTCAGCTTGTACCACCCCCAGAATTAGGATCAGGTAGCGGCTGCTTTCCCCTGGCCCCCTTGGAGGATGCTCTAGGTAGGGTCTTTATGAGGACTACTCAGGATTCGTCACAGAGCCTTCTCCAAAGTAACTGACCCTTTTTCCAACCAAAAGTATATATAGGTTTGGCCCACTGTGCACTTGCAGATTTTCCCCATTCCCAGTGTTGTTTCCCCTTCCAGGGTTCTGGACCTGCCCTGTGCTCATCGTGTGTGACACGTGCAACGATGTCTGTTGGGATTGTCCTTGTGAAAAATTCCCTATATTCTGTGGTTGCACCCCTTGCCCTTGCTGCTGCACTGTATGATTCTGTGAAACGCCCTGTTGTGAGACTGCACATAGATTCGCTGTGCCTGCTCCCATTTCTTGGCTGTTTTGACACGTGCCTTGGCTTCTACATGTGCGCGCCAAGTGCCCTGTCACTCCACACAGCCAACATACTGGCGGTGGTTGGTTTATTTGTCCGTGTGACATATCCGAATTACCATTTTGCAAGTTTTGAAAGCCTCCTTGATTACCTTGGAAACCTCCCTGATTGCTCTGCCATCCTCTTCCTCTAAATCCTCTTCCCCTCAGGTAAACTCCTGCGTTACCCTGGTTGATCTGTTGTGGATTAGCCACGTGTTGCATGTTTTGTTCAGCTGGGCTAGTTAGCATGGCTCACTCAAGAGCATACTTTGATCATTTCTTCTGCATCAGCTTTGCTTCCTCACCCTTTTGGGTTGCCTCCTTTTTTCGATTCTTTTCTTGCAACAATCTACAGTATTGTGCGATAGTTAACTGTATTTCAGCCCAAGGTTTAGCCTCAACTCCAACCAATTTCTTGAGCTGTTTCTGCACTGGTTCTGGCAACCCTTGGCACAATATGTGGTAAAACACTGGTATAGATTTCATCCAAGATTCATGGGTTTCGAGTATCCAAGAATCTTGGAAATTCTGGATATAAATGAACGGATCTTCTGACTCCTTCATTTTTCGAGTCAATATAGCTCCCATATTGGAAGTATCTGAGTATAGCACTCGCAGCGTTTTCCATACTGTGGCTCTACAATTGTTAAAAGGAACTCCGTTATGCGAGGTATTAATTGTGGTTACACCAGGGTAGCCGGCCCGTGTCCACACATCATCTACTCTCTCACCAAGTATGGTGAGCAGGAGACCTTTAATGTCCCCTATAGCTAGCGTTATTCCCCCTGTCATTTTTTCTGACTCGTGTATCCACTTCCCGGCTCCCGATGTCAGCATTGGAAGCTTGTTTTTCAGGTTTTCTCAATCCATGTGTGGCCATGGAATATATTGTAGTCTAGCTCTCCCCTTTTCTAGTAGCGGAAATTGGAATGCGCATCCTTCTTTCTCTTCTCTCATAGCTCTCCTGTCTATTGCAGGGATAATAGTGCTGCATCGCCGTCTGCTTGGCAATGTCCTCAATTTGTCTACATAGGCTGGTGACGACATCCCCTCTGACCCTGGGGTATTCCTTCATGCCGGTCAGACTGTGCGGCAAACTCTGATGTCCTCGGTGCGGACTCGCTAGCGTCTGACCATCGTACCCCTTTGTCCCTTGGGAGCTGCCTTTCGCTCCGTCTCCCTTCTTCATTTGTCTCGCGCTCCGTCTCCACTCAGGAGTTGGACATTGATTGTTCCTAATTCACGCAACTCCTTGTGTCATCATTGTTTCTACTGATTTCTAATCTGTTCAGGGACAGTTTCCTACTCCCACTACTTCGGGTGACATCCTCCGTGCCATATAACTGAGTGCTTTCCAAGCGCTCGTCTTCCCCCTCTCCTTGGGATATTTGTTCTAGCCCCATTTCATCATATATTTTATCGATCGTTTCCCCGATGCTTCTGGTGTTGAAGTCATCATTGATATTTTCCCTTGACGTGCCTGGTACTGAATCGTACGCAGGAACGAATTCTTCAATGTCTTCCCAGTCTACCACTGGATCAGGCTTTTTAACTTCCCTCTCCAGATATTCGAGATCGCGTGCCCCCTGTATACGCTTACGTTATCCTCGCCTCTTCGCTGACCTTACCTTCTTCCCTCCTCTTTTCATTTCTACGTTCATCTGCCCATCGAACTTCATCTCTTCGTCTCCTTATCCTTTTTTCACGTACCCTTTGCTCTTCTTCCAACCTTTGCTGTTTTTGTCGTGGTGATAGGCTGCTCTCTGTTTGCGATCAAGCTGCTTTTCTTGCTCTTTGCGATATAGCTGTTCTCGCATCAACCTATCTTTCCTCCTTATCCTTTCGTCCCTCAACTCCTTCTCTTTCTCCTTTCTCTTTGCTTCATCTAACCTCTCTTTAGGTCTCACATCATCACTTCCTTTTCCATTGAGTTTCAATAATATTTGTCCTCCCATCCATTCGTCTTTTGCGACTGCTATCTCATCAGTTCTATTTTCACTTCCTTTCCACTTCTTTCCTTCTCTCTCCTTATCGAGAGATTCACTTGTCTGTGCCTGATCCTTTCTTTCATCATCGCGTCTCCCTTTGTCTCTTGGGACTGCGGAGGTAAGATTCTTGTCCTGATCCTTCTCTTGATTTTCGTCACTACTGTATGTAGGTGACTCATAAGGGAGGTTGCTATACCCTGTGGCTGCTTTAAGCTCTCTTAATGGGTAGAGTCTCTCAGGCTTACTTCCCTCGGTTTCTGTTTCAGGCGGAGCAGGTGGCGCGGTAGAAGTCTCACCCCCCTCCGTGCATACATTTAATATCCAGTCTGCAGGTGGTTCTTCCTCCTTTGACTGTTCGAACATTTTCCAGAGTTCTAGAACAGCAAGGAGTTTCTCTAGCTTCTTGCCTGTATATGTGGCAAGCAAGTAAGTCATCATATGCTGTAAGACGGCTTTAGATAAAGACCCATTTTGTGGCCACGGCATAAACATCTTGTGAGCGGTACCCTTAACCCACTCGGGGCTGTATTTCTTTAGCTTAGGTGCGTGTTTCGGCAGCTATTTGCATAAGTGTGCTAATGGAGTAATGTCTTCCATGCTTAAATCTGTTTCTGTTTTCCTCTTATACAACACTTTTCAATGCGTTCATGCAACCTTAGCACTTCCAACAATATGAGCGAGCACCAAATATCGCAAGCTCCAATCCAACGTTTTCCCGTCAAAATCTTTTATCTCACCAATTTACTCAAAAACATCAATTCATATGCGATTCTGTCTCAACTATTGAATCGCGTAAAATCTGATTCAGTTCTAAACAACAAACAACAAAAATTCCTTACGTATGACACCCAACAGAACATGTACGACAGACAATTTACAGACTAGACAGACACCAGCTGGACACGGATATCTCTGCCTCTAATCATTACCCCTACATGGAGTTTAAACAAACCTCGTTCACAACGTCTTTAAACGTGGTGGTAGCCTAGTCGTCCCCTATTTTGTGGGGCTCTGAGTTGACGTTTCTTCTGACCGCTATATTAAAGCGCAGGAATAAGGCGAAACCTCTAATTTATCAGGTGTTTGCCCTGGTATCCTCTCTCTTCTCAGGTGTCTGCTCGCCCTGGTATCCTATCTCTTCTCGGGTGTCTACCCCGGTATCCTCTCTCTTCTAGGGTGTCTACCCCGGTAACCTATCTCTTCTCGGGTGTCTACCCCGGTAACCTATCCCTTTATTCAATTATTCTCTAGTCATTATCCCCTTATATATATACAGCCTTCTCTACTTCTGATTATTTTGTTTTCCCTCCTCCCTCCGTTACCTTTTCCCTTTACTTGTTCTAAAGCCTATGACATTTGCCAAAGCACTCAATTTTTTATTTCACTCACCGTTCGCATCGTTCCTCTCTGGACCCTCGGGATCTCCGCCTCCATTACCGCCTCCTTCAGTCTTTCACCTGATCCGCTGCCCGTAGGAATGGGAAGGGTTATGTTTTGAAACGGGTCCTTCAGTTTTGGATCAATTATACTACCATTGTCCATGGGAAGCTTCACAGTCTACTCAGCCAAATGGCGAAGGACTCATGATATTGCCGAAGACCTAGAGTTACTTATTGTCGACGGTCAATAGGTGTCTTATCAATAATCAATAATCGATGGTTTAAACCATCCTCTGCTACCAAGTGTACAGGAGGGGGAGTGACCTCTGACGGGCCCATAGGATCAGAGCTCACCCTCGAGTACTTTAAGACGAGATAGCTGCACCTAGAGGTGGATGGGGTGCAGGATTCTCTTACTTCCAACAATCTTCATTCGAACAGCAATAGTTATAGTCAAAATTGGTCATCATTGATTTGCGCATATGATTCTCATTTCGGCCTCGCCACCAGCCTGGGCCTCCTTATCTCGGCCTTCACGGGGCAGGCTGCTCTGCTCTTAAGTTTAGATTCTCCAAAGTTACTGTCAGCCTCTCTCTTGGTTTGACCTCGACTTCCCAGGCACGAGCTGCTTCTTGCTAAGTTTCGATTCCTCCTGTCTCCTCTTGCTTTTAGCTGGCATACGAATCCTGGCCTGTTTGACCTCTAGTAACCTGGGTTTAATTCTGCTTTTGTATAAAGTGGATTTGCACTTATATAATGTGCTTCGTTGAGGTAGATACATAGTTGGCGCTTGCCGCTCTATTCTCCTAATAAGTATAGCAAGCCACACTGTTTTCTTAGCATCCTGCGTTTCAAGCATATGTACAGGCGTTAACTGGTTGGATATTTTCATCCAGCTTTATTTAGTTTCTTTATATTTCAACATTGTTTCTTCTTCTAAGTTAATTACATCCTTATTCATAACATTTTTTCTTTGTGTGTTATCCTTTGGTTGTCATTTCGTTCATCTGTGCGTCTGTCAAGACGTCACCATTCGTCTTCAATTAAGGCTTTTTGAGTTTCTTCTGCGATAGTGTTTAAACAGTCTTCGTTTCTTGTCATTTGCTGGTATGGTTGTCTCAATGGATATCTTACTGCCCATGGTTGTCTGGTTATTGGCACTTCAACAGGTATTGCTCTTCTGATGGGCACTGGGCAGAGCCCTAGGGTGGCTCTCTGCTGGTTTATTTGCTCATCATATGTTACATATCTCGGCGTCTATGTACCTGGTACTTCAAAATGGGTGGCTGGAGTGCAGGCCATATCTGGGACCTCCTCTACACTGGAATTGGGGAAAGGGATCTCATCCAAGTCATCTGTGTGCACATATTACTTTGGTCGTGTTTGTGAAGTGCGTATGTCATGTGGAAATTGTTCACAATGGCATTTAACTTTCTGAAACCTAGGGCATTTGCACATCTCCACTGGAAGAAGGGTAACAGTGTAGATAATAGTCTGGAAGAACATGAGGGAAATATACCTTTGCAACAGTATTCAAATGAATTCAGCAACCATTTTAACAAAAATGCTTTTTTTAAGGATATTGTTTTTATGTGAAATCATGAACTGCCAAAAATATAAATATGTTTAAAAAAGAAAAACATCGTCAACATCTTTCACTTGTTGCCTGCCAGTGTGTGTGGATCTCATGGTACAGTGTAGACATCTAATTAGCAGTGTTGTTGTAGTGTTGTATATAAAATGTCCACAGTTTCTGACTCCTTGCGTTTTTCACCCTCTCTATCCCCAGGCACTTGCTGCGGACTGGGGCCGTTGGAGACGTGGTCATCGTATCTGAGCGTCAGTTGGTGAAGGGAATCAGCCGCATTATCGCTGTGACCGGGGAGCAGGCCAAGCAGGTCAGTCATCTTCTGGGTTCAGTGGCAGGTGAGGATAGCATCTTACAGAGCACAAAACCGGGACAGGAACTGTTGGATGATATATGATGATAGGTTATTTATAATGCGCTTAATACCCAAAGGTTTCTAAGTGCGGACCCAGGGATCAAACCTGTGTTGCTCTGTGTCGTCTTGCTTCCAAGGCGAGCACGTTGCCCCTTAGCTATCCTCCCGAGACAATGGATGGACACACCTCCCCTGATTCTGACCTTCCCAGTCACCTTTCTTGTTCAGCCTCCCGACTCTAGGGCCTAGCTAGGTCCAGTCTACCCAATCGCACCTCTTTATGCAGTCTAGGTACTTATGCTGTATGCAGTCTAGGTACTTATGCTGTTTAGGTACTGGTCTTTTCCTAATGGCTTTCTTTATCTCCCAGGCACAGGCCCCCACTCTCTGCTCTTACACCGTCTCTTTCGGGTATCTGATAATTGGCCACTTTTCCCACACAAAGGTCTGGGGTTCATCTTTCTCCAACCTCCTTATTCCCTCCCTCTCCAACCTCCCCTTTCCAATCTTCACTCCCTCAAGCACATTTCAGTACCTGAACCCTTTAATTCTTCATCATCCCCCTCCTGTGCACAAGCAGCACTGTCCCACTCCTCAAGTCTTATATTGCCTCCTCTTTCTCGTTCTCCTCTTCTAGCTATTTTATGTCTCCTTCAACCTCCTCCCTCTGCTGTGCAACCACCTTGATAACTCTTCACAACCCCTTCCAGGTCCCTACTCTCCTCGACTTCCTTGATACTTCACCCAACCAGCTCCTGATTGCTCCACTATACAGTCTTTCAAATGTCCTCCTTCCACCTTCTTGAAACTCTGCTCTTCCTTGATCTCTTCTGCAGCCTACTGGATCTCTTCCCCAATAACCTCCTCCGCCATGTCTCCTCCTCCTCCTGCTTTTCCCCAAACTTCTCAGATGACTCTCTTTCCTCGAGCAACAACAACAGACTTACAGCTAAGCCCCTGTTTTGGACTTTTACCACCTGAAGCACTGCAGCTTCTTCCTGAATCCTTGCCCCACCTCCTCCTTTATAGTTTTTACCTCCAGCTCCTTATTCTCTTCATTGTACACCAGGGTCATCTCCCCCTCTGGTCTTCCAGCTCCTCATCTGGTCTTCCAGCTCCTCATCTGGTCTTCCAGCTCCTCCTGTCATGCCGCCACCTCCAACCTCTCTCCAGCCCCACTTGTACTCCTTTCTCCAACTCTTCCCCAAACCTCTTTTTCCTGCTTCAACCGCCGTCCCCTCTTTTTCATGCTCCCACACTGACCGACTCAGACATTGGGTTCTTATGCGGCCTTAGCCCCGCCTCCCAGCCTATATTTGGGGAACGGGGATTCAGATGTGCCGACCTTTTAGAAGGTGCTTGGGAATTGCAGTTTCCTAGGACTGGCTGTGTCTCCAGTGCCTGATGGGCCTCGGCATGCATGTATGCCATCTCGGATTCCCAAGTCCCACTTTCTGTTTAGATTGCTTGTATAAGCTTTGGCTGGTAGGCCGCGTACCTGATATGGCTTCCAAGTCTGAGGTAGATCAAGAAGCCGGTTAGGTTACTCAACCTAGCCCATTGGTCTCTCTTTCAAGTGGTTTCTGTACCCGTGGGAGGGGGCCCTCTCGACCCAATGGGGCTACTGCTCATAGATTTCCTTTAAGGAGCCCACCTTCTACTAGGGTACAGGATACAGTTGGAAATTATCCTCTATGTCAAACGTGGATGGCGAGCATAGCTACATAGGGTAGAAGTGAGCATATCCTTCAACCCAAAGGGATTATGGGACTTGTAGTGCCCATGTGACTGGTACCTGCTATACGAGAGGGCTCTGGTGCAGTACTCCAGGGGATCCCTTGTATTCCTCCTTCATGGCAACCATCCTGGGGCGGGGGGAATAGGGCAGAGTTCCTGGCCCCTAGGGCAACTGCAATGTTGTTAGGGAGATTGATCAGTTTTATGCCAAATCCCCTCTACCTGTGAGACCCCCAGCACTTTCCTTTTTTTAAAAGTTTTTTTATTGCGTTTTCTTCAAAGATATAACAAAAGAGCAAAAAAACAAACAAAACAATCCTAATCTTTCTCCCTCCCACTACCCTTCCCTGACAGCAGTGAGTACCAAGGATTTCACGGAGTAATAAGGATTAATCGGATTTACATTATGTTCAGAATTCGTATGTTATGTGGAAATCATTGTTGCATAAAGTCTCCTCTGAGATGGTCCAGAATTTCTCCCCAGTCTTTGCTGAATCTCTCTGCTTCCCCTTGTATCCTATAAGTTAACCATTCTAATGTCAGTACCTCCCACAACTTGAAGCTAGTCTACAATGGTCAGGGGATTTGTCAGTTTCCATTTCCTGGCTAACACTAGCCAGGCGTATATCAATGGCACCTTCAGGGCTCTCTTCTGGGGGTTTGAGGAGTGTACGGAATCACGATCCATAATACCACTGAGCCATCCCCTTGTTGTGAGTGTATGCATAGCTGGCAGCATCTGACCGATCTGGTCTTTAATGTCACACCAATATAATTATAAATGTATTCTCTAGAACCGAAAATGTTTAAAATACAAACCAAAGGCATTTAAAAAAAAAAAAAATGTCACAGCAGAGTCCCTGGATCTTAGCGCAGTCCCACCAATTGTGTTTCCAATCCCCCCTCCAAAGCACCCCTGCCAGCAGTCACGGGACGTGGTTTTTCCGTGCCATTGTATCATAATCCTGTACCAGGCCTCTTTAATTTGGATCAATCGAGTTAATTCCATGATAGTACTCCATAAAGCTTCCCAATAACCTCTCGGAATGTCCTCCCATCTGGTTAGACATGCCCATGACTGTTGGGGGTCTGTTTCCTGTCAGATCGCGTATACTTGCCCTTGCTTTTCACTTCATTTAAAAAACCCAGGACATCCTGTCCACCCTCTCCACCCACACCCCTCCTCTTCCCTCTCTATCTGTGCTTGCTGACCCTCCTTTAGCCACCCTCCCACTATCCTTCTCGTCCTTTCCTCTTTTCACCCCTGATGAGGTCGCTAAACAAGTCCGATCTATGAAAGCTTCTTCAAAACAGGTTCATCCCTGTTCCTCTAAAACCATCAAGGACCACATTGACATCCTCGCTCCAGCCCTTGCTGATTTTTGCAACCACTCATTTGCCTCTGGATCCTTCCCCTCCCCTCTGAAGCACTCCTTTGTGCATCCTCTTCTCAAGAAACCCACAGATGATCCTTCTTGTCCAGCTAACTATCGCCCAATTTCCATTACTCCCTTTCTTGGCAAACTCCTGGAAAAGTTGGCCATCTCTCAGCTTAACCTTCATTCCAATTGTGCTGGCTGTCTCCATGACCACCAGTCTGGCTTCAGAGCTGCCAGAAGCACGGAAACTGCTCTCCTGAACATCCGTGAAGATCTGCTCTCCAACCTTGACTCTAACATTCCCTCTGTCCTCATCCTCCTCGAGCTCTCTTCTGCCTTCGACACGGTCAACCATACCATCCTGCTCAACCGTCTCCGTGAAAACCTGGGTATCACTGATCAGGCTCTGGCCTGGCTGTCCTCTTTCCTCTCAGATCGACCCTCCAAGGTCCAACTTGGGTCCTTCCTTTCATCTATCTTCCTCTCTACCTGTGGTGTTCCCCAGGGGTCTAACCTCTCGCCCTGGCTTTTCAACCAATACCTGGCAACTCTCGCCCACTGCATTGCCACTTTCTGCTCAAATTTCCAGTGCTACGCTGACGACACTCAACTCATTTTCAGGCTGCTCTCTGTCACCCCCTCTCCCTCCCTCATCTCTGATTGCCTAACTGCCATTCAAGATTGGTGTGCCACCAATGATCTTTGTCTGAATGCCAGCAAGCCGGAGATCCTCCTCAACGGCACACCTTCGCCATCCATTCCCCTCACTCTCTGGCCGGCCTCCCTTGGCCCTCTTCCTACACCCAACTGCGAGGCTAAGAACCTCAGGGTCATCTTTGACTCCACCCTTTCCTTCTCCGCCCACATCTCTGACATCTCTAAAAAGTAAAATTTCCGACTGCCCCTCCTCAGAGGTACTCTGCCTTCCCTCTCCTTCCCCCAGAAACTCATGGTATCCCAAGCTCTGGTTCTCTCTAGTTTGGACTATTGTAACAGCGTCTTTCTAAATCTACCTGCCCCTACTCTCCGCCCTCTGCAACTAATCCAGAACAGGACTGCGAGACTTGTCCTTGGCCTCAAGCCCTGGGATCGTATCTCTCTAGCTCTGAAATCTCTCCACTGGCTCCCAGTGGATGCAAGGATTAACTTCAAAACCCTCTGGATTGTCCACAAGGCTTTTGCGATAGAAATAAAATATCAATCAATCAAAAAACTAGCTGTTTGTCTCCGGATTGTGTGGTTGTAAAGGTTTCAAATGGGGTCCTCGGTCTCTTTGCTGCCTGTCTTATTTCGGGTTCTATCAACCACTGTTGTAGTTGATTGTATTCAAATCTGTCTATTTCCATCAGGCCACACCCAGCACTTTTTGCTGGACTCCTGGACCTTTTTCATGTTCTACTGAATGAGGGGAGTCTTTTGCCCGTCATTCATTCTTTTTGCTCTGACCATGGCAACCCTGTTCATTGTGTTTTACTTTGTTTTATTGAGCCATGCTTTCCTCCATACTTTTTAAAGGCATCCGTAGTTCACTTTTGCAGCACAAATCCCTGTATGTGCAGTGTTGCTGGGAGCCCCTTGGGCGATCCTTGTTATATTATTTTATTTCCCTTAAGCACTACTGTTCTCAAGGTTAGAGGGATACTTTTTATACTCCATAGCCTTTCCTTTTGTGGGATCAGCACACACCTCCCTATGTGTAGTGCTGAGGGTTTACCTAGTATCCCCTTTCTCTCTGTTCCTGTAAAGCATACATGTATGGCTGGCTAGTGGATGTGATCTACCGACTTTTGTGCTATTTTTGTTTGCAGGTGGTCTTCACGGCTGCTGCTGCTGTGCACAGAAGGGTCACCTTTGTGAAGAACTCATACCTAGATAGGGATGGACAGCTAAAGCCTTACGGCCTCTGAAAAGTATTACAAGTCTTTTAAAGTGTTGAACTGCTATTGCTGGTGTTGAACAAAAGTTTGATTCAGACAACAGAAAATGTTCCGAGTTGCTATTACAAGTGATTTTACTTACCATTGAGCTGTGTTCATGATCTGTATAATTCCCTACTATTGGTTTACTCATCTGAAGTACTGCTTATGTAAGTTATGTTTCTCCAACATGGGATCTGGCATGGATTCACATTTTCATGAATATTCCCCGTCATCAGGCTGTGAATCCTTGGTAATGAAAAAATCAGTTTCAGTTTCACTTCTGAACTGTCTTTCTCCTAACAACCAATTACTGGTCTCTGGGTCATACTGCCCCAGCCAATGACTGCCCTCTACCTAAGCCCCTCCTCTGGCAGCCATCTTCAGATTTTTACCACACGTTCAAGTGTTCGGAGTTCTCATGCTATAGCTCTCGAACTTTTACTGCGTTTTGCAATTTTTCTAAGAGTTCTACTCTATTTTTCCAGTCAGTCGAGCCTCAAGCTCCATCGATCCATCTTCTGATTAACGGGGGACACGATTTCGGATTCTCCAGCGCCCCTCAAGGGTGATTTTTCGTCGAGTTTCTTCTTTGAGGATTCCAGAAGCTTCTTGAAGGCCTGCCCCGCGTTGAGATGGAAGAGGAGAAGGAAGACTCAACGCCTCTGTTCAGGATTTGTCCAGGATGCGGCCTACGGAACATCTACTTGGACGATGGGCATTCAGTGTGACTCTGCTGCCTGCATTCAGACCAAACGCACGTGGAAGAGGACTGTGCCTTTTGCCAGGAGATGGTCCCCCGCACCATGAAGGACCGGCGCAGGCGCCTCACTGAGTGGCTCCAGGCCAAGGCCCCTTCTACGGGTGAATCTCGGCAGCATGCCTCCCCCAGCCACAAGAAGAAATCTGAGCGGTCTTCTAAGTCCTTTGAGGGCACCACAGCGACAGGGGCCCAGCATAAGACCAAGCACTGCGAGTCCACGGACACTGGCAGCGCCGTCTCGACGTGCTCCCCGGCGGCCAGGGCGAGCACAGTGTCTCCAGCACCTTCGACCATGAGCCAACGCTCCGGACCACCGGACCACCCAGGTAAGCTTCTGGAGAAGGCCAAGGGGGAGCGGGGCGCTGACCCTCCCCCCTAAGGAAAAGGCTCCTAGCTCAACCAAGGTCGTGCAGGCCCAGATTCACCCGACAAAGCCTCCCATTGAAGGCGTGGTGGCGTCCCTAGCGAAGGCCGCGGACGCGGCTTCGCAAGGTACGGTCCCTAAGGCGGCACCGGAGAAGATGATGCCCATCATCTCCCCGAAACAGTCACCCCTGGTCGAAAAAAAGGGGGGTCATGGTAGTCCTGCAGGGCACGGACATCTCCTCTAAGCAGGAGCATTCTACTCTCCAGACCATTTTGGAGAAGAAATTTGTCGAGGCCAAGACCTATGGGAAGGACCCCGACGAGGGAGACGTCGAGAGTGGTGACGAGACCGACGAGTAGGAGCAGGGTATTGAGGACTTGGAGAACCCTACACCACTGCCTCAGTCGCTTCCACCTCTGCCACCTCCGCAACCACCTCAACCCACAGCAGACATCTCGGTGGACATCCTCCAGGCACTTCACACCTTGTACTTGAAGATTCGGACGAGGATGCCTCTTCTGCCAACAGAAGACCCCGTGGCCACGCAGGATCCCACGGCACTGGGCTCATCAGGCACGCCACCTTCCAAGAAGAGGAGAGTTCATCCTCCACCGCATTGTCACCCTTTGCCCCCGGGATACGGACCAGGACATGGCGACGACGGGCATGGGCACGGACAACGACGGTGGGTTAGGAGACCTCCAGTCTCCTCCGCCCAGATCCTGACCGCCCAACGAGATAGGCTTGTTCCATGCCATGATCTCGAGGACCTCGGATCTCTTTTAACTGACTCCAGAGGAAAAGAAGAAACTGTGTTTCCTGTACCAATGCCACGAGGCAAAGAGGAAGACTGTGCTGTCAATCCCTCTGTCGGACGACATCTGGGACGAGGGACTGTCCCTTATGAAGCACCCGTCCTTGGCCCCGCCGAAGAGGGACCGGTACGAAAAGAAGTACAGCGTGCCGGACTCTGCACCCAAGTGCTTGAGGACCCAGCCGTCCTCTGATTCAGTGGTCTCGGCGACAGCGAGGAAGAAATCTTGTGGCTTTTCCGCATCAATGACTTGCTCCCCCCCGGACAGCGAGGGGAAGAAGCTAGACGGCATGGGACGACGGGTCATCTCATCGGCAGCGCCGACCATCAAGGCGGCCAACTGGTGGCGTGCTTCGACAGAGAGCGCTGGCTTAAGATCGCTCCCCTCCTGGCCTTCCTTCCCGATGACAAGAAAACAGAAGCGTTGGAGATCCTGCAGGAGGGCGAGGTGGGATCGGACCATGCCATTACAGTGGCCATGGACATTGCCGACACAGGATTCCGCCAAATGGGTAATAGTGTTTGCCTTTGTCGGCGAGGATGGTTGAAGGCCACCAACTTTCGGCAGGAGGTGCAGTAAAGGGTATTGGACATGCCCTTCGACAGGGATAATTTGTTCGGAAAGACCGTGGACGAGTCCCTTCACGCCATCAAGGCGGATACCGAGACAGCTTGTGCCTTGGGCATGCTTCAACAGGGCCGGCTGTCCTTTCGGACTTCCGGAGGCAAATCCCAAGGTTCCTTCAAGGGTCCTACCGTCAACCGTTCCACTCTTCGGCCCAGGAGGCCTACAGGAGCCGAGCAAGTCCGGAGGAGGTCGCCGTGATCGCCAAAGTCCCCAAGGCAGCGCCTCTGTGGCAAAGCGAGATTGAACCGGCCGTGATGTCGGCCCCTACTAGCGCTCCCCGGTGGGAGGTCGGCTGGCGAACTTCGTCAGCGTGTGGAAATCCATCTCCACCGACCGTTGGGTACTGGACGCTCTGGCCCACGTACACACCCTGGAGTTCCAACAAAAGTGTCCTCGCATACCACCCGTGGCCAGGCAGGAAAACCATGTCCCTCAGCTTCTGCTGGAGGTGCGGGCCAGGCTGACGAAGGGCGCGATAGAGGTCGTTCCACAGAGGCTCTGGGGCTCTGGAGTTTACTCTCGGTACTTCCTTGTCAGGAAGAAGACGGGCGGTTGGAGACCCATCCTGGACCTCTGCCATATGAACAAGTACATCAGATCCCAGAAGTTTTGGATGGTCACCCTTCAGCACGTGCTAGGACAGCTGGAAGAAGGGGATTTCCTATTGTCGCTGGACTTGGAGGATGCCTACTTTCACATTCCCATTCACAATGGACACCGCAAGTTTCTGCGCTTCATGGTTCACGGGTAACATTATCAGTTCAAGGCTCTTGCCTTTGGATTCAAGTCGTTGCCAAGGGTTTTCACCAAGTACCTGGTGCCATTGGCGGTGGCTGTGTCTACGAGGGATCCACGTTTACCCCTACCTGGACAATTAGCTCATCCGAGCGAAATCAAGGGAGATCACAGTCGCCCACACAGCGGAAACAGTCCAGCTGCTGACGGAGCTGGGGTTCTCAGTGAACTATGCAAAATCTTGCTTGGTGCCATCGCACGACGCACTGTTTCTGGGGTCTCGACTCAACACAGTGTCATGCCTGGCGTCTCCGTTGGAGGAGAGGATAGCGCCCATCCTGGAAAAGGTACAATGGCTGTTGACCCTGAAGATCGCACGGGTGAGGTCCATCAAGTTCCTTCACGGCATGATGTCGTCATGCATATACCTCATTCGGCTGTGCAGGCTGTGGATGCGGCCACTACAAGAGTTACTCGACGCCTGTTGGATTCAGGTATCAGGAAGCTTCAAGGACAAGATCTCTCTCAACCAGGATTTCCGTCCAGCGATACGATGGTGGGGAGTCCACGCACATCTGTCGGCGGGCGCAGACTTCCAGACCCCATCTCATCAGGAGACGGTCACGACGGATGCCTCCCTTGAAGGATGCGGCGCGCACACCGCAAGGCACCTTGCAAGAGGCCTGTGGTTACCAGAGGAGAAGTCGTTGCAAATCAACATACTGGAGCTACGGGCAGTGTTTTGGGCCCTCAAGTCTTTCCTTCCGTCCCTCAAGGGCAAGGTGATACGGGTCTTCACAGACAACACCACCACAATGTTCTACATCTGGAAGCAGGGGAGCACCAGATCCCCAGCGCTCTCCAGAGAGGCGCAGGAACTATGGCACTGAACCGTTGCCCGGGGGATGTTTCTCGTCATGTTTCATCTGGCACGAGTGAAGAACACCATTGCCGACTCCCTCAGCAGGGAGCTGCGCTCTTGCCACGAATGGGAGCTTTGGCAGGACCAAGTGGATCTTCTGTTCCGACGATGGGGCAATCCCCACATCGATCTGTTTGCGACGGCGTCGAACACCAAGTGCCGGAGTTTCGCCAGCAGGTTTCCCCAGCCGGGGAGCATGGAGGATGCATTCTCCTTCCCCTGGTACGGCCTGTTTCTGTATGCGTTCCCTCCGTTGCCGTTGCTTCTTCGACTAGTCAATCAACTCATAGGGTCCTGGTGCAGGATGATCCTTGTCGCACCGGCGTGGCCGAGACAGATATGGTACCCGGACCTTCTGGACTTGTCAGCGTCACCTCCAGTCAAGCTTCCGGGTGCTGCAGATCTTCTCACCATAGAAGGAGGCGCGATCTTGCACCAAAACCCAGTGTCGCTGAACTTGCAGGCCTGGCTCCTGCAGCGCTTGAATTTGGAGGATACGATATCCCTGCGGACTGCAAGGAGGTGCTTGCCAAGGCCAGGGCTTCATCTACACTGAAATGCTACGGACATAAGTGGAAGAGGTTTGTTGTGGTACCGTGCACGGAAGATCGACCGTCTACGGATTATGGTTCTGCAGGTGCTGCCGTATTTGCTGTCGCTGGTCAAAGCAGGGCGGGCTCATGCCTCCATCAAGGTTCATCTGGCGGCTATCTCCCTCTACACCAGGACTCCAGGCGGTCGTCATTATGGTCACACCGCCTGGTCAAGGAGTTCATCAAAGGACTTTTCCTTTCTTTCTCGCTGGTGAAAGCTCCGGCCCCGGCGTGGGAGCTCAATGTGGTGCTGACTAGGCTCATGTGTCTGCCGTTCGAGCCTATGCATTCTGCGCCACTGAAATTTCTGTCGTGGAAAACAGTGTTTCGTGTGGCCATCACCTCCGCACGACGAGTGGGAGAGATCCAGGCACTCTCTTGTAAACCACCTTACTTGACGTTCCACGAGACAAGGGTGGTGCTACGGACGCACCGCTCCTTCATGCCCAAGGTGTGGCCTGACTTTCATCTAAACAAGCCCTTGTTGTTACCTGTGTTTATTCCGACGCCTTCGTCGCCGGCTGAAAAGACTTTGCACTCGCTGGATGTGGCTAGAGCGCTGAGGTTCAATGTTGACCGCATGAAGGGTTTCCGGAAGACATTGCAACTTTTTGTGAACTTTGGCCCTGTGAACCATGGGAAGGCCCTCTCCAAGGCTTCCATTTCCAGGTGGCTCTCCGGTGGCATCACTCACTGTTATCGGTTGGCAAACCGACCGTTGCCTGGCCGTCCAAGAGCCCATTCGACCTGAGCGATCACTGCAACTACGGCGTTCCTGTCTGCTGGACATCTGCAGGGCTGCTACGTAGAGGTCGACGCACACCTTCACGAAGTTCTACTGTGTCGACAGCGATTCCAGGGAGGAGTCCAGAGTCGGCCAAGCAGTGCTGTGCAACCTGTTCGCTTGAAGTTGAGCCTGGTGAGGAGGTAAGAGATGCTTAATGTTGAGCCTTGCCACCTCCCGTGGTTGTGCATGTGTGTACCGCTATGTATTCTTTATTCATGAGCATGTGAATCCATGCCAGATCCCATGCTGCAGAAGGAACAGGTTACTTACCTGTAACTGTTGTTCTCCAGCATGGGTCTGGCATGGATTCACATGCAAATCCTCCCGCCTACCCCTCTGCGGCTCTTCTCTTGGTCCTACTGCCACTTTACATGCTACCAAATCTGAAGATGGCTGCCAGTGGAGGGGCTTAGGTAGAGGACAGTCATTGGCTGGGGGCAGTATGACCCAGAGACCAGTGATTGGTTGTTAAGAGAAAGACTGTTCAGAAGTGAAACTCAAACTGATTGTTTCTTTACCAGGATTCCCAGCCTTATGACGGGGAATATTCATGAGCATGTAAATCCATGCCAGACCCATGCTGGAGAACAACAGTTACAGGTAAGTAACTTGTTCCTTCCTATTGTGTTGATTACTTACCTGAATAAGTTTGCCTTGTGTATATAAAATAAATATCTTAAATATCTATTTGACTATAATTACAAGTGTGTAAGAGTTTCTTTGGGCCCATGTATTTACTAAGTTCATTGTACTTCCTCACAGCTCACATCCTCCTACGATAGGCCTGGCTAATCTGCCATTCTGCCAAACCTTTGGGTAGTACAGACTTATACTAAGAGTTGGGGCCTATATACCAAGGGATAGTTGTATGAAGTCTCACCTTTAGTAGACCTTAGGAAAACTCCCTTAACAACTGCCATACCTCATGGCCAAGCAGGGAACTTAATTGTAAAAGGTCTCTTATAGTCACTGGCCCTGAGAACAGTGGGGTAGTGGGGGCCTCGCAATCTTGTACATCCTTAACATTATAGATATTCAACAGCTCCTTTGACAATCGTGGATGAGGGGAGGAGCCAGAACCATTACTGGAGCCCCCAATGTAGTCCCTTTTACCAGTTAGACTAGCTAAATCCGTTTCCAGCTTGAGCTTTTCCAACTGAAACGTTATCTCTCCGCTGCCACTTCAATCTGGGTACATTTGAGATTCCAGTCTCTCGTTCCTCGATTCTCTGCTTTTCCTTCCCCAAGCATAATAGGATGTCTGCCTCAGAGGTATGCATACTATGGAAAGAGACTGACACTGGAGGAGGGCTACAGAGTCCACATTACTGGGCCCTGCACCAACATCATCCTACCATCAACAGGGAGGCTCACATTGCTGGACTCAAAATGATCAAAAGGATTAATGTATTCTTTGTACGTGATGGGCCCAATCCCTTGTGAAGACACAAATCCTTCAACTGATAGGACTTCTTGCACAGAGATTCTGCAGTGTATACTTCCATGCCCATTGGCTTTTTCGGTATATAGTGCCTTAGGTCTGAGTGCAGAAGTAGAATATGACTTTAATAAATGACCTCTCTATGGTGTGCCATAGTCTCTTGCACACTTGTATCCCACTTAACCATTTGTTAGGAGGGATTTCCAACACCACGCCTCTGGGATGGTTCTGACACGCCTACCTAGTTGGCGAACAACGTTCTAAACAACACTGGTTGTAGCCAAACACTGGTAACGTAGGCAGAGCATTAAGGCAAACTTCAGTAGATATGGGGCTGCTATGCAAGTACAGTAAATATACATTTTAGAACCAGCTAAGCAATGCATCAGCTGATAGTTGTTTTAAAGTTGGAATTTACAGTACAGTGAGAATGACATATGAAAAATAATCCACAATAAAAATAAAGCATTGAAAATAATATTCACATAAAGCACAGTGAGTAAAAATGAAGAATATAGTACTGACTTGCCATTATTTTCCTAAAATAACACCACCTAAACAAAGTGAAAACACCAATTTCAAAGGTCGTAATTCACTGTTTTACTTGGCCCGAGATAGGAGAGAAGGAACAGTTAAAAAAGAGTGCACGTAATATGTCAAAAAAGTGATCGTTTTTTTAATATGAACATTGAGGAGAAATGTCTGCAGTATAACGGCTCGCCCTATGCTTTCACAGACAAACTATATTATTTGATAATATATTAAACGCTGCTTAATGGTGCTTGGGATAGCGGGATGACCTCCTTGCTCCACCATTTTAACCTGTTACTTTCTAAATCATGGAATGCTTAGCATAGGAAAATATTGTTAATGATTGCATTAGAGCTAATTTAGTTGCCTTCGGTTTCTTTAAAAATCATTATGAAAACATAACTTTTTACCCCAGGAGCCTCTGAGAGCTGCAGGAAAATGGTTTGACCACGAAAAGTGGGACTTTTGGTGTGCACCGATCACCTCCCGAAATTTGATATATTTATTTCTGATGTTTGTTAATCTGCTTAGAATCACATGCTGTGCATAGGTCCGACATCCAGTGGTCACTGCAGAGTATTGCATTTTTTATTTCGTTGTCGAAAAGGGGACGTCGACAAGGCGTGTCTGAAACACTATCCCTATAGTGACGTGCGTGGTACCCACAATCCCTCACGCGTCGAGGTCCCTCAGATTGTTTTTTTCCGCCCAGCTACTGGTCGCCTTTACGCGGAGCTCCTCGAGAGACATTGCAGATTTCATCTCCTCGACCTTTGGTCGTTTTCTTATAATATATAACGCATAGATCCCTCCCTCGACGCAGTTGTGAAGCTGTTTCTCCGCCGAGCAAGATCTTCGACGGAGGGGACGAGCGGAGGAGATCCTTCGGCGTTGCCAAACACGTGGCCTGGCCTCGCAGGCCAAATACAGTAGGGAGAGTGGGGTCGTGGGACATCTCTTGTTTCCTTTCTGAGAATGCCTTTCCCTTTCCCCTTCCTTTCCCTTGGGGTCGTTATCACTATTTACTGCCTCAGCTATGGTGAGGACACCCTTTAGGTTTTGCCCGCGTTGCAAGGGCAAGTTCACTTGGAAGGACAAGCATTCACGGTGTAACCGCTGCTTGCCCCTCGATCACAAGGAGGAGGGTTGCACGGCTTGTCGGCTTCTTAAGCCAAAGACTCTAAAAGACCGTAGGGTCAAGAGGTGGGCGGCTTACGCTATGTCGAAGGCCGATTCCTCACCCGCCGCCGCTACCACCAACAGTGACGAGGAACGTGATAACACGACCTCCGCTACGGAAGTCGTAGACCCCTCTAAAGAGCGCTTGCGCTCTTCGTCGTCTGTCCCCGGCCCCGACGGGCTCGGCTCACGCCCTGCTTATGGGGATGAACACCCCGGCGACACTGACGCACACGATACCACCCATAAGCACACAACCCACGGCTCTTCTTCGTCGAAGACGAAGAAAGCATCAGCGCCCAAGGAGACGCAGGTTCCACCGGCGGCCTCCTCGGACCGTTCAGGTTCGAAGCCCCTCTCGCAAGCACAGCCGCGACCAGCGACTGGGCTTTCGGCAAATAAGGGCGCCGCCCCTAAACCATCGGCCGGCGCGCACCAGCAGAGAGCGCACGCCGCCGTAGAACGATCGACACCTGTAATGTCGAAACCACAGCCCTCCTCTGACAAACTAGTCGCAGAGAGCTTGGCGAGGATCGTTGTAGCCGACGCCCAGAAGCGTACGCCGAAAGACACGTCGAGCGCTACGCAAAGGTCGAAAGACACGCCGAAAAGGCCTGAAGAAAGACAGGGACTACCCCCTTCAGTCGGGGGGACCCCTAGCACACCGGAAGGCTTTTCTGACGGCGACGGGAAACTTTCCTCGACGTTATGGGAGAGGTCGAGCCGTTTTCGGGCAGAAGACACTAATTTTCCCCCGCTAGACCGCTCAGGGGTACCCCATGAGACCATGGAAAGGCTCCATCCCTGCATGGAGAGGATGGAGAGGTTCATGAAGACCCAGAACCCTCCCACTCCCAAGAGAACAAGAGAAGGGCCTCAGGAGGACCCCAGGGCTAAATATCCGAGACTATTCAACCCCTCCCAGCAGGACACAGCCTCAGATTTCCATAATGTGTATGACCTCACTGGTGAGGAGCAATACTTGGAGGAGGAGGATGAATTTGTGGACGATGAAGAGGGACAGAAACAGGAGGAAGTTCTGGAAGACAGCCCAGACATGGTAGGAGAAGGCTTCGGAGAAAATCCAGAAGAAGGGCCTTCACATCCTTGGCAATCCCCATCAGTATATTCAGACACTGATGTCCTGAACCTAAATCCTCCTGACAATTCACCTGTTAGGAACACGTCTCCCATAGACGATCAGCCCACATTCAATGCCCTGTTGCGCAGGGCAGCAGCACATTTCAAACTGGACACTGGGGAGATCTCTCCTGAAATAGACTTTGTGGAAAGAGTAATTAAGGAGAAACCCCCGGTCAGCCAGACCATTCCCCTCCTCGCTTCAGTGAAGAGAAGAATCATCCCTTCGCTATCCACGCCCGCACTAATCAGAGGAGTTAATCCAAGAATTGAAAAACTTTTCACTCCTTCACCCTCAGACCCGCTGTACATCAGGGGACATTCTATTCCTGACTCCCTTTTAGTAACTAATACAAGGAAGAGGGCAGGGGTGCTGCTGTCCACCAGCGAGGTACCACCTGACAAGGAGGGCAAGAGATTATATGCCCTTGGAAAGAGAGTCACATCCTCGGCTGCCTTTTCTGCAAGAATTGCGAACAACAATTCCTTGCTAGCTAGCTACGCGGACGCGCAGTGGGCCAAACTGCGCAAAGATGCCGAAGAAGCGCCGGAACCGCTACGGACACGCCTGCTATCAACTATTGGCGAGGGAACCCAGGTCAACCAGAGCATTGTGAAGAACTCTCTGGATGCTGCAGAGACAGCGGGACGTTCCCTGGTTCAGGGAATACTCCTAAAACGCCATGTATGGCTGCGTAACTCAGGGTTCAAACCGGAGACACAGGCGTCTTTAATAAATAAACCTATTGAAGACTCAAACCTCTTCGGGAAAGCGGTGGATGAGGCTCTGGAGATGGCTAAAAAAGAGTTTGATACTATCAAAACTCTTGACCAGATCTCTAAGCCCACTACCAGACGCGACTATGGCAACAAACGCTTTTTTCGTGGCCAACGCCAACAACAGAATCAGCAGCAACAGTACCCTGCCACCAATTACCAGACCAATAGAGGGCAGTACAGCCAAAGAGGCCAGCGCCGTGGCAAAGGGAGAGGTCGTGGGTCCACCCCCAGAGGCTCCCAAGCCCCCAACAACACCAAGTGACGCGAAGATTCGCGTCCCCTCCCATGCTACACCGGTCGGGGGCCGGCTAACATCCTTTCTTCCAGCATGGGAGGGAATAACGTCAGACCGCTGGGTACTTTCCACCGTAGCCCACGGACACTGCATCGAATTCAACGGCTCCCCAACATACAGACCCCCGAGGGGACGACGCATGACACCAGAACACCTTGCCATCCTTCTCCAAGAAGTAGACCAACTGCTGGAAAAAGGAGCCATAGAAGTCGTGCCTCTATCTCAGTAACGGAAGGTATTTATTCAGTGTACTTCCTTGTACCCAAAAAGGATCTAACCATGCGCCCTGTATTAGATCTGCGTCCAGCGAACAAGTTTGTCAAACCCCAGAAGTTTCGTATGGTGACCTTACAGGAAGTAATCAACCTGCTATCACAAGGAGATTACATGACAACACTAGACATGAAAGATGCATACTTTCATATTTTAATGTTGCCAGCGCACAGAAAATACCTCAGGTTCATGATAGAGGGCAAACACTACCAGTTCAGAGTGCTACCCTTCGGCATAGCATCTGCACCAAGGGTATTCACGAAGGTACTGGCAGTGGCAGCGGCCCACCTGCGCAGGTTGTCCATCCCAGTTTACCCTTACCTCGACGACTGGCTCATAACAGGGGATTCTTATGAAACATGCCTCTCCAATACCCAAAAGACTGTAGACCTTTTGTTCCAGCTGGGCTTCTCCATCAACGAAAAGAAGTCCAGCCTAGACCCCAGCCAGATCAAACAATGCCTAGGGGCTCTAATTCAAACAAAGGACGGCCTCGTCTTCCCCTCCAACGAGAGGGTCCAAAACATGCTATTTCAGATCCCTCAATATGTGGCCGGTCGAGAGGTGACGGTACGCAAAGCAATGCGCTTGCTAGGAATGATGGCGTTGTGTATTTATTTGGTACCTCACGCGCGCCTGCGCATGCGCCCAATGCAAGAGTGGCTCAACAGCCAGTGGTGTCAGGCCAGCGGACTATGGGACGATCTAGTGGTGGTCTCGCAGGCCTTGGTTCTCTCGCTACGGTGGTGGACAAAGGAAAACCTGGTAAGAGGGAAACCCTTTGCCACACCCGCGGCGGAAGCCACTCTAACCACAGACGCATCCCTCACAGGATGGGGGGCTCACCTATCCCATCAGACTGCTCACGGAGTGTGGACTCCGAACGTAGCATCCAAACACATAAATCTACTGGAGCTACTAGCTGTGTTCAAGGCGCTAAAAGCCTTCCAGGAACACCTACAAGGCAAAACAGTCATGGTCCTTACAGACAGCACCACAGCCATGTACTACATCAACAAGCAGGGGGGCACCCACTCTCCAGGACTGTCCAAACTGGCCCAAAATATATGGAAGTGGGCTCTCAAACAAAACATGTTCCTACTGTCACAACATGTACCAGGGGAACTCAATCTGCTGGCAGACAAACTCAGCAGAGATTTCCCCCTGCCCGAAGAGTACGAATGGCGACTGCATGAAGACATCGTCTTCGACGTCTTCACGCAATGGGGATTCCCAGAAATAGACCTGTTCGCAAACCCTGGAGAACTCACAATGCCAAAGTTACGCCTCCAGGTACCCCCAGAACCAATCCAAGGGGAACGGTCTGTCGATTCAATGGTCAGGGAAATTTGTTTACGCTTTTCCCTCGACTCCCCTTCTCAACAAGGTGGTGCACAAGATGCACCAGGAACAAGTGACCATCATACTGGTGGCCCCAATGTGGGCCCGACAGCCATGGTTCGCTCACTTGATGGAGATGTCTCTATCTCCCCCAGTGAAACTCCCCTGCCCGTACAACATGCTGTCACAAGACAAGGGCAGGACTCTGCATCCATGCCCCCAGAACATGAACTTAGCAGCCTGGCTCCTGAGATCATAGAATTTGGACATCTACAGCTCCCGCAGAGATGCATGGACATCCTCAGGGAAGCCAGAAAACCTAACCTTCGCCACTGCTATTCTAGCAAGTGGAAGAGATTTGTCATCTGGTGCAGAGGAAAGAGCATCAACCCGATTGACTGCTCTCCCACACATATTGTTCTATACCTGACCCATTTATTGGATTCAGGTCTAGTGTTCAATTCCATTAAAGTCCACCTAGCGGCACTTTCTGCATACACCACTTCCCAACTCAAAGTGTCGTGGTGGAAGATCCCTGTTATAAAGGCCTTCATGTAGGGAGTAAAGAGAATACACCCCCCGATGGCTGACCCAGCTCCCGGATGGGACCTTAACGTGGTACTTACCAGACTCATGGGCTCACCATTTGAACCCATGCACAAGGCATCTCTTAAAGACCTCACTCTTAAGACTGCTTTTCTAATAGCTATCACCTCCATCAGGAGAGTAAGTGAACTACAGGCTCTTTCTGTTCTAGACCCCTTCGTTACAGTTCACAGAGATAAGGTGGTTCTACGCACGCACCCAAGGTTTGCACCGAAATTCATCTCGAAATTCCACGTAAACCAGTCTATAGAACTACCAACGTTCTTTCAAAATCCTTCCAACTTGGGAGAAAAGAGTCTGCACACACTAGATGTGCGCAGAGCGGTCATGTTCTACATGGAAAGAACCAGACCACTGAGGAAGACTAATCAGTTCTTCGTCTCGGTGGCAGCAGGAAGAGAAGGGGATGCAGTTTCAAAGTCCACTATTTCTAGATGGATTGTTCAATGCATCACTCTCTGTTACACTCTTGCTAAGAGAGAACTGCCCTTTAAGCCTAGAGCACATTCTACTCGAGGCACGGGGGCGTCCATAGCATTCATTGCAAATGTTCCCCTTGAGTCCATCTGCAAAGCGGCTACCTGGAGTTCGTGCACACCTTTACAAAACACTACTGTCTAGATGCACACTCGAGATCTGACTCCCAGGTGGGTCAGGCAGTATTAAGACATCTTTTCTCTACTGTTCCTTCTCATAACCCACCGCCAACTCCGGGTACTGCTCGCTAGTCTATGCACAGCATGTGATTCTAAGCAGATTAACAAACATCAGAAGACAATGCATTACTTACCGTAAAAGCATTTCTGATGGTTGTATCTGCTTAGATTCACATGCGCCCACCCTTCCTCCCCGCTCGGATGGAAGGAACATAGACTTCCTTTTATATCTCTCTTTTCTGTACTCACTCACGTCTAGAAGGCTCCCTCAGGGCAGAAAAATACAAACAGAGGGACCTCGACGCGTGAGGGATTGTGGGTACAACGCACATCACTATAGGGATAGTGTTTCAGACACGCCTTGTCGATGTCCCCTTTTCGACTACGAAAAACAAAATGCAATACTCCGCAGTGACCACTGGATGTTGGACCTATGCACAGCATGTGAATCTAAGCAGATACAACCATCAGAAATGCTTTTACGGTAAGTAATGCATTGTCATGTTTCTGAGGCTTGTGGAACTGCTTAGATCACATGCTATGCATAGGCCGACATCTAGTGACAGCTGCAGAGTTTTACATTTTTTGTTTTCGAAACTCGAAAAGGCATGTCAACAGGGCGTGCCAGAAATACTATCCCTAGTGTGACTTCTCCTGTACCCATGATCCTTCACGCATCCAGGTGCCTCAGATTGTTTTTTTCTGCCACCATAGCCGGACGCAAGTTGCAGAGTTCCTTCTTCTGGCTGACGCCATTAATTATACGAACTTTAAAATTTAGACTTTCTTCCTATCCATTCGACGGCCGTGCACCGCAAGATCTCCGGCGACGGTTTTCAAGGACAAGACCATTTGTCACGACAACCACACTCCCGCCTCGACGAACTTTGCCTGCGGCCTATCTAGGCCCCAACGGGCCTCGGCCCTGCTCAGTAGGGAGAGTGGGGGAGGTCATAATTAATCTATAGCCTCGGCCCTGCTCAGTAGGGAGAGTGGGGGAGGTCATAATTAATCTCATTTAGAGAATGCCTATTTCCCTAGTCTTCCTTTTACATCGCCGAGCTGCCATCTTTCCATACTATGGAAAACACACCATTTAAATTCTGTCCTTCCTGTAACAGTAAGTTTCCCTGGAAGGATTCACACAGGGTGTGTAATCTCTGCCTTCCTAGGGACCATTCCAAAAAACAGTGCAAGTCCTGAAAACTGTTTCGGCCCAAGACAGTATAGGACCGGAAAACTAAACGCTGGGCCCACCATGCCATGCTGGTCGAGGCTGCCATGGAAGTTGAGGCAGCCTCCAACGATGGCAGCATCAGCATCCTAAGTGACGCTGAGGGCGATCGGGACCTGACAGATTCCCACGTGCGAGTCACCGACTTCAATAGGCAGGCCGGCGGTTCTGCTACGGATATAACACCCGGCAGCTCAAGCACACACACTAAACACACCTTCCATGGCCCACAGTCAAACCCGTCCTTGATTGATAAGCCACACGCAGTGTCGAAGGGAAGGTCCGAAAAATCCCTGTCCTCTAGGCCATCGCGTTCGCCACATGACGGGCCCCTAAAACAGACGCTGAAGTCTGTTTCCGACACCGCAAGCAAATCAGACAAGTCCTCGGGTACCGGCGACCGTGCGTCAAAAGACGTGATGGGCTTTACTAATAATTCAAAAATGAGAGAACTCATTAAAAAAACATGTCTCGGACACTCTGCTCAAATTCAAGACGTCAAAAAACTGCAAATCTTCGACACCCCTATCCTCAAAATCACTGGTTATAAAGGATAAAGAACACTCTACCCATAGTGACACCCTCTCAGGGGCAATGCATCACAAACAGCCCCCTGCACCAGAGCCTTTCCGTCATCCCTGTTCCCACAGTTTTACCAATGGACCCCGGAACAGTTTGATAAAGTAATGAGGAGAATGTCTATCTTTGTTAACTTTTTTTGATGAACACCCTGATAAACTTACCAACCTTGATGGAACCCTCAAGGCGAAGCAGCAAATAAGCAGCCCAATGCCAAAAGACCCTGCTTAGACACTGAACAGCCTAGTACCTCTACCTATCAAAACATATCTGACGACCTATACTATTTTGACCCTACATGTTCACAGGACCCTGGTTCAATAGCAGACCAAGGGGACCAAGAGGACATAGAGGATACAGACCAATTTCCCCTGTGGAAAACCAGCTGCAGGAATTAGCTTCTTTTAAAAGCTGCAGACATTTCAAAATGGATACCCAGGAGGCACACATCGACAAGGACCTTGTAGAGGACATCCTCTGGGATAAGAGATCTGCAGCACAGTTAATTCCACTTCTCCAATCTATCCAAAGGCACATTCAGCCTTCACTACTTACCCCCAACCTGGCTAGGGCAGTCAACCCTCGCATTGAGAAGATGTTTAGGCCAGCCCTGTCAGACCCATTGTACATCAGGGGGCAGCTGAAGCACAACTCTCTCGTGGTGACCACCACAAGGGAGCAGGCACACCTTTAGCCTCTGCTGAAGCCCCTCCTGACAAGGAGAGCAAAAAGATTTACACATTGGGCAGGAAAGTACCTTCCTCGGCTGCTTACCAAGTAAGGATAGCCAACAACACGACGCCCCTGGCGAGTTATATAATTGCCACAAGTGGGACGAGATCTCACAACAAATGGACTTGTGCCCTGATCCCCTGAAAACCCAGCTTCTAAAAACAGTATCTGAAGACAAACAGGTGGCAATCTGTATCCTGAAAAATAATCTGGACGCAGCAGGTAATGCAGGCGGGATAATAGCCGAGGGTAGCCTCATTAGACGCCATGCATGGCTATGTCAATCAGGTTTCAAGCTGCAAACCCAAGCCACCCTTTTAAATATGCCTATTGAGCCTTACGCCTTATTTGGGAAAGCGGCCGACTACGCACCGAAAAGTGCTAAGGAGGAGTATGACACACTTAAATCCCTGACACAGCTCACAAACAAACCCTTTGTGTAGAGAGGTGGATTTAATACACACCTTTTAAGTGGACAAAACTCCCAGCGGCCCTCTAACTACAACCAGGGCGGGCAGACTTCATCTTGGGGTTCCTCGCAGGGACAATCCTCCCAATAAAAAGTTCAAATGGGCCACAGAAGGTCGAGAACTGTGGCATATCCTTCTCCTTCAGAGACTCAACCCCACCAAAGCAATGACCACCCGCACCAGGTCCCCCCCATGCCTCTCCAGTAGGAGGTCGCATTTCTCACTTTACCCATGCATGGGAGGAGATCACGTCAGACAAGTGGGTGCTTTCCACCGTGGCGGGAGGCTGTTGCATAGAACTCTTACAAACACCACCCAACCACCCGCCAAGACAAAGACAAACGATGCAGGAAGAACAGTGCATTCTCCTGGAAGAGGTCAAAGCACTGCTACTAAAGGACGCCATAGAAATAGTCCCGCAGGTGAATAAGGGTATCTATTCAATGTACTTCCTTGCGCCTAACAATGCTCCGTGTCCTAGACCTGCGCCCTGCAAACCCATATGTCAAGCCGCAGACATTTTGCATGACTACGCTACAAGAAGTAATCCCACTTCTCAAACAGGGGGACTAGATGGCAACCTTGGACATGAAAGATGCTTACTTTCATATTTTAATGTTTCCGGCGCTTCAAAATAGTGAATCAACACTACCAATTCAGGGTGCTACGCTTGAGCACAGCCTCTGCTCCAAAGGGTATTCAACAAGGTATTAGTGGTAGTGGCAGCGCACCTACGCAGAGAATCAATCCCAGTGTACCCTTATCTGTATGACTGGCTGATAACGGGGGAATCCCCTCAAATTTGTAAGCAAAACACCCAAAGGACAATCAATCTTCTGTTCCAATCAACGAGAAAAAATCAAGTCTCATTCCAAGCAAAACCAAACAGTTCCTAGGAGCCGTCATAAAGACAGAAAATGGGCTAGTCTTTCTGTCAAACGAAAAAAGTGCAAAACATACTGCTGCAAATACCTCAATATCTGGCCGGTCGCCAAATAACCATGCGCTTGCTCGGGATGATGGCTTCATGCGTTTACCTGGTTCCGCATGCACGGTTGCGCATGCGCCAAATGCAAGAGTGGTTAGCAAAACAGTGGTCTCACGCAAGAGGTCAGTGGGACGATCTAGTGGTTGATTTTCTAACCCTAATTCAAGCACTACGCTGGTGGACAAAAGAAAATCTGTTAAAGGGAAAACACTTCAACAATCCTGCAGCGCAAGCGATAGTTACAACAGACGCCTCACTCTCTGGATGGGGAGCCCATTACTTCTAACACACAGCGCATGGACTGTGGACACAGATCACAGCACAGAATCACATCAACCTTTTGGAGCTACTAGCAGTACTCAAGGCCCTACAAGCCTTTCAGCTGCATCAAACAGGTCAAACAGTGCAAGTCCTCACAGACAGCACCACTGCCATGTTTTACATAAACATGTAGGGAGGCACACACTCGCCAAGTCTGTCCAGGCTAGCCAGAAAACTTGGAAGTGGGCACTCAAGCGGAACATTTTCCTAGTATCCCAACACGTTACAGGGGAACTCAATTCTCTAGCAGATTCTCTAAGCAGAGATCCCCTACACAAAGAACACGAGTGGCAACTCAACGGAGGAATTATAGACGATATCTTTGCCCTCTGGGGCTATCCTCCTTTAGACTTGTTTGCCACAAGCCAAAACGCACAATGACCAGACTTCACATCCAGGTTCCCCAACCCAGATCCAAGGGGAACGCCCTATGGATGAGCTGGTCAGGCAAATTTGCTCACGCTTTTCCACCGACACCGCTTCTCAGCAGAATAGTGCACAAAATGCACCAGGAACAAGCAACTCTAATCCTGGCTGCTCCAATGTGGGCGAGACATCCTTGGTTTCTGCATCTGCTCAAACTGGCGATGTACCACTCAATCAAGCTCCTGTGCCCAGTCAACATGCTCACCCAGCATGGGGGGGTGGCAACGCTACACCCACATCCTCAGTCTGAGCTTGGCTCCGAAGTCATAGGGCCTCATTACGACCCTGGCGGAAATCGAAAAACGATGGCGGAAATGCAATACCGCCATCGAATAGCGCTCGGTGCGATCATGACCCGTCACCGCAAAGTACGATGCCATTAGCGACACCGTAGTGAACGCCAACGCTAACTGCACCAAGTACGCGCGCGCCATGCCAAACCGTAATTACCACCATGGCGCAACGGTACGTGAATTCCGACCCTAGCGGACATGCACCTAACGCCATCAAGCACGGCGGAAAGTACCATTCCGCCATGGTGAGAAGTACGGCATCGCAAACCAACCGTAAACGGCCCTACTGAGTGCCTGTACACCGCTCCCTGGCCACATTGTACAACCCCCCGTAGGTGCAATGAAGTCACACAATGCAACCAGTGAAATGTACTAGTCATCCATGCCTGCCAACGAACAAATGAATCTCAAGAGGGCCCAATGGGAGCTGCAGGGCACAGATGGCACGAATACAGAAGCTATACAAATGGACATGACCTCAGTCTCCCACCAAGAAACGCACGCAAACACAGGCACCTGTGACCAGCAATATTCCGATAATCACATCATTCCACCAATCCAACTGGCTGACCGGCATCTGTTACACAAAAGCTAATCCCCCGCCCCTGAGCATGACATCATCAAAACAGTCATAATGGCAGCCCTTATCCCTGACCTCACTGGGCTTCGTAGGCAAACGCGCCCAGCACAGTACCACGCAACTATACTCCGAAGCTGGAACCCAATCCAGATCTCCTCACAATACATCGCTCCCCAAATAGGAATATGCCACATCACTCGCAAAGAAGAACGCTACACGGTTCATATCAGAATAGAAATTTAATGCACAACAAATTCACCAAGCCCATACAGCCATTAGGCCATGAACTCCAAAATATATTTCATTATTGTGGGCTGCATCCGCAATAAATGACCAGCTACTTCTTGTGTGACGCCCTGTTCCTTCATGGTACACAGGGGCTACATTCCCGTACGAAAAGGCAACATGGAAGCGCCTAGAACCGCAGGGCCGTCCCAATAGGGAGGCACTAGTCCAGCTGAAAGGCCGAAATGTTGCTCCTAGCCACTAGTACTGCGTAAGGGCATGTGGCCCATTGGCGATCGTCCCATAAGATCGTAATGCTGCTCCACTGATTAACACGAAAGCAGCAGGTGTCGGGAGTAAAATCCATCTGCAGGAGTGGCATACAGATGGCAGTGGCAAAAGGGGAGGAGATACCTGTCAACCAAATGAAATGAAAAAGAATAGTATGGCCATCAGAACTACATTTGAATTACTCACTTCAATGATCACACCAAATCCACAGCCATATGCATGCTAGCCCACTCCAAAGGATCATCACCACCCAAAAACCACTTGCGAATCATAACTATCTACATCGAGGTGAAAACACTATCACAAACGAGTGTACCTGTGCATGCGTCTGTTAAAACAGAATCCATCAGATGGGATTGGTAACGTGCATAGACACAAGTGTCTGAAGGCGCGTCGAGACAGGGAGGGCTCAACAAGGCCAGATAGACGATGGTCCCACTATGGCAGCCCTGCATCACATAGCGCAGGGGAGGCGGATAGATTCCAAGAAGCCCTGTACATGGCAAACTCTGTATCAAATCATCTGTCCATGCATCCATACATCATTCCCTCATCCCGTAATGAAAACGCCTGTTTCCATACTCACATAACATGTGAAATTTCCATTGAGTCTGTGCGTTATGCAGCCTGCAAAATCCACTGTGCCCCAGCCCGTTATTCCAGTGTTGTGAAGTAACATGTATTTGGGAACGTCCGGCCTCATCGCCCACGACGCTATTGCGCATCCCAAACTATTCATATCAATCATTGCATCCTCGCCATGGCCCCTGTCCCAAGGACATTGAACAATAGAACGTTATATTTGCAGTCAGACCTGTGGGCATCTCCTCGCCGCTAGCTGAAAACCGAAAGCGCCGCCCTTCGAATTCCTCATTTGCAACATCACGTCGAAAAGGCATCTGTGGCCGCTTGAAACCACAAATTAATCCATCTAGTGCGGCTGTGTGTGAAAATGGCAACTGCCTTCACTCACAAATGGAACGCCCCGCCCGTCGGTGAAGCTCGGTACAGTGTTGCATGAGGGTCCACCGTTACTCGAGTACTACGTTCCACTGACCCTTCACAAGTCTGTTCGCGACTGCAAAGATTGTATGTGAAACAATGGGACCATAGCCGAATGAACATATCAACCAATGTTAGACTGCCATCGGGTACAAATACATGATTGCAATAGCAAGATGCCATTCGTCGAATTGCAGCGTTGTGTGCGGGACGTGCTCGCCCAAAGGGGAGTGCAGCTTGCACAGGTGGAATGAATCACCACAGGTGGAGGCCATACAGCCTGAAAACACATAAATTGCACACCCAGTCTCCTCCCACAACCACACCCACTCCGAAATGCTACCGGCAGGACTAGCCATGTTGGCCCTGGGGGACCTGATAGCACTGCAAGTACTCCAACTTCAAGAAGAAGACGAACACCAACTACAACCGGCCGCACGGCGGAGACGCAGGAGGAGGAGGAGGCCAAGGCAGGGCCAGCAAGGGCCGCCAGCACAGCCACTACCACCACGCAGGCAGCCCGCAATCCCACGCCTCCGAGCACATCCGTTCAACCTCACTGATGAGCAGATCCACACCCTCTACCGTTTGGACCGGGACACCATAACCGCCATTGTGGACATGACACAGGCTGACCTTGTCAGCATGATAGATAGCCCAACCGCCATCCCACCCCTACTGAAGGTGGTGTCTGTACTACACTTCCTGGCCACAGGCACCTACCAGCACACAGTCGGACAGTTGCATGGCATATCACAGCCACTGTTCTCACGGACACTATTGCAAGTGCTCGATGCCCTCCTGAAGCACGCAGACGACTACATCTCTCTACCACGCTCGGAGCAGGAAATTACCAACACAAAAGTGGGATTCCATGCACTTGCCGGCATACCGGGTTGCATTGGTGCCATCGACTGCACCCATGTGGAATTGGTCGTCCCACATGCCATGGAGGCCCAGTACCGCAACCGAAAACAATTTCATTCCCTGAATGTACAAATGGTGTGTGACTCCAACAGGATCATTACACATTGTTGTGCCAGATTCCCTGGATCAACCCATGATTCTATGGTCTTGAGGAACTCTACTATACCACGCTACATGGAGCGACACGCAGGGAACAGATCCTGGCTACTCGGTGAGTCTCATTTCATGCATGATGATGTGGGGTATGTGATGCGGCAATGACCTGGCAGGAAGGGGGGGGGGCGTACGTAGCAATGGCATTCCTCAATATTCCTTTCTTGTCCACATACAGGTGATGCCGGGTATCCACTGAAGAGATGGCTCCTCACACCAGTCCGGAACCCACGGGACCAGCATGAGGAGGACTACAACCATGCCCACTCACGTACCCGTGTAGTCATAGAACAGGCATTCGGCCTACTGAAGACTCGTTTCCGCTGCCTCAGCAGGTCTGGCGGGGCACTCCTGTACCGCCATGTGAAGGTTGCAAAGATGGTCATGGCATGTGTCATGCTCCACAACATGTGCGTACGTAGAAATGTGCCCATGCCCCCTGACGCAGAACTGCAAGCACCTGATGATGGTCATGATGAGGGTGGGGATGTGGCAGCACCTCAAGGAGTCTGCGAGGCACAGGAGGGCCGTGACATTCGTCAGCATCTCATAGATGCATGCTTCTAGCACTCACGCCTGGTGGCTGATACATGGACACGGGACTCGTGGCACTGTGTGTGTCTGGAACATGCACATAATGGACTGTACGCCTATAATGGCCTCGTACACAAAGATCAATGTCCACACATCTCATTGCATGATCGTGCATTGTTTATGGCATATGTGATATCATGTTAAACACCCTATCGACCCGCCACCCAAGTGAGCCCAACACACCCCCTCCACCCTCCTACCTCCCCCCCGAACACCAGTGTCCATAGATGCTCATTGTCAGTGGGCTGTCGCTATTGCAAGCCCCCTCTGCGGGTATCAGGGGCACCCCTGCCTGTGGAGCGCAGGTTCCTCCCAGATCTACGTTGGGGGCTGCCCTGGACGGAACTTGCAACGGATGATGTCTCTGCCTGCTCACGTCCATGCATGTCCCTAAGGGTTTGTGAGAGCTCAGTGAGCACACGGCGCACTGCGGCAAGTTCGGCACATACGTCTTTGGACGTCGCATGCAGTTCCCCCCTCAGGCTCTCGGTGCTTCTCTCCATTTGTACTCTCAGGCTCTCGGTGCTACTCTCCATTTGTGCCCTTAGTGTCTTTGTACTTCTCTCCATTTCTGCCCTAAGTGTCTCAGTTGATGTTTCTATGTCTGCCTTAGTGCCCCCACATTCATCGGCATGGTCCTTGAGGAGCGTGGCCAGTTGCTGCTGTTGCACGATTAACTGGTCGAGGGACTGTTGCCTCTGCTGGGCCATGGCCATTTGCGGTGGTGTCACAGAGGGGCTGATCACCTCATGTTGCCTTGCCACAGGGCTTGTGGGGGATGGCCAGTCGTCGTCTTGTGGGTGCCCCTGCGTGGTATCCTCATGGTGTACGGGATGGAACAGACAGGGGGATTGAGACAGGTCATGGATGGATCTAACTTCGACATCCCCGTTTTCTGTGTCGGAGCATGCTGCCATTAATGCAGTATCACCTATGGTGCTGCTGCCACCAGAAGCAGTGCCTACTGTGGCATCCATTGGGGGGACCTGTGGTGGTGGTGTTGTGGGCATGCTGGCTGCTGGGGTGCCTGTTGGAGTTCCCTCCTGTGTGCTGTCACTTGATTTGTGCTGCTGCCGTGTCTTGATGCGTGCAGCTGAGGTGGAGGGTCTTTGGCCGTTGGTCTTGGCCCTCTTTGCAGGTGTGCTGGTAGGGGTGTCCTGGAGCTCGTCGTTTGGATCGGACCCTGTGGTGGAGTAAAGGAGGGCGAGCGTTATTAATGGGTCTGTGGGAATTGGAATGGCAATGTATCACATGCATTGGAGTGGTACCTGAGGGTGATTTGGGTCGGGGCCTTGGAGGTGGTTTCATTTGTGTGTGGAGTGAGGGTGCAGTTGTTTGGCAGCCTGCAGTTAGGGTGTGCCTGCTGCACGTGTAGAGGGTGTTTTTAGGATTTTTAATTATTTATGTATTTGATGTGAGTTTTAAAGTGTGCTATCAGGCCTATGTATGTGGACGTTCTCCTGGACATGTGTTCCTGTTGCACTATGTGGGCACGCGGTACTTCACATGATTGGACATTGTGGTTTTGGCATTGTTTTATTTGGGACACCTACCTGAATCTTCGGATGTCTGCACTCCTTTCTCCATCCCTCCGACTCCCTCTATGCTCTCCATTCCAATGGTGGAGGCACAGATTTCTTCCCAGGGGGTCAACTTGATGGGTGATTCCGATCCTCCCCCGGTAGCTGTGGCAATGTTGCGGTTGGCAGAAAGTATGCTACGGACGCGTATCCGCAGGTCGTCCCATCGCTTTCTGCATTGCTGTGGGTTGCGGGGTGCGGTCCCCACCGCACTTACACGCTGTGCCACCAGGGCCCATATGGCCTTCTTGTTCGCAAGTGCCGTCCTGGTCATTTGCGTGGAGAAGACGACGGCAGCATTCTCCTGGAGGGTCTCCGTGAGCACCGTGAGTTCCTCACGGGAGAAGTGGACCTGCCGCTTGCGGTCGCACGCTTTCTTCGCTACTTTTCCCATTTTTCTTGGTTTCACTAGGGTGGATGACGGGTTGGGATGTGTCTCAGGGTAGTATTTTTTATGGTTGTGTGGATTTTGTGGTTTTATAGGTGTACGGCGTGATGTTTCCCGTTCCGGGACCATGCTTTTACTTCCGTTTCCGTATATTTACGGTCACCGTACTTTCCGGTTGGCGCTCACTGCGGTGTCCGCTGAGATGGGTGGCGGTATTGCACCTAGGGCGCCGTACGGCGGCGGTGTGGGCCGTTTTGGGGTCATTTCCGCCATCGCGGACTTTGCACTTCCGCCATGGCGTGGTGCTCGTGCCCGATGGGTCGGAATGAGCCGCACTTTGCTCCATCGTGCAATGGCGGAAACGCTATTTACGCTATGGCGGTCCGGTCGGTTGATTTCCGCAAGGGTCGTAATGAGGGCCATAGGGTTTGGTAATTTAAAACTACCTCAAAGGTGTATGGAAATCCTTGAGGAGGCACGTAAACCTAACACCAGACACTGTTACTTTAACAAATGGACAAGATTTGTGATATGGTGCCAGTCAAAAAATGTAAACCCGATTGAATGTACTCCTTCACACATTCTTCACTACATGCTCTACTTACTTGACTGTGGCCTAGTATTCAACTCCATCAAGCTTCACCTAGCAGCACTATCTGCATACACCACTTCTCAAAACAAGGAGTCCTGGTGGAAAGTCCCTGCTGTTATATATATATATATATATATATATATATATATATATATATATAGAGAGAGAGAGAGAAAAAAAAAAGAGGAGCAAACTGTAAGGAGCAGTGTGGACCGCACTCCGGGTCATGAGATACCAAGACAAGATAGAGACTTCAGGTCAAGTGCACAGAAGTAATTTATTAGCAAAAATTCATGCAACAAAAGCAGGACACCAGAGGGACTGAGTCCTGTACAACGCGTTACGCTCAAACGTCGTGCTTGTGTATATATATATACACATCCTAAGGGCACAACATGGCCATTTCTTTGACATGTATGCATGATCCAAGGGTAGTAAAAGGGTTCATGTAATTTCTTTCTTACTTTTTAGTTTTTAGTTTGTGTTGACTTTCATGGGATTTAATTTGCAACTGAATCAGGCATTGTCATCACTAATGGAAATTTTATGCCAGTGTCCAGGAAACTGTTTTTTACCTATTAAATGCTTGTGTTGATGTTGTTTCCTTGTTCTTCTCTAGGCACGGGAGGCTGGTCACACCTTGGTTCTAGAGGTGGAGTCTATCTCTGAGCGATTCAAGACCAGAAATGACTCTCTGCCTGAGGCGCACAGGCTCTCAAAGGAAGTGGGGCTGCTGACTGATGTGAGTACAACTTGAGAAGGCTTACATGTCTATTGCTGACTACCCAACTCCCAATCCCTCTCTTTGTAGAATGAGGAGTCAGTCCGTATAGTATGTACATACCATCATTTAGGGAATTTGTCGTCCTTTTAAGCCTGTATGTCTTCACTCATAATCGGCCTGCTTTGAGATCTCAGTGTGAAAGGAGAGTGGAACGGATTCAGGGGCACTGTTACATAATCCTTCAGTGGGAAGAGTTGGGATCGCTTGGAACAAATGCACAGTACAGAGACACACACAGTGAATGAATGCAAAAGTAGCCTCAGACTTGCGGGATGCATTTCCTAAGCCGCGTTGATCCTAGAGACTATGTAGGGTGTGTGTGTGTCCATAGGAGGCGCTAACGGGCAGACCCCATGGGCCCAGTAGTCCTTATTTGTCTTCAAACCTCCACGTGGTCACTGTGTATATGCAGTCTGTGTTCATACCTGTAACTGAGAGACCCCTGCCATAGAGTAGGCAGGCCCAGTGCTGTCGCCATTGCTTTTGCCTCTTAACAGAACCAGTATTGGGCACCCTAAGGGCAGACCCCCTTCCAATGACTAGAGCTTGCCAGCGCCTGCCCCACAAAATAGTCTGCAAAGCTAAAATATGAAACTTCACGTGGTTAATGAAGGTCTCAGCAAATCAAAATCTGCTGCTAGAGCCCCAGAGAATTAGTGGTGAAAAGAACAATGATGTTGGAGAAACCACTTTACAAGGCCATCCCATGTCCATATCCTAATGCCATTATTAGGCCACTCAAGAGCATTGCTCCACCTGCATCAAACAGCATGCCAATGAAGGGAGGGGACACACCTAATAGGCACAAGAATTGACTGAATATTTACAAGTAAGTAGATTTCTCAAGCACTTTAAGGAGTTTTAGAAGTTGGTTAAGGTTTCTCTGTATAAACTTCAGCTCCCAGTGAAAAGGCAGGTCATTATTACCAGAACTCCAGGGGAACTGAAGACAGAGCAGCTTTGAGGCTGGTGTGTATGGAGGGCCCCACCAGACAAGTCCCAGTTTTGGTACAGCAACCAGAGGCCTAGCAGAGGAAGGTTGCCATGGCAACTCAAGAAGAGGCAGTACCTTGTAAGATGGTCTGCACACAGACTCCACGAACTGGAAATATTTTCCAGTGACCGCTTCAAGGCCCAAAAAGCCCAGAGATGTGTAAGAGGCTGCTGAGTCTGTGGAAGAGGCTCATAGTTTCAGGGTGCAGTGGTCAAAGGAGATGCCTGGTTTGACAGGTCACAGTCCCAACATCTGGTCCAGGGACTAAACACAAAGCCCCTGGGATGGTTCATGCAACCCAAAGAAAGCCAGCATACCCAGTAGAGACTACCCTCATGGTGGCAGATGACGGAAAGTTGCAGCAGCAACAATACTAATATTTAAGGGAACGAAGACTGCGCTGCAAGATGCAAGATGGACTCTTGAGGTGGAACAGCCACAGGAGTTGGAGTCAAGATGTCTCACAAAGGAGCAAATGAGAAGCAGCAGTAGGTTCCAGCAAGGCAGCAGGAGCACCTACTCCTGTCCTAGTCACTGACAAAGGAAGTATCCGCTTAACGGGGCGCACAACTGGCTCATTTGGGTGCTGTTCTGCCAGATCTGGACGAGGACGGGCCCAAGAAATCATCTTAGGGTAACATTTTGCTCCTCTCGGTCCAGAGAAATCTTATGAAGGAAGCAGCAGAGGCTCATAGGAAAGCCCTTCAGGACAGCAACCAGCAACCTCTTCATATTCTTTGTACAAAACACAGCTGGGGCCTACTGCCGCCCTCCACTCACCATCTATTCACTAGTTTTGGCCGCCATCTAATCGGAGCTGGCCAGCCAAACTCTAATTTCACTCGCATACAGACAAGGAAGTCGGTTGAGGTCAGTGGTCGAGGTGCACGAAAAGAAATAGTGGAACTATGTTCCCTGCTGCGCTGCCGCCGCTCTCCACAAACCCCATTGTCACGCCCCCTCCAAACTCAAAATCCTAACCCCCAAACGAACACACCTGCTGTTAAGGGAATATTCAGTGCAGTACACTGATTTGCAAGTTTAACCTTCTTCGTACAGTTTTATTTTAAAAGTAAACCATTCCAGAACTGTTTCCTTTAGTAAATGCAGTATAGGAACAGTAGAACTTAAAAAATAAACTAGAGGAGCACCGCTGCAGGCCGCTCTCGCCCACTTCGACCAGTGGTTGAGATGTCTGTGAGACCCTCATGTAGCCAGAAATGGATGCCACTGTTAGGCAGAATTGCATGCAGTACCCTCTGGGACCACTACACACAATTGGTATTACAGGTGTTAGCCAAACCAACCTTTGGTATAAGTCTGTACCACACAGTTTTTGGTAGCGAGCTGAGCAGCCAGGCTTATCTCAAGAGTGAATGTGAGCAGTACAAGTAGTTACACAGAGGACTTTCAATCACAGTGGTTCAAGTAAACATTTATACTCAAGGTTTCTTGGTAAAACACTTATTAATTTATTACACAATCATTTAGAAAACATTTCACTAGGAGAATGCAACTTAATATTATAAAGCAATACACTTCAATACAAAATTCTAAGGTTTTGAGACAGTGTGAGCTCCCCTGAAATAGGAACCAAATAGCAGTTCAGTAGTTAGAAAGGAACAAAAGGCACAAGGTAAGTAAAATAGATCATATATACTTTTTAGACAGTGCAAATAGTTTCAGTTCGCCAGAGTTCAATTCAAGTCAATAGGCCAGGCCAAAGTCAATGGGCTGGTGTTCTGGATAAGAAAGAGCAGTTCTGGTATCAAACGGTAAAGTCTTTGTGAAAGTTCTTAGAAGTAGTTTAGGCGAGAAAGAATCGTATGTCGGGTTACAAGCTGATTAGACCTGCAAGTTGGGAAAGTTTCACAAACTTTCACCGCGAGAGTGGCGTTCTCTCAATTGGGTTGGCACAGTACCTTTGTATGAAGAAACAAATGCTGCTGAAGTCGTGGTTCCTGGCAGGTCTTGCAGATCTCGCTGTTCCTGAGCCTCAGTCGTGGGGACAAGAGGGAGGACGTCGGGGGACTCCTGCACTGCACGGGATCGTTGAAGAAAGCAAACAAAATGGAGTCACTTCAGTTCCAGTAGCTGTAGATTCAAGAACACACGCTGGTGTCCCTCTCCCTGGTTAATCCTAACCAGTCTTGCGAATGGTATCCAGGTGTCTTATGAGTTGATTGGTCACACCAACTCAAAGGAAGAAGGCGTCCTTGAAGGAGCTTCTCTGTCGAATATAGTTTGGCAATTCGGACCTGCAGCAGGGCTTCACCGGGCAAACCGGTCCAGGAGTTGAAGGAGCCGTCCTCTTCCAGCTCGTCTTCGGTTCTTTAGTTCCAGTGGTCGACTCTGCCTTCCAGTCCTGGAGACTCGCCTTTTAAACAGTTTTCTCCCATTCATTCAAGCCTAGCTGTCACTCACCCAGAAGGGTGGCTGTCCTTGCCGGACAGTCAGCCAGCCAATCTCACCAGAGTGCATTTGGGTCTCCTAGGAGACTAAGCACAGGATGTTTTGGGCACCTCCCTCATTTCCTGCCCACCCCAGATACTCAGACGCCAGAGGCGGTCTTCATTCCTGAAGCTCACCGAAGGCACACAAACAGAGGGACCAAACCTGGTTTGGCGCGCAGAGACAAACTCTAGATGGACCTTTCTAAAAAGAAATTGCAAAAAAAGTACTCCATACTCTTCTCCCTCATCTGCTCTCAGTCCACCTTGGCCCCCCTGGCTCCTCCCACTCTCCACTTTTTCTCCCTTAACACCTCATGAGGTTTCTAGACAAGTCCGCTCTATGAAAGTCTCATCCAAACAGGTGCTCCCCTGCTGATTCAGTTAATTATGCCGCCTTGATAAATTGGCTCTGTGATACCCTTGACATCACGGACCTGGCTCTAGACTGGTTGACCTCCTTCCTCTCAGACCGACCTTCCCAGGTTCAACTGGGCCCTTTTCTCTCCACCATCTCACTCTCCACCCGTGGTGTCCCTCAGAGCTCTATCCTCTTGCCGTGGCTTTTCAACATTTAACTTACCCCTCTGGCCCATTTGATCTCCACATTCACTCCTAACTTCCAGTGTTATGCGGATGACACGCAGCTCTCCTTCAAGCTTACCTCCTCTGCCTCCTCCTCCTCCTCTTCCTCTCATTCCTGACTGCCTGTCTGCTATTCAGGCATGGTGCACTGCTAACGGTCTCTGCCTTAATGCCAATAAGACAGAAATCCTTCTAATTTTCCCTTCAACACAGGGCACCTTCCATGGGCACCCCCCTCAGCTTCCTGTGAGGCAAAAAACCTTGGTGTCATCTTTGAATCCTCTCTCTCTCCTTCTCTCCTCATATCACGGACCTTGCCAAGAAGGCCTACTTTGAGCTGCACCGCCTCAGAGGCATTCTCCCTGTCCTCACCTTCTCCCAAAAACTCAATGGGCCTCATCACGAGTTTGGCGGTATCCCAGCGGTAATTGCGCTGGGAAAACACCAACACAAATAGTGTTACCGCTACTCGGTCCAGCACAATTTGCGCCAGATCACGAGTAGTGGTAAGGCGGTTACTCCCCATTCCCCATTGGGTCCAGTGGACCCAATGAGGTTTCTCTGTGGTATTAGCGCTGCGCTAATAGCACTGAAAATCGGCGGAAAGTGGAGATTTTTACCTCCATCAAAAAGCTGGAGGTAAAACTCCAACTTTCCGCCCAACTCAAGATTGGACGGAGTGGTAAATGTGGCAGTAATAGCATTACCGCCGCATTTAAGGTCCACTGCCCAACTTGTAATGAGGCCAAATGTCTACAGAGCTCTGGTTCCCCCCAGACTGGACTACTGCAACAGCCTCTTCCTCAATCTCCCTAACTCCTCCCTTCCCCCTCTTCAATTAATTCAGAGCAGGACTGCAAGACTTATCCTTGGCCTCAAGCCCAGGGATCGTATCTCTCCAGCCCTACAATTTCTCCACTGGCTCTCGGTTGCTGCAACGATTAAGTTCAAGGCTTTCTATGATTGTAATTGGTTATTTATAACGTGCTTAATACCCAAAGGTTTCTAAGCGCGGACCCGGGGATCGAACCTGTGTTGCTCTGCGTCGTCTTGCTTCCAAGGCGAGCGTGTTGCCCCTGAGCTATCCTCCTGGGCCTGGGAGATGGAACCCTGCTACATCCAACTCTCTCTCTCCCTAGATACCTCCCTGCTACAGCCCTTCGGTCTTCTAAGTCTAACTCTCTTCAGATCAGATGCTTCTCCAAGCAGAGAGTGGGGGGTAGATCTATCTCCGCCGCAGGTGCCTCCCTCTGGAATGGCCTCCCTGACCCTCTCAGACTTGAGCCGGATTTCCTTAAGTTCCGGAAGCTTCTCAAGACATTCCTTTTCTCTTCTCCCTTCCCTCTCCCCCTCCCCTGCTAATGTCCCCGTCTGCGCTTGACTGGCTGCCTGGTTCCTTCAGAGACTGGGCACCAGCCCCCCTAGTCCAGTCTACCCCTGCACTTGGTCTCCCCTGCCCTCACCCCTCTCAGCCTGCACCCCTTGGCCTTCTTGGCCCCTGCCCCCGCACTAGCTTGTTTGGGCCTGCACCCGTGTAGCCCTTCCAGCCCCTTACCTAACACTTAGTTCATGGACCTTCCTTTCCCTGCACTCTTTTCTTACCCCTGTTTCTGTCCACCTGGCCTCTCCTGGCACTCACATTTTCACGGGCCCTTCCGCCCAGACATGCACTCCCTGCCACCCACTCCTTTTCCCCTGCACTTCTCGTTACTGCACTTGCACAATCTAAATGTCACACGGCTTAGTAGGATACTTTCTGTTTGTCATCCCCCACCCTCTCATCTTGTTGCGCCTTGAAACACAATGTGTATAAATAAATCAAATGAATACCAGATTGGAACAGGCTGTGTGTAGGAAATCCCAGGACTAGTGTTATGGTGTGGCTGGAGATCACCCTACTGTGACCAGAAGGCAGTTGCAGTTCACCCCTGACAGCGGTGCCTGCTTCTCTGCCTCCAGGCCAGCAATCACTGTGAAGGCCCAGACACATCCAGGTTCTGGTGTCGCATCTTCTATTCTTTAGCCCGGAGTCAGATTTCCAGTCCCCTGTTTCCATCATTCCCAGTGGGTTCATTTGGTGGAGCATGTATCTGCTTTCAGGGGTGTTGGGGGGGTGCCCTGCCTCATCTGAAGCACAGGACATGGCTGAGAACTGTGGATAGAAAGTGGGCGGGCTGCGAGAGTAGGGTGAGGGTCCACCTCAAGGGAGCAGCTGTATTAATGGCACCTGCACTGTGATGCCTAAAATGTGACTTTTCCTTTTTTGCAACACATGGGCCTGATATCAGTGTGTGGACAACGCCCTAATGCCCCAGTGGCAGAGGAAAGAGCTGCAGATGACACTGAAGTCCCTTCAGAGGCACGCCAACACAGCCATACGCAAACTGGAGATCCAGCAGGTAAGATCAGGCAAGGTGAGAACCCCAGGTAACCCCTCAAACTATCTCTGCTACTACCTCAGCTCAGCACTAACTGCCCCATGTAACCCCTTCAAACTATCTCTGCTACTTCCTCAGCTCAGCTTCCTCCGCTCAGCACTAACTGCCCCATGTAACCCCTTCAAACTATCTCTGCTAGTTCCTCAGCTCAGCACTAACTGCCCCAGGTAACCCCTTCAAACTATCTCTGCTACTTCCTCAGCTCAGCACTAACTGCCCCAGGTAACCCCTTCAAACTATCTCTGCTACTCCCCCAGCTCATTACTAACTGCCCCAGGTATCCCCTTCAAACTGTCTCTGCTACTTCCTCAGCTCAGCACTAACTGCCCCAGGTAACCCCCTCAAACTATCTCTGCTACTTCCTCAGCTCAGCACTAACTGCCCCAGGTAACACCGCAAACTATCTCTGCTACTTCCTCAGCTAAGCACTAACTGCCCCAGGTAACACCGCAAACTATCTCTGCTACTTCCTCAGCTCAGCACCAACTGCATCTCTCATCAGCCAATCCTGTCTTCCTTTCTCTCTGCCTTGCACTCCTCAGCATTTGCTGCTCCCCGTTCTTTGCCCTGGCTCCTTCCCTGCACAGCAGTTTCTACTTACTTCTTTTTCTATGCATTTCTGCTGTTGTGTTCTGTTCCTGCTCTGCCTGTGTTTGCCTTTCCCCAGTAGTTCCTCACTTCCTCATGTCTGCCCTCTTAGTCTCTTAAACCTTCTGCTCTCTATTCTTTCCCAGTTTGTTCGCCCTCTCCTCATGCATCTGGTTCCCCTACTTACTCTTTCTGATGCCTTCCCTGGTGTATGCAGCCCTCCTTCAGAAACAAATTAAGTAGGTCTTTTTCAAACTCTTTTTATTAGCAGCAACATAGGAATACAGAGCACCTCATCGTCAACAGCAAACATTTTCAAAGCAAAGTATAAGTATCATGGTCACAACATTTACACAAAATTAAATAGATTCGTCATCATCAGAGGCCAGGGTACATAAGTAAGTTCTGAAAGGGCCCCATATATCTTTAGGCCTGCAAGCTGTGGGTTGGGTCATTACATACTGTTCTTCTGATTCATTTATATACGTCAGTTCACGAAGAAATTGGTTCATATTGGGTGGGCTCACATTTTTCCATTTCAGCAGGATACACTTTTTAGCAATTGCACATGCAACATTAAACAATCTTCTAGTTTTCTCTGAACATTTGCCTATGTCCCCAAATAAGTATATTTGGGGTTTCAGGTCTGGTGGGATCTGTGTGATTTCTTCAAGCATTACGGCAACATCTTTCCAAAACTTCAACACCACCCGACACTCCCAATACATATGAAAGTCTCCTGCCTCTGGCAAATCACGCTTGGGGCATGCATCCAATGTATTGGGGGTAAATCTCGCTCTTTTTGTTGGGGTGTAATGCAGCCTGTTCAGTATCTTAAATTGGATTAACCGCAACCCAGCATTCAGAGAGACCTTCTTAGTCAAGGAACAATATCTATGCCACTTCTCGTCTTCAATGGGTATCTGTAGGTCTCTTTCCCATTTTTCTTTTACATGGTTTATCGTGGGGGTTTGGGCTTGTACCTCCGCGTATAGTCTATTTCTGATGTTTGTTAATCTGCTTAGAATCACATGCTGTGCATAGGTCCGACATCCAGTGGTCACTGCGGAGTATTGCATTTTGTTTTTCGTAGTCGAAAAAGGGGACGTCGACAAGGCGTGTCTGTAACACTATCCCTATAGTGACGTGCGTTGTACCCACAATCCCTCATGCGTCGAGGTCCCTCAGATTGTTTTTTTCCGCCCAGCTTCTGGTCGCCTTACGCGGAGCTCCTAGAGAGACATTGCAAATACTTTCTACGGACCTTGGTCCTTAATTATACTTATTATATTGTTAAAGATCCCTCCCCTCAACGTTAGCTGTGAAGCTGTTTCTCCGCCGAGCAAGTTTACGACGGAGGGGAAGAGACGGAGGAGATCCTTCGGCGCTGCCGAACACGTGGCCTGGCCTCGCTGGCCAATGTACAGTAGGTAGAGTGGGGGTTCGAACTTTTATCTTCTCTTTGAGAATGTCTTTCTTTCTCCCCTATCTTTCCCTTGGGGTTGTTATCACCAGTTATTATTGCCTCAGCTATGGAGAGGACACCTTTTAAGTTTTGCCCACGCTGTAGGGGCAAATACACTTGGAAGGACAAACACAAGCTCTGTAATCGTTGCTTGCCCCTCGATCATAAGGAGGACAGCTGCGCGGCCTGTAAGCTCTTGAAACCAAGAACTCTTAAAGAACGAAAAGTTAAGAGGTGGGCGGGCTACGCTATGTCGAAGTCAGTGTTCTCACCCGCCACCGCTGTTACAGAAAGTGACGAGGAGGGTGATAACTCGACGTCCGTTACGGAAGTCATTAACCCCCAGAAGGAGCGCTCGCGCTCCTCGACGTCCGTCCCCGGGACCCCGACGGGCTCGGCTCACGCCCTGCTTATGGGGATGAACACCCCGGCGACAAGGACGCACATAGACCCCAGAGGCCTAAGCACACAACCCACGGCTCTTCTTCGTCGAAGACGAAGGATCCATCAGCGCCAAAGGGGACGCAGGGCACTCCGGCGTCTACCTCAGACCGTAAGGGTCTCAAGCCCCACCCGCAAACGCAGCCGCCATCAGCGATTGGGCTTTCATCAAACATGGGCGCTACCTCAAAATCATCCGACGTAACGCTCCATAGAGCGGCCGTCGAGGAACAACGCGTAAAGCAGGCAACGTCGACACCAGAGCCCTCTACTTACAAACTCGTTGTCGAGAGCCTGGCGAGAATTGTTTCCAAAGACAAACGTAAGCGGACGACGAAACAAACGTCGAATACTGCACAAAAAGCTATGGAAACGCCGAAAAAGCGCAAGAGTAGCCAGGAACTGCCCCCTTCATCTAAGGGCACTTCTGAACTACCGGAGGGCTTTTCAGAGGGCGACGAAAACCTTTCTTCGACGTTGTGGGAGCGTTCTAAGCGTTTTGAAGGTGAAGACACTGATTTCCCCCCTCTAGACTATTCAGGGGTCCCCCATGAGACCCTTGAAAGACTCCATTCTTGTATGGAGAAAATGGAAAGGTTTTTGGGAAGCCAAAACCCACCCATACCCAAAAGACCAAGAGAATGGCCCCAGGATGACCCTAGGGTCAAGATTCCTAGGCTGTTTCCCCCTTCTACAGACGTATATGACCTCACTGAAGAGGAGCAATACCTTCAGGAAGATGAGGAGTGTTTGGGTGGAGAGGAAGAACATGAGGAAGAGGGGTTTGAAGAAGATCCTTACACTAGTGCAGGAGCTTTTGAAGAAGATACAGCTACCTCGCAGCCCTGGCAATCCCCATCAGTGCAGCCTTGGCAATCCCCATCAGTGCACTCAGACCCTGATGTCTTTCACCCTTCTCCTCCCAAGGATTCACCTATTAGAAACACCTCTCCCATAGATGACCAACCTTCACTTAATGCACTATTGCGCAAGGCAGCAGCGCATTTTGAAATAGACACAGGGGAGACTCTTCCTGACCTAGACTTTGTAGAGAAAGTTATTAAAGAAAAAGCCCTGTTAGTCAGTATATTCCGCTCCTGGCTTCTATAAAGAGAAGAATAACTCCTTCCCTTTCCAATCCTGCCTTAGTCAGAGGGGTCAACCCTCGGATAGAAAAGCTCTTCAGCCCTTCATCCTCTGAACCTTTGTACATCAGAGGACATTCTATTCCGGACTCCCTCGTAGTTACTAATACAAGAAAAAGAGTGGGGGTACCACTATCCACTAGTGAGGCACCACCTGACAAAGAGGGCAAGAAGCTCTATGCACTTGGGAAGAGAATCACGACCTCCGCCGCCTTCTCAACTAGGATTGCAAATAACAATTCCCTACTAGCTAGCTACGCAGATGCACAGTGGAGCAAACTGCGCAGCGAAGCAGAGGACGCACCAGAACCCCTGCGTTCACGCCTGTTAGCTATAATCTCAGAGGGAACTCTTGTAAACCAGGGCATCGTAAAGAACTCCTTAGATGCCGCAGAGACCATTGGCTGTTCCCTGGTTCAGGGAATACTTCTCAAACACCATGTCTGGCTGCGCAATTCGGGATTTAAGCCGGAAACCCAGGCTTCCCTGATAAATAAGCCCATAGAACAAACACATCTGTTTGGGAAAGCAGTTGATGAGGCCCTAGAACATGCGAAGAAAGAGTTTGATACCATCAAGACTCTTGACCAAATTTCTAGGCCTCCTAACAGACGCAGCTATGGCAATAGACGCTCCTTTCGTGGCCAACGCCAGCAGCAAAACCAACAGCAATTTTACTCTGCGACCAACTGGCCCTCTAACCAGGGTAACAACACCCAGTTCAGTCAAAGAGGCCAACGCCGTGACAAAGGAAGAAGTCGCAGCTCCAGCCCCAAAGGTTCCACGCCCAATACCAACAAATGACCCGAAGATTCGGGTCCCCTCCCATGCATCACCGGTCGGGGGCCGGCTAACATCGTTCCTTTCAGCATGGGAGGGAATATCGTCAGACCGCTGGGTATTATCCACCATAGCCCACGGATACTGCATCGAATTCAACGGTTCCCCGAAGTACAGACCCCCACGAAACCGACGCATGACACCGGAACACCTCACTATTCCTCTTCAAGAAGTAGAAGAGCTACTGAAAAAAGAAGCTATAGAGGCTGTCCCCCTATCTCAGGTAACAGAAGGTATTTATTCAGTGTACTTCCTTGTACCCAAAAAGGACTTAACTATGCGCCCTGTATTAGATCTGCGCCCAGCGAACAAGTTTGTCAAACCCCAAAAGTTTCGTATGGTGACCTTGCAGGAAGTAATCCCACTGTTATCAGGAGGGGGATTACACGACAACACTAGACATGAAAGATGCATACTTTCATATTTTAATGTTGCCAGCGCACATAAAATACCTCAGGTTCAAGATAGAGAACAAACACTACCAGTTCAGAGTACTACCCTTCGGGATAGCATCTGCACCAAGGGTATTCACGAAAGTACTGGCAGTGGCAGCGGCCCACCTGTGCAGGTTATCCATCCCGGTATACCCTTACCTCGACGACTGGCTCATAACAGGGGATTCTTACGAAACATGCTTCTCCAATACCCAAAAGACCGTAGACCTTTTGTCCCAACTGGGCTTCTCCATCAACGAAAAGAAGTCCAGCTTAGACCCCAGCCAAATAAAACAATTCCTAGGGGCTCTAATTCGAACAAAGGACGGCCTCGTCTTCCCCTCCAACGAGAGGGTCCAAAACATGCTGTTTCAGATCCCCCATTATGTGGCAGGTCGAGAGGTGACGGTACGCAAAGCAATGCGCTTGCTAGGGATGATGGCGTCATGTATTTATTTGGTACCTCACGCGCGCCTGCACATGCGCCCAATGCAAGAGTGGCTCTACAGCCAGTGGTGTCAGGCCAGCGGACAATGGGACGATCTAGTGGTGGTCTCGCAGGCCTTGGTTCTCTCGCTACGGTGGTGGACAAAAGAAAACCTGTTATTAGGGAAAACTTTTGCCACACCCGCAGTGGAAGCCACTCTAACCACAGACGCATCCCTTACAGGATGGGGGGCTCACCTATCCCATCAGACTGCTCACGGAGTGTGGACTCCGAGCTTAGCATCCAAGCATATAAACCTGCTGGAACTACTAGCGGTGTTCAAAGCACTGAAAGCCTTTCAGGAACACTTACAAGGAAAGACAGTGATGGTCTTCACAGACAGCACCACAGCCATGTACTACCTCAACAAGCAAGGGGGCACTCACTCTCCAGGACTGTCCAAGCTGTCCCAGAATATATGGAAGTGGGCTCTCAAACACAACATGTTCCTACTATCACAACATGTACCAGGGGAACTCAATCTGCTAGCAGACAAACTCAGCAGAGACTTCCCCCTGCCCGAAGAGTACGAATGGCAATTGCACGAAGACAATCACGTCTTCACGCAATGGGGTTTCCCGGAAATAGACCTGTTCGCAACTCTGGAGAACTCACAATGCCAAAGTTACGCCTCCAGGTACCCCCAGAACCAGTCCAAGGGGAACGGTCTGTCGATTCAATGGTCAGTGAAATTTGTTTACGCCTTTCCCCCGACTCCCCTTCTCAACAAAGTGGTGCACAAGATGCACCAGGAGCAGGTTACCATGATACTAGTGGCCCCAATGTGGGCCCGGCAGCCATGGTTCGCTCACTTGATGGAGATGTCCCTATCTCCCCCAGTGAAACTTCCCTGCTCGTACAACATGCTGTCACAGGACAAGGGCAGAACACTGCATCCATGCCCTCAGACCATGAACTTAGCAGCCTGGCTCCTGAGATCATAGAATTTGGACATTTACAACTCCCGCAGAGATGTATGGACATCCTCAGGGAAGCCAGAAAACCTAATACTCGCCACTGCTATTCTAGCAAGTGGAAAAGATTTGTCATCTGGTGTAGAGGTAAGAGCATCAACCCGGTTGACTGCTCTCCCACTAACATTGTTCTGTACTTGACCCATTTACTGGATTCAGGTCTAGTGTTCAATTTCATTAAGGTCCACCTAGCGGCACTTTCTGCATACACCACTTCCCAACTCAAAGTGTCGTGGTGGAAGATACCAGTTATCAAGGCCTTCATGGAGGGGGTAAAGAGAATACACCCTCCGATAGCTAACCCAGCTTCTGGATGGGACTTAAACGTGGTACTTTCTAGACTCATGGGCCCTCCTTTCGAACCCATGCACAAGGCAACTCTTAAAGACCTCACTATTAAGACTGCTTTCCTAATAGCTATCACCTCCATTAGGAGAGTAAGTGAACTACAGGCTCTTTCTGTACTAGACCCCTTCGTAACAGTTCACAAGGATAAGGTGGTTCTACGCACGCACCCAAGGTTTGCACCGAAATTCATCTCGAAATTTCATGTAAACCAGTCAATAGAACTACCAACGTTCTTTCAAAACCCTTCCAGCTTGGGAGAAAAAAGTCTGCATACACTAGATGTACATAGAGCTGTCATGTTCTACATGGAAAGAACCAGACCACTGAGAAAGACTAATCAGTTCTTTGTCTCTGTGGCAGCAGGAAGAGAAGGAGATGCAGTTTCAAAGTCCACTATATCTAGATTGATTGTTCAATGCATCACTCTCTGTTACACTCTTGCTAAGAGAGAACTACCCTTCAAGCCAAGAGCACATTCCACTCGAGGCACTGGGGCTTCCATAGCGTTCATTGCAAATGTTCCCCTTGAGTCCATCTGCAAAGCGGCTACCTGGAGTTCTGTGCACACCTTTACAAAACACTACTGTCTAGATGCACACTCTAGATCTGACTCCCAGGTGGGACAGGCAGTATTAAGACATCTTTTCTCTACTGTTCCTTCTCATAACCCACCGCCAACTCCGGGTACTGCTCGCTATTCTATGCACAGCATGTGATTCTAAGCAGATTAACAAACATCAGAAGACAATGCATTACTTACCGTAAAAGCATTTCTGATGGTTGTATCTGCTTAGATTCACATGCGCCCACCCTTCCTCCCCGCTCGGATGGAAGGAACATAGACTTCCTTTTATATCTCTCTTTTCTGTACTCAGTCACGTCTAGAAGGCTCCCTCAGGGCAGAAAAATACAAACAGAGGGACCTCGACGCGTGAGGGATTGTGGGTACAACGCACGTCACTATAGGGATAGTGTTACAGACACGCCTTGTCGACGTCCCCTTTTTCGACTACAAAAAACAAAATGCAATACTCCGCAGTGACCACTGGATGTCGGACCTATGCACAGCATGTGAATCTAAGCAGATACAACCATCAGAAATGCTTTTACGGTAAGTAATGCATTGTCATATTCCCAGGCCTCCCGTAGAGGTCACCATCTGTACACATGGGTGTGGCTGGGGTTCGTCTGGAAATAGCGGCCATATTTTTTAAAATGCAGACCGCATGCGGTAATATTGAAGTGTCGTGAGTGGCCCACCTCCAAACGCTCTTGTTATTTCCCCCAGGGTCACAAATTTGCCATTTATGAACATATCACCAATTTTCATTTCCCTGTTAGGGTCCCAAGAGTCTTGTATTGCGCTGTCATGCGTGGGGGGGGTATACCTGGGTAGTTCCAAAGAGATATCTCTGGATTATATGGTATTTCTATCTGCAATCTTCTATATATGGCTTCCCATGCTTTAACCGTACAGCTAACTGAGTTATATTCGCACGTATCCTTGTATTGTGTATCAAATATGACTGATTGAATATTCGTGGGGTGTGTGGTAAATTCCTCTATTAGTGAATGAGGTGTCTCCTGCGCGGTATCATACCAATACCTTGCAAACTGTGCTTGGGCCACATGGTAGTAGAGCTCAATGTCCGGAGCCGCTATACCGCCCGTGGAGTATGCCTCAGTCATCTTTTCCCAACTTATCCTGGCGGTTTTCCCATTCCAAAGGAACGTTACTACTATGGAACGGAGCTTGGCAAAAAAGGTTCTACCCGGCCATATGGGAATATTGACAAACAGATAGAGCAGCTTGGGCAGGATTATCATTTTAAGGACCGCTACTCTGCCATGCAGAGATATCGGCAAGCGCCCCCATATCTGAAGCTTTGTGGTGATGGCCTGCAGAGTGGCCTCATGATTGTTCAGGTACAGTGTGGTCCTATCTCTAGACACCAGGATTTCCAGATATCTGATCTGCAGATCCGACCACTGAAGCCCATGCAGCTCTTCAGGGCACTCAGTGGATGGCGTGAGTGGAAATATTCCAGTCTTGGCTCTGTTAACCGTGTAACCCGAGTAGTCAGCAAAAGTTTGTATTTCCGCCATTATGGGTGCTATATTTGCGTTAGGCTCACGTATATACAATAAGGTGTCATCGGTGTATAGTGAAATCAATTGGACGGATCCCTTTATATTTATGCCTTTATCAGAGTGTTTCAACCTCACCGCTGCTGCCATAGGCTCTATAGTTAATGCAAACAACAGGGTCGAAAACAGACCGCCCTGCCTGGTGCCTCTACCCAATAAGAAAAGTTGGGAGATGGATTTATTGGTCAGAACTCGAGCACCAGGCTCAGTGTATAATAGCTTAACATACCTGATGAAGTTCGGTCCAATCCCAAATGCCTCTAGCACCTTTAGGAGATAGACCCAGGAGACCGAATCAAAAGCTTTCTCAGCATCTAAGGATATTGCGGCTGCGTTTATCTCGGGGTCTATCTGTGCCATTAGCCCAAAGAGCCTGCAGAGATTTAGGGAAGTGGATCTGGCAGGAATAAACCCATTTTGATCGGGGTGGACCAGGACGGGGACCGACGGTAAGAGTCTATTGGCCATTAATTTTGCGAATATTTTAGCATCCGTGTTTATAAGTGATAGAGGCCTGCAGGAAGACGCATCCTGTGGTGGTCATCTCGGCTTGGGGAGAACTGTGATCACCACCTCCCTCATAGTTGGGGGCAGTATATTGCATTTGAGGGATTCCTCCCACACTCGGAGGAGTATCGGGACAAGTTCTTCATGGAATTCTTTATAAAATTCTGCCCCTATCCCATCAGACCCTGGTGCCTTACTCGATGTTAATGCTTTGACAGCTTCTGTAACCTCTTCCGCCGATATCGGCTGATCAAGCGCTAAACGATCTGCCTCTGCAAGTTGGGGAAGGTTGAGAGTTGCAAGATAATTTTTAATGTCTGCGGGTGATTTTTTATCTTGATTCGAGTATAGTGTGGTATAAAATTTGACAAATTCTTGGTTTATCTCCTCCTCCCTTATGAGTACTTCCCCCCGTGTCGTCTGTATACTCGTTATTTGGTGTGGTTTCTTATCGTGTTTGAGAAGATTAGAGAGTGTCCTGCCGGCCTTGTTGCCTTCTCCATACCTGCGTCCACGCATGGGGGCAGCCATGTACTACACTTCCCTAGCGCCCAGTTTATTGAATTCTTGTAAGTGTGTGTGTATATCCGCTAGTAGTTCCCTATTCTGCGTTTGTGTATATCTTCCCTCCAATAACTCCAGTTTACATTCAATGTCCGCAAGTTCAGCTCACAAGTTCTTCAGCATGCCAACTGATTTGGACAACAATACCCCTCTGATCCAAACTTTAAATGATTCCCACACAGTGGAGTATTTGCTTACTGGGCCCACATTGTTAGTGAAGTATTCTGCTATCTCAACATGTAGTGTCGGCACCACCCCGGGGTCCCCCAGCATTCCACTCGGCATTCTCCATCTTTTAACGGGACAAGGGGTGTCCTGAATCTTCAATTCTATCATCACTGGAGAGTGGTTGGAGAGCGTACGGGGCAAAATTGCACAATTCTGCAGCGCAGAGGGCATGCTCGATGTAACAAACCAGTAGTCAATCCTGGACTCAGAGTCATGAACCGAGGAGTAATAAGTATAGCTCCTGTCTCTAGGGTGTATCATACGCCAGGCATCTATCATTGACAGCTGTGAAAGAATGCTACTCAGGGTGGAGGCTGTTTTGCTAGGGGCTCTAGTAACCCTGGAGGACCTGTCCAACACAGGGTCAAGCGCCACATTGAAGTCCCCGCCCCATATCACATTTGACAAACCATAGGCAGCGATCAATTGGTATATATTCACATAAAATGCAGGGTCGTCTATATTAGGCCCGTGTGTGTTAACTAGAAACATTTGCCGCCCAGCGAGCATGCCCCATATGACCACATATCTACCTTGTTGATCCACCTTATGCCCCTCGAGACCGAACCCCAATTTTGGGTGAATAAGAGTAATTACCCCTCTGGCCTGTGTAGAGTAGTCCGTAAAGAAACACTGTGTTCCCCATTTGGGCAGTATGTGTAGGTTGCTGTTTCCCATTGTGTGTGTCTCTTGCAGCATTAGTATCAGAGGGCCATGCCTAGTAACATAATTAGCAATATTCTTGACCTTCACCTGGTTATTTAGACCCCTTACATTCCAAGTAAGCAGTTTTATTCTTATCCTGTCACCAGTATTGTGCAATAATAGATCTTTCCAAATCCTTGACCATTAGAGTTGTGCCGAATGTACCATACGACCGGCGCCATTCCTAATGCAGCCATTTTTTTTAACATAAAACAAACTGTTAACCATAAACAAACTGTAACCTGGGTCACTCTTCTCCAAGTGACCAGAACTTCTGTCTTCAGCAGACTCTTTTCCATCGAAGATCAGCCAACTCCCCCTTCCTCCCCTTGCACTCCCACCCACATCATGAACCCCAACTCGACGATGTACCCAAAATAACTCTTGGATCATTCCAGGGGTAGCCATGTTGCATCACGTGGCCGCCCAATCGTGTCCACATCTCCGCCAACCATATGGAGTGGACCCGCCATAATCGAGGCGCCGCTAGGACCGTAGCCCTAATGGTGTAGCAGAGCAGACAGCGTTCGGCTAAACAAGAAAAGTACCTTAATCTTCTGTTCTGGGTCTGTTATTTGGAGCCGGTCTGTCTCCCCTGGGTTGGAGGGGTATAGAAGCCTCAATGTATTGCGTGGCCTCAGCTGGGGACTCGAAAAAATGCGCCCTGCCCGCGTGCTGAATCCTCATTTTGGCGGGGAACATTAGAGCGTATGGTATTTGCCGTTCTCTCAGGAGTCTTTTAACTGGTTCGTAGGATCTCCTACTTGCTTGGACACTGGCAGAAAAGTCCGGGTATATGTGTATCCGGTTTCCATCATGTTGTAGTGTTCCAGCCTCTCTAGCCATGCGCAGGATTGAGTCCCTATCTCTGTAATTAAGGAGCCTGGCAATTATTGTGCATGGCGGTGCCCCTGGTTTAGGGACCGGGCCAACGTGCGGTGCGCCCTCTCAATCAGGAAATGTTCGGAAAATGCTTCCGGGCCAAATATTGTTATAAGAAGCTGTTCGAGTTGTTTTTCCATTTGACCTCTTCCAAATGTTTCCGCAACGCCCACCCCCAGGATATTGTTGCGTCTCGATCTGGATTCGAGATCTTCACATTTGTTTTGCATTTTGGACATGGCTACTTTAAGTTGGGTGATATCATGACCGTGGTGTGCAATCGCATCTTCATTGGTGCTTATTCTATGTTCTGCTTCAGTTACACGTGCACTCTCTTTGTCCACCCTGACACTATGTCATCCAACTTCGTATTGACTGCCCGAAATCCATCTTGCACAATTGTTGTTAATCTGTCTTCTTTATCGCCATTCTCCGGGTTCAGTGCTTCATTATTATAGGTAGCTGGATTTACCATGGTAGATTGTCTTTTGGCTGGCTGTGTAGATGTCCATAGGGCCTTTCTTCTTGCTGCTGGGGGTTTTGGTCCCCCTACCCGATTTTGGGGGTTCACCCATGTCACTGGTCACAATATGCTGTGCCACAGTCTCTTTTTCCTGGCCATGGCCTGTGCTCACCTTCTCCGAGTTCTAGCACAGCGTTCCGCCTTGTCACAGGTCTACCGGCGTATCAACCTTGGTGGACTGTGTCCTCCCACATATTACTTCACAACTCGCTCAGTAGATTGGCTCTGAGGAGTTTCCTAGGGTTAACAGCGTCCGGAGCAGCCAGCTCGCCAGAGAGGGGTCTCAGCCCGTCTTGCCCTTGTCTTCAAAACCCTGTCCTGGCCGGTGGACAGCTCCCGAGAAGCCAATGAAGGGCTGGAGTCGGTGTGCAACTCGGGGAGGACCGGCACAGCCCGCACTGCAATCGTGGACCAGGTCAGTGGGCTACTACCCGGTGAAGCGGGAGCACCAACCTCCTGCCTTCCCGCAGCCCACCACACCACCCCCATCTCCCGGCGCGTGGAGGTCAGGTGTGGGTCGCAGGCCAAGTTCCAGATATGGGCTAGGAACCAGCTCCGTCTGCGCCGAAGCGTGCACAAATGTATGGTGTTCCGGGCCGCAGGATTGTCATTCGGGCCACGTGTGGCTGCGGGCGTCGATTACCACCTGTGTCACCCCCCCCCCCACGTCTAGGGAGGGCGAGGGCGGCAGCGGCAGGCTCGCACCGCCGGTGTCTCGGGGCAGGCAGGGCCGCACCCCCCACATGGATCAAAGCAATCGCCGGCCCGCAGCAGCTCGGGTGATTTGAGTGTTTACGAGCGGCGAACCGCAGGGTATCCTTACCCGCTCCCGGCGACATAGTTCTTCTTCCCTGGGCGAGCCACAGGCCGTGTCTCCGCTCCGCCCAGTCTCAGTGTCTTACGCGGTACCGCCGCAACGCCAACCACCAGCAGGGCATCACAGGGCGAGCGGGGTCTCCCGGACTCCGTTGCAGCAGTGCCGGTATGGTATTGACGCGTCTCTTTCCCACGGCTGGGGCGCCTCTCAGGACACTGTATCCGGCCACAGGGAGCGGGGCGCTTCCACAGGCCCTGCCCCCCTTATGACCCTGAGAATCTGGGTGTTATTGCCCCCGCGCCCACTCCCATTACACATGTATTCATTTTATACTGCTCTAATGAGGGAAAGAGACCCAGTATTGGAGCACTTTACAGCACAACCGTACAAGATCCCTCACAGTTTGACAACACTGCAAATATGTGTACAAAGCTCACAGCTGTTCACCTCAAAGGCTCAGCATTTTCTAACGTAAGTGTATGTGTATGTGCTTGAACCTGGAACTCTCTTACACCATATGTGACTAAATATCCAGCCTGGCTCTTGGTAAGGGAGGTGGGGAGACCATGGGGTCCTGTGCCTCAGGAGCAGCTGCAACCTGGGGGCTCTGTTATGGTGAGGTGCACCCCAGAGGAGGCACAATATCAGGTCTGTGCAGAGTGAAGACCACCTACTGACTTGTGAAGAACCATGGAGAACCATTGTGTAAGCTCTGCAGAGCGGTGTGCCAGTATTGAGATGAGAGAGTGAGGGAAAACGTGTGAGCTTCCAGGCACAGAAGAACATGAACCCGCAGGCTGTTGGTTGTGAACAAGGATGGCAAAGAGAAGTCACTGAGCATTGCACTACAGTACCCGCCTACTGCAGATCCAACATGGAGGCTAAACTTCATGAAGGCTCGGTCTTCAGATCTGAGGTGGGCTTTGGCCATGGCTAGGGAGCAGCAGGGCAATGCCAATTAAGAGAGACCAATCTAGGTGCAAGGGTGGGAGTAATACACACCTGAAAGTTGTGGGGCGAGTGTAGTCCCTGGGGATAAGACGAGGCCTCTATAAAAAAAAAAACAGCAGGATTAGAAAGGGTGTGGGTGTCCAAAGAGAATGGATGTGGGAACAGGACTGGTTTGGAGGCAGGAGAAGAGAAGATGCAGAAGCTGCGGTGGAAATGACTGGCGAGTGGTGGAGGTGAAGTTGTAGAGGAGATGAGGCTGGATAAAGGAGGTTGGTGAAGAGGAGAAGAGAAGATGCAGAAGCTGAGGTGGAAATGACTGGCGAGTGGTGGAGGTGAAGTTGTAGAGGAGATGAGGCTGGGGAAAGGAGGTTGGTGAAGAGAAGAGAAGATGCAGAAGTTGAGGTGGAAATGACTGGCGAGTGGTGGCAGCCTTGTAGAGGAGACAAGGCTGGGGAAGGGAGGTTAGTGAAGAGAAGAGAAGATGCAGAAGTTGAGGTGGAAATGACTGGCGAGTGGTGGAGGTGAAGTTGTAGAGGAGATGAGGCTGGGGAAAGGAGGTTGGTGAAGAGGAGAAGAGAAGATGCAGAAGCTGCGGTGGAAATGACTGGCGAGTGGTGGAGATGAAGTTGTAGAGGAGAGGAGGCTGGGGAAAGGAGGTTGGTGAAGAGAAGAGAAGATGCAGAAGTTGAGGTGGAAATGACTGGCGAGTGGTGGAGATGAAGTTGTAGAGGAGAGGAGGCTGGGGAAAGGAGGTTGGTGAAGAGAAGATGCAGAAGTTGAGGTGGAAATGACTGGCGAGTGGTGGAGCTGAAGTTGTAGAGGAGATGAGGCTGGGGAAAGGAGATTGGTGAAGAGGAGAAGAGAAGATGCAGAAGCTGCGGTGGAAATGACTGGCGAGTGGTGGAGATGAAGTTGTAGAGGAGAGGAGGCTGGGGAAAGGAGGTTGGTGAAGAGGAGAAGAGAAGATGCAGAAGCTGCGGTGGAAATGACTGGCGAGTGGTGGAGATGAAGTTGTAGAGGAGAGGAGGCTGGGGAAAGGAGGTTGGTGAAGAGAAGAGAAGATGCAGAAGTTGAGGTGGAAATGACTGGCGAGTGGTGGAGGTGAAGTTGTAGAGGTGATTAGGCTGGGGAAAGGAGGATGGTGAAGAGGAGAAGAGAAGATGCAGAAGCTGCGTTGGAAATGACTGGCGAGCGGTGGAGGTGAAGTTGTAGAGAAGATGAGGCTGGAGAAAGGAGGATGGTGAAGAGGAGGGGATACATCAGGAGGAAGTGGTGACACAGTCACAGGTACTACATCAGGTGGTGGTAACACAGGAGGGGATATACCAGTAGGAGAGTAGATGGAGATAAAGGCCGAACAGAGGGACATTAGGAGGAGACAGTGAAACATCAGGAAGAGGCGACGATTAAGGAGTGATGGAAAAAGTGTTTAGGAGAAGAGCGAAACAGACAAGAGAACCCCAAAGACGTTTTGAGAGGGAGGGAGGACCCAGGCATGCCATACATCTGGTGGGTCAGTGTAGAGAACGGGAGAAGGAATGAACACATGGCGAGGCGTCCAAGAGGCATTCAGAAAAGACAGGAACAGAGTATCGGGCGGTGGGCATGACAATAGAGGGGCCTGTCAAGTGTCATTGAAGAGAAACATGCTGGCAGCCAGTTAAGGCCCCCAAGGCTAGGAGTAGGAGGGCACAGAAACTTCCAAAATGACCAACATTAAATGACCAAATGTGTGATTTGGCCGAATTTCGGCTGTTCGGAAATTCTGAACGGCCTAAAAGTTTGACCAGACAACGCATTCGGTGCTGAGGGCTGTGGGGGTGTCCCCCGCATCCTTGCTCCCTATATTGTGAGCGGGGGTTGTGGGGAAGACCCCTGTAGACCCCTGCCCCCTGAGTCAGCAGCCGCAAGGTAAGTTAGGGGGTGGGGTTGTGGTGGGGGTGTGGGTGGGGGTGGGGTCCAAGTTGTAAATGTTCAGAGGAAAAAAGACTGAAGATTATTTCAGAAAAATAATCTTCAGTCTTTTCTCCCTCAAACAATTGAATCACAGGCATTCAACCCCGATCCATTCTTGAGAGACCCAGCCACCTGAACTCTGAACTCTGTTGCCTCAGCATCTTCCACTGAGGCAGCAGCAGAAGTGAGGTATGCCCATCGTGAAGCGAGGCACCAGAGCTCCCACCAAGGACTGGGCCAATGAAGCTGGAGGTTCGGCTGCATTTGATAGTGGTGCCCTCGGGATCGGGGTTGCCTGCGATCCAAATGTTCGAGGGAGAAAAGACCGAAGATTATTTTTCCAAAATAATCTTCGGTCTTTTCTGCCCCAAACATTTACAACTTGAATCCCTGCCCCCACCCACACCCCCCACCACACCCCCACTTACCTTGCGGCCGCTGACTCGCAGTGTCCCTGCAACGCCTGTTCCCTTTCACTTCCGTGATCGGGAACTGGCGCTGTAGGGTCCTTTTCTTTCTTTTAAAAAAAAAAAATGATTTGTTTTTGGGATGGCTGCAGGGGACACCTCCGCAACCCCTGCTCACAATATAGTAAGCAACGGTGCGGGGGACATCCCCACATTCCCCAAAGCTCCCAGCTCCGAATGCATGATCTGTTCGAACTTTTCGGCCGTTTGGAATTTTCTGAAATTCGGCCAAATCATGCATTGAGTCATTTATTTTCAGTCATTTTGGACGTTTCCTCAAGAGGTTATATGCGATTTTACCAACCACAATTAAAGAGTGGTACATTTCATCGCGGGCGAAACACTGAAAAATGCAGATTGAATTTATTTATTATTTGGGCTCCCCCCAAGCCCTGCAATTTTCTACCCTCCTAACGCCACCCCAATCCCATCCCGACCCATTTTAACCCTTTACCCCACTTCCCTTTATATATTTATTTAATCTTTTCAGTGTTTTTGGTGTTATTGTCCGCTCTCTTATGTACCACTCAATAATGTTTGGAATAAAATGACTGGATGCCATCCCTCCCTCGCTCCCTCCCCCCAAAATAAATATTCATACCATTTTACTTTTGGGTAGAAGTAAAAATCTGGGTTTATTTGGGAAGTGTTGCACGCATAGCCATGGGGTATTTACTGCATGCAGTGTTTACCAAATATAACATGAAGTAAATATTTTAATACTCATATGTATGGTCAGTAAATATGTGTGGTATTGCAAATACAGCCTGTTGCAACCACTAGTCACAATGAAGACCAATGAGGGAAAGCTTTGCTGACTAATGAAGTACCTCTTCTTCAGTCAATCTCTTTATCACCGAAGCAACCGTTAAATGTTGGTGCTTGGCATGAAGTCCCTTAACATCAGGGGTTGCTCCTCAGCCCTCTGGATCAGCTGTTTGCATGTAGTCCCTTAACATCAGGGGTTACGCCTCAGCCCTCTGGATCAGCTGTTTGCATGTAGTCCATTAACATCAGGAGTTCCGCCTCAGCCCCCTGGATCAACTGTTTGCTTACCTTTCTTTATGCTTTTCTTCATATCCTGTTATAAGGGAGGATGGTTCAGAAGTGAAGACCTGAGCACCACAGATATGATGCTGACATTGAGCTTTAATTTGAGTTCTTCAAAAGATAGGACCTTCATGGCAGTGCCTTAAAAGTTACTTTATCACAGTCCGGCTTCAATAACAGCCGTCTCCCAAAATTCTACAACCAGGGGGTTTGAACCTTACCCTTAACTTCACGGATATCTACATGAAGGCCCAAGAGCCTCCCACTAGGAAACACTATATATTTTGAGTTTGATGTTTGCAACAGGGGTTGGAGAGAGGTTAGAAGAGGGGGAGGAGCGGGAGGGTACAGGGTAGGATGCAATACTTAAACAGCAGGATTCATAGTGGTAGCATTAACTAAACCATAGGTAATTTTGTACTAGGGCACGCTTTCAGTAATGTGAACAAATCAAGGGCACTAAACTGGGTACAGTGGGAGCAGGCGGATCCAGTAGGTCACCAGGGGTTTCATTTCAGGTTGCCTCCAGCGCGATTGGTTGAGGTTGATCCCCCAAATGTCAGACTTTTCTCTAACCAGTTACTCTGAGCTAAATGTCGACTAGTGCAACTCAACCTTTAAAAAGTTCAACCTAATACCTTCCCTCCACCACCTGCTCCAAAACCTTCACATTAGAATGAATGGATAGGGCAACATACCTCAGATGCTGACAGGGGGCACACTCCCTGTCCCTCTCTTTCTGCAACTCTCCCCATTTGCTCTCGCACTCCTCGCTTTGCAGTTCATCAGGACGCAACCACCCTTTGTTCCTTTTCTTACATGGTTACGACCTCTTGGTGGCACTTACTCTTCCCCGCTGCTCCAGCACCTATGGCTGCTACAAGGCCAGTGTGTTCTTCTGTGCATTTTAGAATTGATAAACATCTTTTATCCAGCTACTTTGTTTGTATGTGGTCAGTCTCTTCAGCCCCCTGGATCAGCTGTTTGCATGTAGTCCCTTAATGTGACCCCATTTTATGAATTATTGCTAATATACAATTAGTCAGCTTTCACCTACTCAAAACTTGGAATTTCAACACAGTTCCTAAAATGGGTATTTTGTGCCTTGCAATTTATCATAAAAGACTGAAACCATGGTTTAGTTTTGTATGATGCATTAAAAGCCATTTTACTTCTTTTTTTCGCGGCTGTAAAAAAATTCAATTTTTTAAAATAATAAAATAGTTATGCATAACATTTGCAGAAACATAGCACACATTGTATGTAATTAATACAAGGTATAGCTGTTGAGCTGGGGCGACCACTTTTTTGATAGGGGCTTGTGGGATGTGGTCAGAAAATCATAGACGAAAAAGGGGTTTTCCCAGAAACAAGCTACCTGTTGTTGTCACAATCTCGGGCGCAAGGTCTAGATAAAGATGAGGAACATGCAGGAGAAACATAATCTTATTATAGAATCAATCTGTACAAAAGCTAGTATTTTACTCAAAAAACATGATTTTAGTTGATTACATAAAAAGATTGAACATAATTAGTTCAATTAAAAAAACACCAAAGATGACCAAAATCACAATCCTGTTTAACAGAAACGGTTAGATAATAGAGGTAGTCATGTGGGACCACTTCATTTCATCCAATCATGTATCAGGCCTATTTTCTTTTATGAATATAGGTGATGTTAGTAGTTGTGTAAGTGACTTTTCAACACAAACAATGACGACAGCCACTCACAAAAGACTGGTGTTGACCTATAAGGCTGGAAACAGAGCTAACCTGTCGACACTGTTTACAGATGGGCTTATGCCCATATACTGTACCATTAGTGGTCGTTCAAAAATGTTTTCATGAGTCATTGTTTGTGTTGAAAAGTCACTTACACAACTCTAACCGTTTCTGTTAAACAGGATTGTGATTTTGTACAGATTGATTCTATAATAAGATTAATAAGATTATGTTTCTCCTGCATGTTCCTCATCTTTATCTAGACCTTGCGCCCGAGATTGTGACAACAACAGGTAGCTTGTTTCTGGGAAAACCCCTTTTTCGTCTGTAATTAATACAAGCATAAGTGCGCTCCACACATGGGATTCAATATGGGGATGCAGTTTATGAGCTGCCCTTTTGATGGGGAGTACTTGGGGTGAGCGGGCTGTCTTGTCTGGTCACTCACGGCTCCTTGGGAGAGCATCATTTTTAGAAAACCACCTTTGGTCTTTACAGCTTCTCTGGAAGGTTTGCAGTAGAGTTTTTCTTTAGCTAACCAGCCATTTGTGAGCTTAACCTAGTCCTCGTCATATGGGGTAATTTTGATTGTTAGAGTTTGCAGGCATATGTCAGTCCATATGGCGAAGAATCTTCATATGTTTAGGGGTGCCGACGCTTAGATGCACCCCAAGATATTGTCTGCCCAATATCAATATATAAGAAAGATTCATTATAGAAGGCTAATGCTTCTGCGCTCAGCTGAATATAGTACAAAGCAGGTGTGTCGCTTATTTCCTTAAATAAGTCTTTCAAAGTGTTCCAACTTTTATTTGTTGTGATAACACATGGATAAATCAGAGTTTCACCTTGTTCAGACGTGTGTATGTTATTATCGCTGGCTGATGGATAAATTCACATTTTCAGCCTACAATAGTTAGTACATAAATTAAAAAGGTAATTGTGACAGCCTCATGAATCCAAATGTTTCAGCCTCTACACGTGTTTCACCACATTGTATTGTACTTGTCATTTGTATAGCGCCAATTTTACCATTATTATAGTCTCAATGCGCTGTTAGTGGGAACACCCTTGGCGGACCAAAGTCCAGAGTGTTGGAGGTCATGGAGCACAATTAGGATGCGTGTATGCATTTCGCCAAAAAAAGGCTTAGTGGGGTTGGCCAGGCTCCAGTAGAGAAGCAACCCATGCGGTCAGGCATGTGGATGGGTGCGGAGAGGAGTAGGTGTGGCGTCAGTGCTAGAGACTCGCTTTGTGTTCAGCGTGCTCGTATTTGTCGTAGATCTGCGCTACATTCTTTTGTCAGAGGTGTTGATGCGTAGTCTGGTGTAGGTAGGCGGAAAGTTTATGTGAACAGCGCAATCGAATTTTGTCGCAGTCCTTGCTGTATATGGATGTGTGTGGATAGCTATGACTGCAGCCAGTGGAGTGGTGTATTATATGTACCTTGCCGCCATTGATGGTCCTTTGTTGTTAGGGTTCCCACTCAGAGATTCAACAGTGCATGGAGAGATGCCTACATTTGATACTCAACTGTGAAACACCTATATTTGGGATACCTGAGCAGTGCATCCATATTATGGATCATCATGAGGTTGTAATGATCTAGTGTCTTACATTTGGTATTCCACCTACAACATAAAAAAGGTTTACAAAAATGAAGAATATGCTACTTGCAATGATGTGTGGTTGAATGTGCGCATTAACTAGTTGTATATATGTTCTGGGTCTACGCACTATATTTTCCTTGTGGGCTTTCATAGATATTTGAGGTCTTCTTCTTGACAATGATAAATGCTGTCTGTAAAAATATGCTACATCTAATCATTGAATAGTACTTATTCTCATATTTGCATAATTAATAATTTAGCATTTATATAGCGCTACTAACCCTCAGGTATCTGAGCGCTGCTTATTATTACCCACGGTGTGTGGGGCTCATTTATCGACCTCTGAAGGATGAAAGGCTGAGTTTGGCCCTGCCGGGATTCGAACCTGCGTCAGCAGGCTCTGCACAGATGTCAAAGCGAGCGCTCTGCTCGCTGTGCTATCAGACCGGCATAATTGTTAGGGATGCATGAAAAAGGACATAACGTTTACCTGATACACGAGAAAACTGGATGTGATAGTCCAGCCTTGGAGGGATCCAGAATGCTGATCCGTGTGCATTTGGTGTTCTAAGTTAGCTGTCCTGTTTAATTGATGTTTGTGACGTCATCGCTTGCACGTTGTGCCGCAATGACGTCACTATGTCATTGCGTGCAGCGTCCATTTTTGTATTTGCTGTGTAATGCACTTGCGTTTCAGTGTCTAAATGACACTTCCTAAATTTAACTTCCTCTGCCTCGTTTTTAAATCTCTTCATGATCTCGCTCTCCCTTACCTCTCCTCTCTGATTTCTTTCTACACTCCTTCTCGCTCCCTCTGGTCTTCTGATCTCTTCCTACTCACTATTCCACCTTCTCCTTGTGCCTCTTCTCGTTTCCGATCCTTTCAGCTCCTTGCCGCTCTGCACTGGAACTCTCTTCCTCTCTCTATCCGCTCCATTTCCTCGTACTCCTCCTTCCGTGCCTCCTTGAAATCTTTTCTTCTTCACCCCCCGTCCTGACATCCCTCTTTAATTTCTCATATCCCCTGCCTTTACCCCTCTTTCCATCCTTCCTCACTACAACTTCCCTTCTTCCCCATTCCTACTTCCCCTACCCCTGTAATCGCATCTTCCTCCTCTACCCCGACCTCCCTTACTTCATCCCTCTTTACTTCCCCTGATCTATATCTCTTACATTATCCACAGTAAATTGTTCTGTATACTGTTTTTGATGGTTTGTTTCATGTCTTGTAATTTTATGCTTCTATTATCCTATGTATTCCTGTTGTTGAAATGTAAAGCGCTTTGGTGTAACGTGCTATATAAACTTAATAAATTGAATACAAACAAATGTTTATTAATTCTGTTTGATATTATATTTGTTGCAGGTAATTCACCCATAAGTATCAAATAGTATAATCATGCCAGTGCGATATTATATTTGCATTACTAAAAAACATTAAAATGTGCAATCATAATACTGATATTACAAAAATTGCTCTTGACAAATAGGCTCAGACCTTTCATCACACAGTTCTCGTAGGACCCCTCTGCCAGGCTAAGACCTCTCACGATACAGTTCACACAAAGTTACAAGGGGGCTTCCTTCCCCAAGCAAAGTCTTTCGAATATGCGTGGCGTTCTTTATAGACCACTGCAGGACCCCTTCGATTCAACGTCCACCATTTACTTTCACTCTTGCTGTTTGTTCGCCCTTTAGCTTCAAACAATGCACCTTTCACAGAGACTTTCGAGTGGGTTACTTCCTTTCGCCAGACCACTCCATTACTTAGTATTGCTTATCTTGCCACTGTATTTCACTTTAAAGTTCATTCACGGGTCTGCCTTTCTTTGCGTTTCATCCACACACGTGCAGACTTCACTTGTGGTATGATGTTGCTACTTCATTCACTTTAACACACACTGGTCTCTCAGGTCGCTTTCCAACTCACCAGCTGTGTACATTTCTTTCAAGTTTGGCGCGTTTAAATTTTTTAGTCAAGGTTAGTACCAAAGGCTTGACCCCGCCTCCCCAACTCTGCTGTTCACCCGGGAGGGTCGCTGACGTCCTTGAAACACAATGCAATCGTCACTTGTGGGGTCTGGCCTTCTCCACGCATCTTTTCGCAGCCTGTCAGAGGCAACAACCTCCAATAGGGAAGCCTTGGGGTTTTCGGCACGCTTCTCTCGTCCCTTGGTCTGTTGTTCTGCTCCAGTAGGTGTGCCTTCGTCCCGAAAGATCTGCTCGTACTCGTGTTCCGCCTTGCTCTGAGTGTGTCTTTAGGTGCTGCCTTTTATTCGTGTGAGGAGAGCTAACTGGTATCAGGTGTATGCACTTAGGGTAAAGTCCCTGACTATGAATGACCCGATGAAGGGGACATGTCCAGTACGATGTGAGAGAGTTAGTCTGGTTACTCTGTCACCCTCTTCTTCGGCCCAGTGTTTGTGTAAAAAGGCGAGGGGGTAGAGTTGAGACTTTGGAAAATCCTAAAACATAGGATGGGGTAAATTAACAAAAAAGGGGGGGGAATACCGCGTCTCACTATCGGCTGTCTCACTCCCACTCCCCAAAGCTCCCTCCCCCAGGTGATCTTCCTGCACTGGTCCACCCCCAGGGTCTGGATCCAAAGACGATGGCTGTGCCCGGGCCACCTGAGAGAGAGATCCCTGTGGACTTGCGGGTGAGATACCCTCTGGTTTCTCACGTGTGGCAGAGGTCTCACTGGAGAAGGTGGTGAGGCAGTGGAAATACTAGCTGTGGATGCTTCAGTAGTATGCACCTGAGCTGTATGCAGCTAGTAGGGATCCCGTACAGGGAAAGGCAGCCAGTGTCCGGCCATCACAGTTCAGGTAAAACAATGGACTCCTTGGAGTCGCAACAATTGTTGTACGGCTTGTTTGCTGTTCTTCAGTTCTGTAATGAATGGTTTTCTGGTGTTAGTGCCTCTTTGTGATAGAGCCATACTGGAATGAGCAGAAAGTCTTCTTCTGGGATCTGGGGATCCTTGTGGTTTAGAACCTAGCTGTGTTTAGGGGAATGGAGCACTGATAACAACTGATCCCTCTGACTAATGAGAGGTTCACTGTTGACAAATTCTGGCAAAGGACTCGTCTTGTCAAGGTGCAGCAGCAATACTTCCTCACTTTGTTCTTGATCTGGAGTTGTCCTCATTTGCTGCAGGACTCCTCCCAGGGATTTATCAAGTAAGGGTGCAGACTCCTTTATTAAAGAAGGAATATTGGTAGCAGAATGTAAACTCGCCTTCCGATCAGGGGGATACATCCATTAAGACCGTTTTACGGTACTATTGGTGGCCACATCCAGACATTCCCAGACCTCGTCCTGGGCTAATACAGATGTGCATTCTGCTCAGGAATCCCAGACATCATAATTCAAATATCCGTCCAGATCCGGTGTTGTCTCCCCCTGCCCTCGCTCATCCAGGGAGACAATAGCTATGGCCAAATATGGATTCCTCTGTTTCATATCAAACAAAGGGAATAAAGATTAACTAGTGTATCCATGCTGGACCTAAGCACAGGAGGCATCTCCAGGTTAGGTTAGGGAAACCTGAATACCACTCTTTTGAATTCATGTACCTCTGCCACCAACTAAATTTCACATACCACTATCCATGCAAGCAGACTCGTTCAGGGGGCAGGGTCTTGTTTGTGTCCGCACCCCAGAGAGACCAAGGGCCTTGAAGAGAGCACATCAGAGTCATGTCTTATATGAGACAATGGATGTGGACGTACCTGATGAAGGCTAAGTATGACGAAAATGTCATGTGTAATACTCTGCGCCTACCACTAGATGTCGGCCTATGCAAAGCATGTGAATTTAAGCAGATACAAGCATCAGAAATACAATTACGGTGAGTAATGTATGCCTTATTTGGCTATCACTGCATTGTATTTTTACCTCCAGGTGGAAAAGTGTTTAATTGTCATTGTGAGTTAAGTTAGCCATGTTAATTATCTTTAATTCTCAATGCTTCTGAGCGTTGCTTTCTGTGCCAGCAATCACCCGGTCTCCTCTTTCTCTTCTAGGCTGCTGAAAAGGCCCAGGTTCTTCTGGAGAAGCACCCAGGTCAGCTCCTGATTGTGGATGCCGTGTCAGCTGACTCCGTCTTTGTAAGTCTTTATTTTGGGGTTCTGCGCTCTCCAAATCTAATTACAAAACCCCTGGGGGTGGCTGAGAAGTTATTTATGGCCAGACTCAGGCCATAGATCCAAAGCCCTCTTTACATTAAGTTAAGCTGTAAAACATATCACAGACTGCTTGCCGCCATTTTTGGCAGGTGGGCTAAGCTCATGCCTTAATATCAGAAGAGTGGTGCATCACAGCCATTAATTATCATTAGAAAATATTGATACAATGAAACAATTACAATCTGCTTTAAAACTGGAGAGAAAGATTTTATCTGAGTTGCCTTTATCGTCTCCCCTTACTCTACTCGGATAAATATATTAAGTATTTCAACATCATAGAATAGACAAAGAGACCATCTCATGATATTTCATCTTTCAATGATAAATCTAGCTTTTGCTGAGTCAGCCAATGACTAAAAGCGAATATTCCACATCTGCATCGACCCAGTCCGCGCTGTTCCCACAATACCACTGCAACTCTGCTAACTTGGCCCGATGGTTTGAATATGTCTAAAATAGGAAACAAAAACAAAGAGGTGATGGCTGGAAGGTTTAGACTGAATCTTAACCACTGGCATTGCTCGGGGCAACCCTCCAGACCATCGTTCTTCGCCTGCCAAGCCATTACATAAGGGGAAAGACCATATGCAAATCAGGCTTGGCCCCACCCCAAAAGGGGCAGTCCAGCCCGAACTGCTAGGTCACATCCCTTCTGCATGATACCACAAGCATCCCCAAACATGTTTCGCCCTTGTTGGGGCTCATCAGTGAGGAGTAGCTTGGGTCTCTAGGCCCAGCAGGCACGGGACCCACATCTGGGCATACCCGTCCCACTCGGGGTGACAAAGCAAAAACTAAGAGGTGATGGCTGGAAGGTTTAGACTGAATCTTAACCACTGGCATTGCTCGGGGCAACCCTCCAGACCATCGTTCTTCGCCTGCCAAGCCATTACATAAGGGGAAGGACCATGTGCAAATCAGGCTTGGCCCACCCCAAAAGGGGCAGTCCAGCCCGAACTGCTAGGTCACATCCCTTCTGCATGATACCACAAGCATCCCCAAACATGTTTCGCCCTTGTTGGGGCTCATCAGTGAGGAGTAGCTTGGGTCTCTAGGCCCAGCAGGCACGGGACCCACATCTGGGCATACCCGTCCCACTCGGGGTGACAAAGCAAAAACAAAGAGGTGATGACTGGAAGGTTTAGACTGAGACGGGTATGCCCAGACGTGGGTCCCGCGCCTTCTGGGCCTAGAGACCCAAGCTACTCCTCACTGATGAGCCCCAACAAGGGCGAAACATGTCTGGGGATGCTTGTGGTCTCGTGCAAAAGGGATGTGACCTAGGAGTTCGGGCTGGACTACCCCTTTGGGGGTGGGACCAAGCCTGATTTGCATATGGTTTTTCCCCTTTTGTAATGGCTTGGCAGGCGAAGAACGATGGTCTGGAGGGTTGCCCAGAGCAATGCCAGAGGTCAAGATTTATTCTAAACCTTCCAGCCATCAACTCTTTTGTTTTGCTATTGTCACCCCGAGTGGGAAGGGTATGCCCAGACGTGGGTCCCTTGCCTGCTGGGCCTAGAGACCCAAGCTACTCCTCACTGATGACGCCCAACAAGGCTGAAACATGTCTGGGGATGCTTGTGGTCTCGTGCAAAAGGGATGTGACCTAGCAGTTCGGGGTGGACTACCCCTTTTGGGGTGGGACCAAACCTGATTTGCATATGGTTTTTCCCCTTTTGTAATGGTTTGGCAGGCGAAGAACGATGGTCTGGAGGGTTGCCCAGAGCAATGCCAGAGGTCAAGATTTATTCTAAACCTTCCAGCCATCAACTCTTTTGTTTTGATAAAATAGGAAACATATTGGACTGCTCTTCAAGCTGTAAATAATGTATTCATGTTTGCACCATTAGGATTGTATAGCCTTCATCTTTAACCACCTTTGAAATTGGAGACACCACTGAATATATTTCATCCCATGTTCTGCTCTGGATTCCCCTGTGTGCACCTGCAATCAGAGGGGCCACACTAGGATAACATAACTCGTCAAATGATGAATGTACAAGGAATCCTAGCACTGGGCCGCAGCACTTGATAAAGGATGAGTGAGATCCTTTCTTTGCCAGTAATTGGGCTAACCCTGTCCGCCTCAGCCCTCCCTCTTAACTGCCCAAAGTGAATAAACATTGTGTGAATGAACGTATGCTTGTGATGGGTTTTCTGTAAACATGTGACCCCTTAATGTGTCTTTCTCTTTTCCCACTTTGCATAGATGATTATTATATTAACTGCTGTCATTTGTTACTAGCTGGAATTTGCGTTCTGATCTATATATCGCACACTAATGTAGAAGGCATGGCTTCTACTAATTCTACCTGGCATATCATATGCCAATCCAGCGCCGTCTTTCTCTGTTTTCTCTTTCTCTCTCCCTCTCTATCTCTGTCTCGCTTTGTGTGTGTGTCTTTCTCTCTCTATCTGGCTGTCTCTCTGTCTCGCTAAGTCTATCTCTGTCTCTCTATCACTCTTTGTGTGTTTCTTGGCATCCCTGTCTCTCTGTCTCTCTGTCTCTCTCTCTCTCTCTCTCTCTCTCTCTCTCTCTCTTTCTCTCTTTCTCTCTCTGTGTGTCTCTCTCTCTCTGTCTCTCTCTCTCTCTATACATATATATATTTCTGATGTTTGTTAATCTGCTTAGAATCACATGCTGTGCATAGGTCCGACATCCAGTGGTCACTGCGGTGTATTGCATTTTGTTTTTCGTAGTCGAAAAAGGGGACGTCGACAAGGCGTGTCTGTAACACTATCCCTATAGTGACGTGCGTTGTACCCACAATCCCTCACGCGTCGAGGTCCCTCAGATTGTTTTTTTCCGCCCAGCTTCTGGTCGCCTTACGCGGAGCTCCTAGAGAGACATTGCAAATACTTACTACGGACCTCGGTCCTTAATTATACTTATTATATTGTTAAAGATCCCTCCCCTCGACGTTAGCTGTGAAGCTGTTTCTCCGCCGAGCAAGTTTTCAACGGAGGGGAAGAGACGGAGGAGATCCTTCGGCGCTGCCGAACACGTGGCCTGGCCTCGCCGGCCAACATACAGTAGGGAGAGTGGGGGTTCGAACTTTTATCTTCTCTTTGAGAATGTCTTTCTTTCTCCCCTGTCTTTCCCTTGGGGTTGTTATCACCAGTTATTATTGCCTCAGCTATGGAGAGGACACCTTTTAAGTTTTGCCCACGCTGTAGGGGCAAATACACTTGTAAGGACAAACACAAGCTCTGTAATCGTTGCTTGCCCCTCGATCATAAGGAGGACAGCTGCGCGGCCTGTAAGCTCTTGAAACCAAGAACTCTTAAAGAACGAAAAGTTAAGAGGTGGGCGGACTACGCTATGTCGAAGTCAGTTTCCTCACCCGCCGCCGCTGTTACAGAAAGTGACGAGGAGGGTGATAACTCGACGTCCGTTACGGAAGTCATTAACCCCCAGAAGGAGCGCTCGCGCTCCTCGACGTCCGTCCCCGGCCCCGACAGGCTCGGCTCACGCCCTGCTTATGGGGATGAACACCCCGGCGACAAGGACGCACATAGACCCCATAGGCCTAAGCACACAACCCACGGCTCTTCTTCGTCGAAGATGAAGGATCCATCAGCGCCGAAGGGGACGCAGGGCACTCCAGCGTCTACCTCAGACCGTAAGGGTCTCAAGCCCCACCCGCAAACGCAGCCGCGACCAGCGATTGGGCTTTCATCAAACACGGGCGCTACCTCAAAATCATCCGACGTAACGCTCCATAGAGCGGCCGTCGAGGAACAACGCGTAACGCAGGCAACGTCGACACCAGAGCCCTCTACTGACAAACTCGTTGTCGAGAGCCTGGCGAGAATTGTTTCCGAAGACAAACGTAAGCGGACGACGAAACAAACGTCGAATACCGCACAAAAAGCTATGGAAACGCCGAAAAAGCGCAAGAGTAGCCAGGAACTGCCCCCTTCATCTAAGGGCACTTCTGAACTACCGGAGGGCTTTTCAGAGGGCGACGGAAACCTTTCTTCGACATTGTGGGAGCGTTCTAAGCGTTTTGAAGGTGAAGACACTGATTTCCCCCCTCTAGACTATTCAGGGGTCCCCCATGAGACCCTTGAAAGACTCCATTCTTGTATGGAGAAAATGGAAAGGTTTTTGGGAAGCCAAAACCCACCCACACCCAAAGGACCAAGAGAATGGCCCCAGAATGACCCTAGGGTCAGGATTCCTAGGCTGTTTCCCCCTTCTACAGACGTATATGACCTCACTGAAGAGGAGCAATACCTCCAGGAAGATGAGGAGTGTTTGGGTGGAGAGGAAGAACATGAGGAAGAGGGGTTTGAAGAAGATCCTTACACTAGTGCAGGAGCTTTTGAAGAAGATACAGCTACCTCGCAGCCCTGGCAATCCCCATCAGTGCAGCCTTGGCAATCCCCATCAGTGCACTCAGACCCTGATTTATTTCACCCTTCTCCTCCCAAGGATTCACCTATTGGAAACACCTCTCCCATAGATGACCAACCTTCACTTAATGCACTATTGCGCAATGCAGCAGCGCATTTTGAAATAGACACAGGGGAGACTCTTCCTGACATAGACTTTGTAGAGAAAGTTATTAAAGAAAAAGCCCCTGTTAGTCAGTCTATTTCGCTCCTGGCTTCTATAAAGAGAAGAATAACTCCTTCCCTTTCCAATCCTGCCTTAGTCAGAGGGGTCAACCCTCGGATAGAAAAGCTCTTCAGCCCTTCGTCCTCTGACCCTTTGTACATCAGAGGACATTCTATTCCGGACTCCCTCGTAGTTACTAATACAAGAAAAAGAGCGGGGGTACCACTATCTACTGGTGAGGCACCACCTGACAAAGAGGGCAAGAAGCTCTATGCACTTGGGAAGAGAATCACGACCTCTGCCGCCTTCTCAACTAGGATCGCAAATAACAATTCCCTACTAGCTAGCTACGCAGATGCACAGTGGAGCAAGCTGCGCAGCGAAGCAGAGGACGCACCAGAACCCCTGCGTTCACGCCTGTTAGCTATAATCTCAGAGGGAACTCTTGTAAACCAGGGCATCGTAAAGAACTCCTTAGATGCCGCAGAGATGGCTGGCCGTTCCCTGGTTCAGGGAATACTTCTCAAACGCCATGTCTAGCTGCGCAATTCGGGATTTAAGCCGGAAACCCAGGCTTCCCTGATAAATAAGCCCATAGAACAAACACATCTGTTTGGGAAAGCAGTTGATGAGGCCCTAGAACATGCGAAGAAAGCGTTTGATACCATCAAGACTCTTGATCAAATTTCTAGGCCCCCTAACAGACACAGCTATGGCAATAGACGCTCCTTTCGTGGCCAACGCCAGCAGCAAAACCAACAGCAATTTTACTCTGCTACCAACTGGCCCTCTAACCAGGGTAACAACACCCAGTTCAGTCAAAGAGGCCAACGCCGTGGCAAAGGAAGAGGTCGCGGCTCCAGCCCCAAAGGTTCCACGCCCAATACCAACAAATGACCCGAAGATTCGGGTCCCCTCCCATGCATCACCGGTCGGGGGCCGGCTTACATCGTTCCTTTCAGCATGGGAGGGAATATCGTCAGACCGCTGGGTATTATCCACCATAGCCCACGGATACTGCATCGAATTCAACGGTTCCCCGAAGTACAGACCCCCACGGAACCGACGCATGACACCGGAACACCTCACTATTCTTCTTCCAGAAGTAGAAGAGCTACTGAAAAAAGAAGCTATAGAGGCTGTCCCCCTATCTCAGGTAACAGAAGGTATTTATTCAGTGTACTTCCTTGTACCCAAAAAGGACTTAACCATGCGCCCTGTATTAGATCTGCGCCCAGCGAACAAGTTTGTCAAACCCCAAAAGTTTCGTATGGTGACCTTGTAGGAAGTAATCCCACTGTTATCACAGGGGGATTACATGACAACACTAGACATGAAAGATGCATACTTTCATATTTTAATGTTGCCAGCGCACAGAAAATACCTCAGGTTCAAGATAGAGAACAAACACTACCAGTTCAGAGTACTACCCTTCGGGATAGCATCTGCACCAAGGGTATTCACGAAAGTACTGGCAGTGGCAGCGGCCCACCTGCGCAGGTTATCCATCCCGGTATACCCTTACCTCGACGACTGGCTCATAACACGGGATTCTTACGAAACATGCTTCTCCAATACCCAAAAGACCGTAGACCTTTTGTCCCAACTGGGCTTCTCCATCAACGAAAAGAAGTCCAGCTTAGACCCCAGCCAAATCAAACAATTCCTAGGGGCTCTAATTCGAACAAAGGACGGCCTTGTCTTCCCCTCCAACGAGAGGGTCCAAAACATGCTGTTTCAGATCCCCCATTATGTGTCAGGTCGAGAGGTGACGGTACGCAAAGCAATGCGCTTGCTAAGGATGATGGCGTCATGTATTTATTTGGTACCTCACGCGCGCCTGCGCATGCGCCCAATGCAAGAGTGGCTCTACAGCCAGTGGTGTCAGGCCAGCGGACAATGGGACGATCTAGTGGTGGTCTCGCAGGCCTTGGTTCTCTCGCTACGGTGGTGGACAAAAGAAAACCTGTTATTAGGGAAAACATTTGCCACACCCGCAGTGGAAGCCACTCTAACCACAGACGCATCCCTTACAGGATGGGGGGCTCACCTATCCCATCAGACTGCTCACGGAGTGTGGACTCCGAGCTTAGCATCCAAGCATATAAACCTGCTGGAACTACTAGCAGTGTTCAAAGCACTGAAAGCCTTTCAGGAACACTTACAAGGAAAGACAGTCATGGTCCTCACAGACAGCACCACAGCCATGTACTACCTCAACAAGCAAGGGGGCACTCACTCTCCAGGACTGTCCAAGCTGTCCCAGAATATATGGAAGTGGGCTCTCAAACACAACATGTTCCTACTATCACAACATGTACCAGGGGAACTCAATCTGCTAGCAGACAAACTCAGCAGAGACTTCCCCCTGCCCGAAGAGTACGAATGGCAATTGCACGAAGACATCGTCTTAGACGTCTTCACGCAATGGGGATTCCCTGAAATAGACCTGTTCGCAACTCTGGAGAACTCACAATGCCAAAGTTATGCCTCCAGGTACCCCCAGATCCAGTCCAAGGGGAACGGTCTGTCGATTCAATGGTCAGGGAAATTTGTTTACGCCTTTCCCCCGACTCCCCTTCTCAACAAAGTGGTGCACAAGATGCACCAGGAGCAGGTTACCATGATACTAGTGGCCCCAATGTGGGCCCGGCAGCCATGGTTCGCTCACTTGATGGAGATGTCCCTATCTCCCCCAGTGAAACTTCCCTGCCCGTACAACATGCTGTCACAGGACAAGGGCAGGCCACTGCATCCATGCCCTCAGACCATGAACTTAGCAGCCTGGCTCCTGAGATCATAGAATTTGGACATTTACAACTCCCGCAGAGATGTATGGACATCCTCAGGAAAGCCAGAAAACCTAATACTCGCCACTGCTATTCTAGCAAGTGGAAAAGATTTGTCATCTGGTGTAGAGGTAAGAGCATCAACCCGGTTGACTGCTCTCCCACTAACATTGTTCTGTACTTGACCCATTTACTGGATTCAGGTCTAGTGTTCAATTCCATTAAAGTCCACCTAGCGGCACTTTCTGCATACACCACTTCCCAACTTAAAGTGTCGTGGTGGAAGATACCAGTTATCAAGGCCTTCATGGAGGGGGTAAAGAGAATACACCCTCCGATAGCTAACCCAGCTCCCGGATGGGACTTAAATGTGGTACTTTCTAGACTCATGGGCCCTCCTTTCGAACCCATGCACAAGGCAACTCTTAAAGACCTCACTCTTAAGACTGCTTTCCTAATAGCTATCACCTCCATTAGGAGAGTAAGTGAACTACAGGCTCTTTCTGTACTAGACCCCTTCGTAACAGTTCACAAGGATAAGGTGGTTCTACGCACACACCCAAGGTTTGCACCAAAATTCATCTCGAAATTTCATGTAAACCAGTCAATAGAACTACCAATGTTCTTTCAAAACCCTTCCAGCTTGGGAGAAAAAAGTCTGCATACACTAGATGTACGCCGAGCTGTCATGTTCTACATGGAAAGAACCAGACCACTGAGAAAGACTAATCAGTTCTTTGTCTCTGTGGCAGCAGGAAGAGAAGGAGATGCAGTTTCAAAGTCCACTATATCTAGATGGATTGTTCAATGCATCACTCTCTGTTACACTCTTGCTAAGAGAGAACTACCCTTCAAGCCAAGAGCACATTCCACTCGAGGCACTGGGGCTTCCATAGCGTTCATTGCAAATGTTCCCCTTGAGTCCATCTGCAAAGCGGCTACCTGGAGTTCTGTGCACACCTTTACAAAACACTACTGTCTAGATGCACACTCTAGATCTGACTCCCAGGTGGGACAGGCAGTATTAAGACATCTTTTCTCTACTGTTCCTTCTCATAACCCACCGCCAACTCCGGGTACTGCTCGCTAGTCTATGCACAGCATGTGATTCTAAGCAGATTAACAAACATCAGAAGACAATGCATTACTTACCGTAAAAGCATTTCTGATGGTTGTATCTGCTTAGATTCACATGCGCCCACCCTTCCTCCCCGCTCGGATGGAAGGAACATAGACATCCTTTTCTATATTTCTCTCTTTTCTGTACTCACTCACGTCTAGAAGGCTCCCTCAGGGCAGAAAAATACAAACAGAGGGACCTCGACGCGTGAGGGATTGTGGGTACAACGCACGTCACTATAGGGATAGTGTTACAGACACGCCTTGTCGACGTCCCCTTTTTCGACTACGAAAAACAAAATGCAATACTCCAGTGACCACTGGATGTCGGACCTATGCACAGCATGTGAATCTAAGCAGATACAACCATCAGAAATGCTTTTACGGTAAGTAATGCATTGTCATATATATATATATCTGTCTCTGTGTGTCGCTGTCTCCCTCATTCTCTCTCTCTGTCTGTCTCTCTGGTCTCCCTTTCCCTCTCTCTATCTTTCCCTCTCTCTATATATATTCTAGCGGTACCACCGGGCGTTGCACGGGTCTCTAGCTGAAATGCAGGTGGGGGGTCTGCTATAGCTTTGTGTATGTTTTATTTTGTCAAAACTTCCTATTTTTTGGAAAAGTCGCAAAATCGTAAATCTCCCAAAATCTCCTATACTGATGGCACAGTGCTGGTCCCTGCCTTGTCCATGGTGAATGGGGGTGGGGGTTGGTCATATTTCACTATCGCCAGTACACCCCAGACTGGTATGCCGACCTCAGGCGAGAATTTCAGCCAACCCACTGTTGTGGGGTTGGAGGCAACAATCGCAACATCATCAATCTTCCGAAACTGCCTATACTGATAGCACAGGGCCAGACCCTGCCCTGTGCAGGGCAAATGGGTGGGGTCGTTCAAATTTCACTATCGCCAGTACACCCCAGCCTGGTATGCCGATCGTGAGCCAACATTTCAGCCCACCAACTGTTGTGGGGCTGGAGCCAACCCGAACATACAATCACACTTTCGCAACTATATATATATATTTCTGAGGCTTGTGGAATCTGCTTAGATCACATGCGCTGCATAGGTCGACATCTAGTGGAAGCTGCATAGTATTACAGTTGTTGTTTTCGAAACTCGAAAAGGGACTTCGAAAGGGCGTGCCAGTAATACTATCCCTAGTGTGACATCCACTGTATCCATGGTCCTTCACGCGTCTAGGTCCCTCAGATTGTTTTTTTACGCCATCTTAGACGGACGCTTATAGCAGAGTTCCTCTTTCGCCTTAAAGCCATTTACTATTCTCAAATTACAGATATTTTCTTCTTACTATCCTTGATATCATCGACTATCGAAACACCAGACGTCGGTGAAAAACAAGTAAGGACCGTTGAAGGACTCCCGCGACTGATCCGTTTCGGCCTTGTAAGGCAGCTACGGGCTTCGGCCCACACAGTAGGGAGAGAGGAGGGAGGTCATTTTAGAATGTATACGCCCATTTTCTTACACTACATCCGCCTAGCTGCTGTGTCAGTCTGTTATGGACAAAACCCCCTTTAAATTTTGCCCTAAGTGCAATAGGAAATTTCCGTGGTTCAATAAACACCTTGTGTGTGACCTGTGTCTCCCACGAGACCACGTCAAGGGTTCATGTCGAGCATGCAGATTCTTTAAGCCCAATACTTTGAAGGACCGATCAAATAAACGCTGGGCCCACTACGCCAGGCAGTTCGAGGCCATGGAAACAGAGGGTGGCTTCAGTGACAGCAACAACTCTGCGGTATCCAACGGCAAAGGAGACAGGGTTACTCGGGTTTCCCAAGCGCAGGCCCCTGACTCCAACAGACAGGCTGGCGGCACTGTTACGGGAACAACACCTGGCGGCGAAAGCACTGACACTACTCCCCACACCAAACACACAACCCACCGACGAGACTCGACACATGTGTCGGGCAAAGGCAGCGCACCACGTCTAGGGAACGGTCCGCTAATTCTTTGTCCTCTGAGCACTTCAGATCGAGATCGCCACATGACAAATCCCAACTGTCGAAAGACAGATCAGACGTTGCGGATAAGGACATTCCCGAAGATCGTGAATCAAATGACGATACTTCGGAGCGGCCCATAGCCGAGGCTAGACACCTTATGTCGAAATAGGTAAACAGCCCATTAAAGTGGGACTAGCCCATTTAATAGAAAAGCACGTCCCAGCAGGCCTTTCTAAGTCTAAGGAGTCTAAAAAGATTTCTGCTAAGTCACCTCATGGAGAAAAATCACATAAGGCCCCTCACAAGAGTAAGGAACCTCAGGTATAGGAGTCCCTATCTTCCTCCCTAAAGAAAAAGGCTTTACCTTCTACTGTACTCCCTCCCACTCCAGAAGATATGGGTCTCCCACCTCAAAGAGTTCATCCTAGTTTTGCCCAATGGTCATCTGAAGACATAATAGTCATGAGTAGAATGTCTTTTCTGGCTAATTTTGTATGAAAAAGATCCTAACTATTTTGCAATTTTCCTCGCCACCCCTCCCACAACAGCGGCCTCAGGGTCAGTAAACCCTGGTCAATCCCCTGCTAAAAGTTCTCGCCCCAGTGAGCCAGTGCAAGATCCCACTGTAATTAAACTATATGACCAGGACTCTGATCATGGGGATCTATTTAGTCAGGAGTCTTCACGCCCTTATTATGGAGACAATGAGGATGATGGGGGTGACCCAGATAAAGTCATGTACAGCATCGACTCCCCAGTGGATAATGACCCCCCGGTGGTAGACTCGCCCATAGATATTCAGCCTTTTTTAAATGAAGTACTCCTGAAAGGACAAGGACTTTGTGGATGAAATCTTGGGAGATAAAAAGGCTGTGTCTCAATTTATCCCCCTACTAAAATCGGTCCAGCGAAGAGTACAACCTTTGCTAGAGACACCCAATCAGACGTGTGCGGTGAACCCCAGAATAGAGAAACTTGGAAAAGTGGTCAACTAAAGCTTCACTCGCTTGTCGTTAACTACGACAAGGAAATGGGCAGGTACTCCCCTAGCCTCCTCTGAGGGTCCTCCAGACGAGTAAGAGGCTGTCCACTATGGGCAGAAAGGTTGCCTCTTCTGCTGCTTTCCAAACCAGAATAGCTAAGAGCGCTACTCTATTAGCCAGTTTTATTGTCATAAGTGGGACGAGGTCTCGGCTTTACTCTCCTCAGCCCCGGAACCCCTTGAATCTCAGTTAGCACTAGTGGCCTCTGAAGGAAGGGCAGTTTCCAGCTGCTTGCTGAAAACCAGTCTTGATGCTGCAGACAAAATCATATCTGAGGGATCCTTTATTAAGCATCACGCATGGTTACGCCATTCTGGGTTTAAACCAGAGACGCAGGCCACTCTCATTAACATGCCCATCGAGCCCAATGTTCTCTTTGGCAAAGGCGTCGAGGACACCTTGAAGACAGCCAAGAAAGAGTATGACACTTTAAAATCATTGGGACAATTGACCAATAAACCTCCTGGCCAAAGGGGAAACCGAAGTTTTTGCGGCTCACGCGGACAATATTCCCAGAGGGGTTCCACCTATAACCAGAGTCAAGGAACAGTGGGGGGACTAATCAAGGCCAAGCCTCTCAGAACTACCTGCGAGGAACGCGCAGATCTCGCGGTCGGGGAAGGGGTCCCTCCTCCAGAAGTGGCACCCCACCTCAGAAACAGTGTCATCCCGCTTCAGGTGCCCTCCTATGCCTCTCCAGTAGGAGGGCGCATTTCCAACTTCACCCAAGCTTGGGAGGGAATCACCTTAGACAGATGGTTGTTGTCCACCGTAGCGGGAGGATATTGTATAGAGCTCCTCGAGCGACCCCAGAACCACCTCCCACGACAAAAGACCCATTCCAAAGAACACCAGCGCATCCTCCTCAAGGAAATCACCACACTTCTCCTAAAGGACGCTATCGAAGTCGTCCCGGCCAACCAGGTAAAGCAGGGTATTTATTCAACTTACTTCCTTGTGCCAAAGAAAGATCTAACAATGCGCCCAGTATTAGATTTGCGCCCTGCAAAAGTATGTCAAGCCACAAAAGTTCTGCATGACTACGCTACAAGAGGAAATCCCTCTACTAAAAAAGGATTACATGGCAACACTGGATATGAAAGATGCCTATTTTCATATTTCAATGTTCCCAGCGCACAGAAGATTCTTGCGTTTCAAGATGGCAAACCAGCACTACCAATTCAAAGTGCTGCCATTCGGAATAGCATCTGCTCCAAAGGTATTCACGAAGGTACTGGCGGTGGTGGCAGCACACCTGCGAATGGTGGCAATCCCACTGTACCCTTACCTGGACGACTGGCTGATTACAGGGGAGTCTCCCGTAATTTACAGGCAAAACATTCAAAGAACTATCAACCTACTCTTTTAATTGGGCTATTCCATCAACGAGAAATAATCAAACCTAGTGCCAAGCACAACCAAACAGTTCCTAGGAACTGTGTTAAACACACGAGAGGGGTTGATCTTTCCGTCAGAGGAAAGAGTCCAAAACATGTTACTGCAAATACCACATTATCAGGCTGGCGCCAGATAAGGGTGCGCAAGGCTATGCGTTTGCTAGGCATGATGGCATCTTGCATTTACCTGGTACATCACGCGCGCCTGCACATGCGACCCATGCAGGAGTGGTTTGCAAAACAGTGGTCTCAGGCAAGTGGTCAGTGGGACAATCTAGAGGTCATTTCGCAAACACTAGTACAAAATCTTTGCTGGTGGACAAGAGAAAATCTGTTGAAGAGGAAACCCTTTTACGATCCGGAAGTACAGGCGATTGTCACAACAGACACCTCACTCACGGGGTGGGGGGCTCATTACCTTCACCACACAGCTCAGGGTCTGTGGTCTCGTGTGGCAGCACAGAACCACATCAATCTGCTAGAACTGCTGGCAGTATTCAAAGCACTTCAGCCATTCGAAGTTCACCTAGCAAACCAATCTGTCCAAGTCCTGACTAACATCCCTATAGCAATGTTTTACATCAACAAACAGGGGGCACACGTTGTCCAAATCTGTCCAGGCTTGCACAACAAATTTGGAAAGGGGCACTCAAACAGAGGATATTCCTATCGTCACAGCACATTCCAGGGGAACTCAACTCTCTGGCAGACTCATTGAGCAGAGAGCCCCTACCAGAAGAGTATGAGTGGCAACTACACGCTGGGGTCGTAGAACACCACTTCTCCCAATGGGGATTCCCCACAATAGACTTGTTTGCTACAAGCGAAACAGTCAATGCCCAGACTTCGCGTCCAGGTTCCCCCAGCCAGGCTCCAAGGGGAACGCCCTGTGGATGAACTGGTCAGGGAAATTTGCCTACGCTTTTCCCCCAACACCCCTCATGAGGAAGGTGGTGAACAAGATCCACAAGGAACGGATGACGCTCATCCTAGTTGCTCCTATGTGGGCAAGGCAACCCTGGTATCCACATCTGCGCAAACTGGCGATGTGTGATCCCATCAAGCTCCTGTGCCCGTACAATCTGCTCACTCAGCACGGGGGACTAACAGTGCACCCTCAAACTCTCTCAATGAACTTGACAGCATGGCTCCTGAAGTCACAGAGTTTGGACCTCTTAATCTGCCACAGAGATGCATGGATATCTTAAGGGAAGCAAGAAAGCCTAACACTAGTCACTGTTATTTCGACAAGTGGAGGAGATTTGTAATTTGGTGCCAGTCTAAACAAATTAACCCCATAGAATGTACTCCATCCCACATTCTAATTTATATGCTCCACTTGCTAGATGCAGGGTTAGTATTCAACTCTTTAAGGGTCCACCTGGCGGCCTTGTCAGCCTACACCACCTCCCACAGTAAGTTCTCGTGGTGGAAAGGGCCTGTCATCAAAGCATTCATGGAAGGGGTAAAGAGACTTCACCCTCCAATTTCTAATCCGCCGCCAGGATGGGATCTCAATGTTGTACTTGCTAAGTTCATGGGACCCCCCCTTTGAGCCGATGCATAAGTCTAGTCTTAAGCACCTGACTTACAAAACTGCCTTCTTAGTGGCTATCACTTCCATAAGAAGAGTTAGTGAGGTACAAGCATTGTCAGTGCAGGATCCTTTCTTTGTTGTACACAAAGACAAGCTGGTTTTACATATTGAACCAAGGGTCTCAGCTAAGTTCATCTCTAAATTCCACGTAAACCAGTCTATTGAGCTACCTGCTTTCGTTCAGGAACCCTCCAGCTCAGTTGAGGTAAAACTCCACACACTAGATGTGAGGAGGGCGGTCCTCTAATATGTAGACAAGACCAGACCGCTAAGAAAAACAGATCAACTGTTTGTCTCCATAGCGCCAGGCAGAGAAAGTGACCGCATTTCAAAGAATGCCATCTCTAGGTGGATATTCAGATGTATACAATTGTGCTATTCCCTATCAAACAAGACACTGGCCCTCATTACGACCCTGGCGGAAAGGGGTTTACGCCGGCGTAATGCATGGCGTACCTTTCCGCCCGACTACGAGTTCCCGTAGCGCCATGGTGATTTTTACGCCTGCTTTTTGCAGGCGGAAAAATCCATGGCGCTACGGGACTCGTTGTTAATTACCGCCTTCCCCACTCCCATTATACCCTATGGGGCAAAAATGGGAATGGGGAAGGGTAAATGGGGATTGGGGACTTACCGCCCCGCCAAGGTCGGAATGGGGCGGTAAGTCCGCCAACCCCCATGGCGGAGTTGGCAGCTTAGCGCCATGGACCATGGTGCAAATTGCACCATGGATCTCCGCCAGGGTCGTAATGAGGGCCACTGCCTTTTATGCCCAGAGCTCACTCCACAGGGAGCACAGGAGCCACTCTGGCTTTCATTGCAAATGTCCCTCTAGTTAGCATTTGCAAAGCAGCTACATGGAGCTCAATACATACTGTCACTCAGCATTACTGCATTGACACTCATTCCAAGACAGATACACAGGTGGGACAAGCGGTTCTAAGACATCTCTTTGCACATGAACCTTCTCACATCCCACCATCTTCTCCTAACACTGCTCGGTAATCTATGCACAGCATGTGATCTAAGCAGATTCCACAAGCCTCAGTAGGGATACATTACTCACCGTAATCGTATTTCTGATGCTTGTACCTGCTTAGATTCACATGCACCCACCCTTCCTATCCTCGGAGAGAAGGCGCATGGGCATAATTAAAGGGGGGGGACAGAGGGTTTTGTCCCCCCCAACTTCTGTGGCATGCCTTTTTGTCCCCCCCATCTTTTGGAGGGAGAGCAGGGGGGTTGCAATCATCAATTATGTAATTGGACAGCGCAAGCCCAGCTGGGATGCTCAGCAAGGCTTGCGCTGTCTCATTACATAATGCAGAGATGCCTGGCAGCCGCGCTGCAACACATTCAGGGCTGGGATGCCCTGCGTGGCTCAGTCCCTCACCCTGGCTGGCCTGACTCAAAGTCAGCAGCCAGGGTGCTGAACTGGGTGTTGCAGAGCCTAGCGCCTGTGCTGTCACGGTAGCAGCAGCACTTCCGGGGACCAGCGGCACAGAGCATCGCTTTCCGGCTTCGTGTTCGTGCAACACACAGACAGGAACTATGAAGCTCATTCAGCTTCCTGGTTTCTGTCTGGAGGCGAGTGAGTGCGAAGAGGTTAGGTCGGTGCACTTAGGTCTCCAATGCACTTGTGCACTCTCCCATGCACTTGCGTATTGTCAATGTCCCTGGGCCTAGTAAGATCACTGTTTTGTTCTCCCCTGTTCCCCTCCCCTCCCTTGCCTTGTCGCGCTCTGAAACACTTGTGTACGAGCGTGATAGAAATAGAATATCAATATCAATATCACTAACATGAGACATGGCCAGGGCAGCATTTGTGTTTGTGTATGTTTGTTGGGGAGCTCTGTCCAAGCGCTCTGAGGCAAAATACATGGAAACTTCCTAATTAGCATATGGATTGCACCAATAGAAGTGACTTCACAGAAAAAGACATTAGGAGGCGCATCATCAGTCTTTGATACTTGGAGGCACCATGGAAATGACTTTAGAATAAGTTGCCATAAATAAACCAAGTGACAAATAACTTTGTGGTGCAAAATACCTAAATTGCACTATTGTTATATGTGGAGCAACTCTATAGTCATTAGCCTTTTCCATTATAATACCACGATACATTAACATAAGCTTTGAAGTGAATCAGAGTCACTCACAGAGCTGCAGATAAGGCACAATGTGATTAAATAATTTGCTCAGAATCACACACTTGGTTAAATGGTGAAACTGGGATGTGGACAATTTAAGCGACTGTATACATCTTTCCAGGTTTAGTTGATATAGATATTTATTAAGGTTTTGCTTTACATTCCATGTTCTTATGATTTATATAATTCATATAACATATAATTATTTATAGCAATGCATTGGAAGCAAACCACATTACATAATAAACTAGCCTTTCATAGTAAACTAACCATACACTATATATATTGTCATAGAAATATGTTGAGCAATGGGAGTATGGCTTTAGTTTCATTCTCCCCATTCTGCATGCAAAGTGACAATGGCATCATGCAGATTAATGTGAGCCTAACAAATCCTCCTTGGGTTTTAGAGCCATAGTCATTATTTCTTAAAGCATGCAACATTATGCATCTTTATCACTTCTGATCGCTCCCTAAAAGGAACAAAAGTCCCTGCTATTAGTACCCCCTCCCTCCCTTCAGTGCCTAATGGCTCACATAGTAATACTCTGTTGATACAGAGCAACGTGAGGACCCTCTGCTGCCCGGCACTCCTTGTGACATTGTTTTATTTATAGTGCGCACCTTGCCCAAGGGCTTCTGGGCGCATGTTTAAGAAGCAGTTACAAGTTACAGTATAGATGCAAAAGAACAAATTTACATTGTACTCATATTTACAACATGTTCAGAGTAAAGTAGAAACAAGAGAAGACGGGGCGATAATTAAGTTCCAGCAAATAAATACAATATACATTTCAAACATATATACATAATGTTCAGCATAGCAAGTAACGAGGGGCGCAGCAAAACTCAGTATGTGGTCTGGTCAGTCTATGAGCAGAGCCCCGTAGGTGATGGGTTTAGCAGCTGTGGGAGTGTGGGGCGGAGGCTAATGCATCCTGTTCATGAAGCCACAGTTTAGTTTTAGCTTTGAAGGAATGGCAATAAGGAACGTTTCTCAGAGCATTAGGAAGGGAGTTCCAGAGCTTCGCTGCAAGGACTGGAAAACTCGCACCACCAGCTGTAATTTGAAACTGGGGATTGCCAGTGTGTGTGCCTGGGCAGATCCCAGTGGTCTGGCTGCTGTGTGTTGTGTGAAGCGCGTGGACAGGTAGGCAGGGGCTGCATTGTTCTGGGTCTTCTGGGTAAGCACTAGTGCTTTGAGATATATACGAAGAGAGACGGGTGGCCAATGCAAATTGCGTCTGGTGTTGGAGATATGAGAGCGCCTGGGTATGTTAAGAGCTGCCCTTATGGCATTGTTCTGCGTAACCTGGAGTTTTTCAAGGTTTTTTGACTAGTCCCTAAGTAGAGGGCGTTGCAATAGTCGATTTTAGACATGATGAGGGTTCTGGCTAGAATCAGACAGTTGCCAGTTGTCAAGAAGGGGCGACATGCTGTGATCAGTTTACAGGTATAGGATGAGGCCGAGACAACTGCATTGGTTTGTCTATTGAGGGATAAGGTGGAGTCAAGATATATTCCCAAAGTTTTGTAACATTGGAGACTTTGATGTCGTTCCCGTCAATAATAAAGGAGTTGTATTTGGGGTCAAGCTTGGTAAGTTTAGATTGAGCGCCTAGGATGATTAGCTCTGTTTTTTCATCATTAAGGCAAAGCCCATGATGAGCCATCCAGGCCTGGATGACAGTAGAGACTGTGTTGAGAGCTTTGCCGTCGGTTACATAATCACCAGTGATAGGGATGAGTATCTGGGTACTCACAGTTTTTTGCTAAGATGAGTAAGGATGGATACATCTCGCTCACTGAGCTCACACTTGCAAGTCAATACCCTTTATCGTGCTAAAAAACACATAAAGCCGGTCCCGACTCTATGTGTATCTGCCATTTGCGGTAGAAATTCTAAACTCTTTATTGTGTTTTCTCCGTTGGGCAGGTGCAGAACTGTATATTAAAAGGGCTGGCGAGTAGGTATTAGATTCTCCAGTGGGTTCCTCTTTTGCAACTAAGCATTGAAGAATTTTGTGGGTTCCTTGCAATTTATAAGGATCCTAGAACGGGAGAGGCCTGCCTGTGCTATTTACTGGAGCACTAGGTCAGGTCTCCCTATAGCCGACCGGTTTCTGTGGCATCGAAGTAGTTACACAACATTCCTCAGGGCTTGTGGAGGTGTACGGATGGATTCCTCCTAGTTTTGTAGTGGCAGCTTAGTCTGCATTATTCGTGGTCCTCTCCCTGTAAGGGTGACAGGAGGGGATGGGGGAAAGAGGGAGGGGCAGGTTAAATTGGTAGGTACCTAGGGGATGGGGGAAAGAGGAAGGGGCAGGTTAAATTGGTAGGTACCTAACCTCCTCATAGGTCTAGTATATGAAACAATTTCAACATGCTGCACAATTCAGTATAGAAGGAAGGGGGGCTTACCCTTTCCATGTGGAACTTGATTCTGTGCACGGAAGGGTGAGGCAGCCTGAGACCTAAGGGCCAAAGCAGTAATAAATACCTGGTTAGGGTATGTACTGACACAAGTATGAGTGAAAATACAGTGTATGCTGACACCGTATGCGTTGTTTCTAAACTTTCTCAATAACCAAAAATTGCCTAAAAACTGCGTGCGTGTGGCCGCACGGTGGCGTGCCACATCCCATTACCAATATCCACATTTACCTCGCGGCCTGTGCCGTGTATGTCCGCTTATTTTAAAAAGAGTGTCTATTGCTCCATATGGACGATAGCGGCTTACCTATTGCTTCCGTCTCTTAAGAGGTCTGGCGGTCTGCGCGCGGAGTGTTCTCTACGCCGCTGGCCGCCAGGTCTCTTGTTATTGATGACGGTTGTCATGACGCCGCCGCGTTGTGCACGCGCGGAGTCCAAAGATGGCCGCCTGCGAGTGTCCCCGGGCGGCCATCTTAGAGTCAGGCTCCACATCAGACTCCCTGCGCCGTGTGGAGGGTAAAGCGCATGTCTAGCTGGCAATCGAAATGCAATTCTGTGCAATTAGGTAGTTATGTATAATTGTGTATAGTTTTGTGTGCAGAGGTGGTCCTGCAGGTTCAATCGCAGCTTGCTGCACACAGCAAGAAGGGGTGGGTTTGGGGGGGGGTTCCCAAACAGGCAGTCTAACACGTGTAACCCAGGCCTACAAGGTGTCTACTCCATGTAGTTCAAGTCATGCAGAAGGCCAGGGTGGAGTGTTTTATATTCACATGGTTGCCAGTGTTTGCCAGCTGGTCGGTTCGTTCAATCCGACCCTATCTGTCTTCAAGCGGAAAATCCACAGTTGTTCTCTTCCATAGAGGAGATCATGGATGTTTCCTCCTCTCGTGGGTGTCGCCATCTTTTCAATAATTGACCAAGTGAAATCTGCTGGATTATGTTGATGTGCAAGAAAGTGTTCCACCATCGGTGAAGTTACTTTCTTTGTACGTATGCAGGACCGATGTTCGGCAAGCCGTGTTCTTACTGGTCTTGTTGTCATTCCTACATAGCGCTTGGCACAAGGGCATGTTATGATGTAAATCACATTGCAACTGTTGCAGTTTGTAAGAGTCTTTTGCATCCATGGAAAGTGCCAGCCAGTCTCGATGCTGGTCGACCTTTTGGTGCTGGAACATGCACTGCATGATCCACATAGTGTGTGGCCTATGGCCTGGGCCGTGTTCCAAAGAGTATTAGTTCTGGGTGTTGGGTCCTTGTATGAATGAACTAAAGAGTCTCTCAGGTTCTTCCGTCTTTTAATGGCAAATCTGGGATTGTCCAGTCTTTGAGAGCCGACATTCAGAATCGGCCAAAGCTTCAGGACCTCTTTCTTGATTTTATTAGTTAGGGGTGAATAGCTAAATACAGCTGTTATTTGCTCAGCAGATGTGTTTTCCTTGGTATGATTTTCAAGAGTGGTTTCCCTTGGTATATTTCTTGCTCTTTTTCTGGCTTGTTTGACCAGTTTTTTTGGGTAGCCCCTGTTCTTCAGTTTCATGGCTAGGGCTATTGACTGTTGATTGCAGTCATGTGCTTGTGTACAGTTACGGCGATATCGGAGGAACTGGCCAAAGGGTAGATTTTTCCTTAGACTGGGCGGGTGGTAGCTTTTGTAGGTAAGTAACGAATTCCTATCTGTCGGTTTGTTGTAGACGGTACTTATGATGAAGGAATTTAGAGATTTTAATCTGAATAAAAAAGTAACCAAATTGAAAAAAAGATTTAGCAGTCTTTTCACAAGAGAGGATATATCCATACATCACGGATGCCTATTACGAAGATATGAGCGGCAATAACGGAACAACAGCAGGCCAGCAGCTCAACCAACACAATAGGAAGAGGATTCAGAGCAACAGGCCCAGACCAAACAGCTGGTCCTTCTCAAGCGGAAGTTCAGGAAGTGGATCAGGCTCAAATAACTCCATGAGCGATTTTGGCCTCCAAAACCCCAACTACCAACCGAAACCTTTTTTTCGAGGCAGGCAAGGAAAGGCGAAGAACAAGGGCAGAGGCAACTGGCCAACACGGGTCCACTGGCAGAACCAGTCACCAATCATGACCCGCAGTCGAGGCCAAGGACAAGGACAACCACAACAAGGACCGAGTGCCCAATAAACCCAATGAACAGAGACCCTGCCGACAGCCTAGTGATGAACCTATCCAAACACCACCTAACCACAGACGAATTGGATCTTTTAGAAAAAGGCCTTTCTTTTGTACCATCAGCAAACCATGACCCTTTCCAGACTCGCATAGAAGTGGCACAACTAATTAGAAAAATACGTCTCAAACAGTATTTTGGCTCAATTACCACTGCCTCTAGAGAAAAAAGTGCGACCGACCTGAAGAATAAATCTACCTTCTATCCACCACCGAATGGGATCCCTCCTGAGTCAATCACCTTTGAAAAAGCTCTGTTGAAACAACTAGAAAAATTAGAAACTGAGCAAGTACCTGGCTACAAGAACTTTTCAAATAAAAATAAGCTAGCATTACAATCACTAACAGCAAATGAACTTATCACCATTAAACCGGCGGACAAGGGCGGAGCGACCGTCATAATGGATACAACAGCCTATGATCAGATGGTACAGAATCTCCTGTAAGACCATTCGAGCTATAAACAACTAGGGGTTGACCCCACAGAGACAATCAGACAGTTGATCATACCGATCTTGGAAGAAGCAAGTGCCGAAGAGATAATTAGCAACAAAGAATATGAGTTTCTAAATCCTAAATTCCCGAGGAAACCAGCTTTCTACGCACTTCCTAAAGTGCACAAAGGCATTTCTCCAGTACCCGGGAGACCGATAGTCTCCGGGATTGGCTCCATTCTGGAACCACTTTCACAGTTCGTGGACTTCTTTCTTAAACCCGAAGTAACAAAAATGAAGTCGTACTTGAAAGATACAACAGCAGTCATCAAACTCTTACAAGACTGACCATTCAATCCAACTGATAATCTTTTAGTTACACTGGACATTGAATCACTATACACCAGGATCCCACAAATGGCAACTCTCAGAGTGGTAGAGAAGATTTTGCAAGAAAGGGAACCACCACTCCCGGTCCCCGTAACCTTCGTGATGCAACTAGCAGAGATAGCACTAACTAAAAATGTCTTTATCTACAACAACGTACACTATGAACAAGACTCAGGAACAGCAATGGGAGCAACCTTCGCACCCAGCCTTGCCAACCTCTATGTTGCGAACTTCGAGGAAGAGAAAATCTACCACCACAACAATCCGTGGCTGAACAAAATAGAACTTTGGTCAAGGTACATAGATGACGTACTGCTCATCTTTCTAGGCAGCGAAATAGATCTCGTTGCCTTCATGGACTGGCTGAACATGCAAAACCCGTTTCTCAGATTCTCTGAAACACATAGCACTGTTTCAGTACACTTCCTGGACCTAACCCTAAAGATCAGTAACGGCAACATCATAAGTACTGTCTACAAAAAAACGACAGGAATTCGTTACTTACCTACAAAAGCTACCACCCGCCCAGTCTAAGGAACAATCAACCCTTTGGCCAGTTCCTCCGATATCGCCGTAACTGTACACAAGCACATGACTACAATGAACAGTCAATAGCCCTAGCCATGAAACTGAAGAACAGGGGCTACCCAAAAAAACTGGTCAAGCAAGCCAGAAAAAGAGCGAGAAATATACCAAGGGAAACCACTCTTGAACATCATACCAAGGAAAACACATCTGCAGAGCAAATACCAGCTGTATTTAGCTATTCACCCCTCACTAATAAAATCAAGAAAGAGGTCCTAAAGCTTTGGCCGATTCTGAATGTCGGCTCTCAAAGACTGGACAATCCCAGATTTGCCATTAAAAGACGGAAGAACCTGAGAGACTCTTTAGTTCATTCATACAAGGACCCAACACCCAGAACTAATACTCTTTGGAACACGGCCCAGGCCATAGGCCACACACCATGTGGATCATGCAGTGCATGTTCCAGCACCAAAAGGTCGACCAGCATCGAGACTGGCTGGCACTTTCCATGGATGCAAAAGACTCTTACAAACTGCAACAGTTGCAATGTGATTTACATCATAACATGCCCTTGTGCCAAGCGCTATGTAGGAATGACAACAAGACCAGTAAGAACACGGCTTGCCGAACATCGGTCCTGCATACGTACAAAGAAAGTAACTGCACCGATGGTGGAACACTTTCTTGCACATCAACATAATCCAGCAGATTTCACTTGGTCAATTATTGAAAAGATGGCGACACCCACGAGAGGAGGAAATATCCATGATCTCCTCTATAGAAGAGAACAACTGTGGATTTCCCGCTTGAAGACAGATAGGGTCGGATTGAACGAACCGACCAGCTGGCAAACACTGGCAACCATGTGAACATAAAACACTCCACCTTGGCCTTCTGCATGACTTGAACTACATGGAGTAGACACCTTGTAGGCCTGAGTTACACGTGTTAGACTGCCTGTTTGGGACCCCCCCCCAAACCCACCCCTTCTTGCTGTGTGCAGCAAGCTGCGATTGAACCTGCAGGACCACCTCTGCACACAAAACTATACACAATTATACATAACTACCTAATTGCACAGAATTGCATTTTGATTGCCAGCTAGACATGCGCTTTACCCTCCACACGGCACAGGGAGTCAGATGTGGAGCATGACTCTAAGATGGCCACCCGGGGACACTCGCAGGCGGCCATCTTTGGACTCCGCGCGTGCACAACGCGGCGGCATCATAACAACCGTCATCAATAACAAGAGACCTGGTGGCCAGCGGCGTAGAGAACACTCTGCGCGCAGACCGCCAGACCTCTTCAGAGACGGAAGCAATAGGTAAGCCGCTATCCTCCATATGGAGCAATAGACGCTCTTTTTAAAATAAGCGGACATACACGGCACAGGCCGCGAGGTAAATGTGGATATTGGTAATGGGATGTGGCACGCCACCGCGCGGCCACACGCATGCAGTTTTTAGGCAATTTTTGGTTATTGAGAAAGTTTAGAAACAACGCATATGGTGTCAGCACACACTGTATTTTCACTCATACTTGTGTCAGTACATACCCTAACCAGGTATTTATTACTGCTTTGGCCCTTAGGTCTCAGGCTGCCTCACCCTTCCGTGCACAGAATCAAGTTCCACATGGAAAGGGTAAGCCCCCCTTCCTTCTATACTGAATTGTGCAGCATGTTGAAATTGTTTCATATACTAGACCTATGAGGAGGTTAGGTACCTACCAATTTAACCTGCACCCCCCCCTCTTTCCCCTATCCCCTCCTGTCACCCTTACAGGGAGAGGACCACGAATAATGCAGACTAAGCTGCCACTACAAAACTAGGATGAATCCATCCGTACACCTCCACAAGCCCTGAGGAATGTGGTGTAACTACTTCGATACCACAGAAACCGGTCGGCTATAGGGAGACCTGACCTAGTGCTCCAGTAAATAGCACAGCCAGGCCTCTCCCGTTCTAGATCCTTATAAATTGCAAGGAACCCACAAAATTCTTTAATGCTTAGTTGCAAAAGAGGAACCCACTGGAGAATCTAATACCTACTCTCCAGCCCTTTTAATATACAGTTCTGCACCTGCCCAACGGAGAAAACACAATAAAGAGTTTAGAATTTCTACCGCAAATGGCAGATACACATAGAGTCGGGACCGGCTTTATGTGTTTTTTAGCACGATAAAGTGTATTGACTTGCAAATGTGAGCTCAGCGAGCGAGATGTATCCATCCCTACTCATTTTAGCAAAAAACTGTGAGTTCTTAGTGCGACAAGAGTACTGGGAAACCCACAGTCGGAATACCCAAATCAGTCCCTTGTGTTCTACATGAGTATCTGGGTGTCATCCGCATAATTAGTGTAGGAGACACCCAGATAGTCAAGTATATCAAAGAGTGGTTTAGTAAAGACGTTGGAAAGTGTGGGAGATACGCAAGATCCTTGTGGGATTCTGCACGGGACGTGGGCTGGGTCAGCTGCAGCTAGGGAAGAGAAGACCCTCATGGTTCTGTTTGCTAAGAAGGAGCTGATCCATGATATGGCTGCATCCGAGAAGTGAGCAGCAATCCTGAGGTGGTGACAGAGGATTTGATGATCGACCAGATCAAAGGCTGCTGAAAGGTCAAGGAGGAGCAGGAGCGCCTGTTTGCCCTTGTCTTTCAGATCCTCGATTGGTCTATTAATGCTGTTTCTGTGCCAGTCTGGGATGGAACCCAGATTGTCTAAGCCCTAGAAGATTGTTGTTTTCGAGGTAATCCTGGATTTGGAGATAGGCCGCTCGGTCGAGGATTTTTAGAAGGTAAGGCACTGTGGTGATGGACCTGTAGTTAGAGGGATTACTGGGGTCAAGATTAGGTTTTTTAATTAATGGGATGACCCAAGCATCCTTGAGGTTGTCGGGTACAGTTCCCGATTCGAAAGATGCGTTAATGAACGAAGTAATGAATGGGGCGAGATCATGTGCAGCTTCCTTTATGATTGGAGCTGGGCAAGTGTCACTTTGGCAATTGGAAGGCTTGAGCTTTGTAATGATATTTTCTACTTCCTTGATGGTAAGGGGTGAGAAACTGAACGGTTTAAAGACGTGTTTGGGTGCGGGGGTTTTGTAGGACGTGGGGTTACCAGTCGAATCAGAAAGGAGGCTTTTTTTTTGCATTCATTTTGGTGTGAAGCAGGGCAATTTTGTCAAGCAGTGCCTTTTGAATATTAGCGCACCACTCAGTGTCAGGGGGTACGCGTATCAAGCGGTGCAACAGGAGACTCAAGTTCCTTGAGGATCTTCAGGAGTTCCTTGGTGTTTGATTGGGCTTGAATGATCCTTTTGTTGTACACTTCCTTTTTTGCAGCAAGGATAGCTTCTTTGTAGGTCAGGGAGGCTGACATAAGGTTATTTATGTTGATTAGCGAAGGTAAGCTTTTCCAGTGAGCCTCAGCTTTCCTTTTTTCTTTCAGCAGGTTGCGTAAGTACGGTGTGAACCAAGAATTGAGGTGGAGCCGTGGTTTTTGTTTGCGCAGTTTGATAGGAGCGATAGTATTGAGGGCTTTAAGCATGGCGCGGTTATAGGTGTCAGCTAATGCTGTGGGGTCCGAGCAGGTGGAGGACACTAGTTCAGTAGAGGGAGGATGAGAGGGAGTAGTTTCTCAACCGTGATGTCCTTTTTATTGCGTGTATACGTGGGAGGAGCAAGATTGGGTTTAACTATAGGTGGACTGGAGTTAATGGAGAAAGATATTTTGTGGTGATCGGACCAAGCGCACGGAGACACAGAGGTGACGTTAAGTGCACAATTGATGTCAGGAACCCAATCTAGAGTGCGACCCTTGATGTGGGTAGGCTCACTAACATGTTGGGTAACGCCAAAGTCGGCAAGGATATTTTCTAAGTCGGTGGCTTTGGGGTCATTCTTATCCTGGTAGCCTAGATTAAGGTCACCCAAAATAATAATTTGAGAGTTGGGCATAGTACTAGAGGCTAGAATAGATGAGATGTCTTCTACCAACGAAGAGGTAGGTCCAGGGGGCCTGTAGATAAAATGTACTCTGGTCATGTGATTGGGTGAGATTGGTAGTTTAATGGACAGTAGTTCTGCTGGGGGCAGTTTAAGGCTGTTGGCAGCTCTGAGGTTAAGCAAGCTCTTAAATATGAAGGCCAGTCTCCCGCCCTTAGTTTGGCTAGTGTCTCTGTCACACCTGATGATCAAATAGTTGTCAGGGGGAGGCCACCAGGGGGCGCAGGCAAGATGGCTGCCTGATCTTCAAGCTCCCCACATGGCCCCGGGAAACATGCCACAAGACATGCCTCAATGCTCCATGAGTGCCGACTCTCAGCGGAATTAGCGAAGGGGAACCTTCAAGGAACAAGAGGGAAGTTACGCGGAATCTAAAGGGTGCCGCCGTTCTCCCGCAACCTGAGTCCAGATCGCGGCCCTCCCCCTCCCCTAGGCGCTCTCCGCGACGAGATCCTGGTGCTGGCGTGCTGCGCTGTGGGAGGAGGAGCCGGGCCCTCAGCCTGCGCTCGCCCGCGAAACAAACGCTATCCGGCGTAATACTACGGAGCTACGGTGCAGGGCGGGTACCCGGAGGAGCTCCATTGCTTTCCGGCAGCCCACCTCCCCATAAGCAGCCTGCGGCGTGGGACCAACGAGTGCGGCAGCGATGACACCCGAGGAGCAGCGACCCCCCCACCGCCTCAGGTACCATTAATACACTTTGGCCCTGGCTGGCGTGGGAGCGCGCCTGGGCCCCACAGCTGTGACCTGCCCACATCGGCCCACACCCCCGCGAAGCACCTCCATCGCCACCACAGCGGAACACACCGCACATGACTCCCGGGGGGTGGTGACGGCCAACGGAGAAGCCCACACAGACACCTGAGTCAGGCTCGGGCCGTCGCGGAAGCGCGCCCGGGCCCTCTGCCTCTCAATCTGCCCATCTACCTGACCGGCTCCACTGGAAGAGGCCTGGCCACTGGACCTCACGGTTCCCACTTCGCACTGCACTGTGATCCCATTCCAGCGCCCCTGCACACCAACTGTATCTTGCCGCGCCGTGGCAGCCTCCACTTCTACAAAATTCCGCCGCCACCACCACAGCGGGGCCTGCCCAGCAGAGGAGCCCGCGCAAACGCTGGGAACAAGCCCGGGCCGTCGCGGGAGCGCGCCTGGGCCCCCCCCACCACCCAGCTTGCCCCTCAGCCTGGATGGGCCCCGTGGCCCCTGCTCCGCATTGCACTGTAGTACCACAGTGGGGCCCCTACTCACCAGCTGCAGTCTGTCCCGCACCGCGGGCGCTGCCCTGCGGGATCGCTACGTGGTAGCCACCCCCTGTACAAAGCGACGCCACCCCCCACACAGGGGGCTCCCCCCAGAATCCGCACTCCTACCGGCATCTTCTTGTGATCACCACTCCAGTACAGGGGGCCTGCCACATCGATGAGACACAAGGGGATAATTGAGGCCATACCGCGCCCCCAGCCACCCGCCAAGGCCCGCCGGGACCCCCCGGGGGGAGCTCCATAGTGGTTCAGTACACCCCAGCGACGTGCGGTTGGATCAGGGGGGGCCGCACATCTGGCGGACTTGCAGTGGTGCACCACAGACTAGAGCTCAAACCCTAGCATACGGCTCCATCATCTGAAAGATATCTACGAGGGCTCGATCCGGGAGGGCGAGACAGGTGGTCCAGAACCCCGTGGCTCCCCCAGAAGATACCCCGAAGGCTCCCGGCATCCCAAGGTGACTGGCACCCCATGAGTTGGAAAGAATCTCTAGCGAAATACCAGTTCACCCCAGGACACCACACGATGGAAACCGGCCCCACCGCCACACAGCCCCCAGACATGAACGCCATGCAGTGCAACATTCAAATGATCCTGGAGGAGATTAGAGGCATGAGGACGGACATGGGGGCCAAACTGGCGGACCTCACGGCCAAGGTCTCTACACTAGAAGACCGGATGGAAGGGGTCGAAAATAATCAAGTATCAACAGACCTCCTCGAAACCCAAATGGATGTTAAATTCAAGGAACTGCAACGCCGTGAGGAAGATCTCCGGCTCAAGGTCGATGATATGGAAAACCGGGAGAGGAGGAACAACTTGAGAATTTTCGGCCTTGAGGAGCCCAAAGGAGAGACCCCGGCGGGACTGGAGGGCAAAGTCCAGGACATCATCCGAATTGTCCTGGGGTCCGACTCGGGTGAAACCCTTCTCCTCAATAGGGTCTACCGGGCTGGCGGCGGAGGCAGGGGCCCACGCTCGGTCCTAGCAAGATTTCATTACTATAGAGACAAAGCTAGGGTACTGGAGAGGGCTAGAACTTTGCGGGACATTCAGCACGGCAACTCCAGAGTTACAATATACCAAGATCTCTCTGCCCTCACGCTCCATATGAGAAAAAAATGTGGCCCCATCACCAGATGGTTGCAAGAAATAGGAGTGCGATATCGCTGGGGCCATCCATTCTATCTGGCGGTCGAATGGCAGGGCCAGAGATACCAACTAGTCACGGAAACAGACATTCAGAGGGCCACAGATGACCTTACGGGCGACCAAGCGGGATCGTCTGGAGACCACAGTGGAACCCACAGAGATCGTGGTCGTGCCCCCCGTGGCCCTGACCCTTCTCATGGGAAGCTAAAAATCAAAGGCGCACACAAACACCGGAAGACCAGGCACCCCTCTACAGATCGGGGGGACCCCCCATGAGCACACGCGTGGCACCCAAGGCTTATTCTCCGTGCCAAGGCCCGACACAGGTCCTTCCACAGTCCTCGTAATCCCGAGGACCTTGCTGGGCAGAGTATGTTTTTTTTTTCCTCCTCCAAGGTTTGTGGGGAGATCTTTGTTCAAACGACCCAGGTTAGAGTCGAAATGTTGCCCACTTTTGAGGCTGGTTTTTGGTTCCATGGTGAGACACTTTGCGATCCTCCGTAGGGATCTGTTGGCGGCACGCAAGCCCGCACTGAGGCATACTCTAGGAGGGCTGATGCTTGTTGATCATACGCCAGGGTTGGAGGGTTAATAAGGAAGGGGACATCATCACCGGATCCCCAACACCAGAGGGCTGGCACGTAGTGAAGAAGGGCATGACACAAGGCGTTATATTCCAAAGTTCCTTTTTCCCGGGGCCGGGATAGCGACCCTGGCGGTTTGTTGCTCGCTTCAACCCCTCCTGGGGAGCAGGCGGCGAACGCCCCACAAGACGGGTAAGGGGGAGGGAAGGGGGGAGGGTGGGAAGGGGGTGGGTGCTTTTGACGGGGTTCAAGGGAAGGGGGAAATCCAGTTCAAGTCATGGACACTAATCTTGCAGCGGGTTCTAGGCAGCGGTCAATCCGAGGGGTTCACAGAGCACAAAACGACAGAGAAAAATGATTGAAGGGAAGATAGGCACGCTAAATGTCAAGGGCCTCAACTCCCAGAACAAATGGTCCCTTACGAGTGATATGTTCCGTAAACAACACCTGACAGTCCTTTTCCTACAGGAAACACATTATAGGCAAGGAAAAGAGTCAAAAATAAAGGGAAAAGAGATCGGTAGTAACTACTGGGCCTCCCATAGGAGTTCAAAGAAGGAAGGTGTGGGCATTCTCCTGGACAAGACGTTTCGTCTCACGGGAGTAGAAACCAAGAGGGGCTTTGGGGGCCGATTCTTAGGTATTAAGGGAACCCATGAGGGAGAACGCGTCACCCTGGCCACCCTATATGCACCCAACACAGGACAAATACGTTTCCTCACCCAGATTTTTAACCTCATGGACGAATGGGCAGAGGGCGCCATGATACTGGGAGGGGACTTCAACCTGATATCGGACCCCCGTTTGGACTGGTGGTCCGCAAATGGGGGGGTACCCAAGGGGATTTCTAAAGATAACCTGGCCATGCAAACCCTTCTGAGGGAACACTATTGGGTAGACGTTTGGCGCAAAACACATCCAGGCCAGGGCGGATACACCTTTTTCTCACCTCCGCACTGCACCTACACTAGAATCGATCTTTTGCTGATCTCCGAAGAGGGGCACGGGGTAGTGGAACAACAGAAAGTAGAAGCCATTACATGGTCCGACCACGAACTACTCATAGCCAACTGGTCTCTGCCCGTCTCCCCAAGATCTTCCTGATGGCGATGCAATGAAACGCTCCTCAGGGACCCAGTATTTCGGGACTCCATGAGGGAAGAATTGTTGGCCTATTTTGAGACAAATGACAATAGGGAGACCGATATGTCCATGGTATGGGAGGCTGCACCTTTAGGGGCCTCCTTATTGCAGAGGGCTCAAGGCGTAAACGGGAAAGAGGCCTAATTGAAAATAAAATCCGTGCAGAATTGGCCGTGCTGCGAGCTAGGCTGGGCCTCCCGGGGGTGGACCGTGGGGCTCTCCTAAAGGAGATGCAGGGCAAAAGACAGGAACTCCACATGGTCCTTATAGGGGAAGTTATTAAGAAAATTTGATATACTAAGCAAAGGTACTATGAACGGGGAGATAGAGTCGGGACCCTCTTGGCACAAAGAACCCGGGGCTGCAGAGTTGAGAGAGGTGTTGCTCACCTCAGGGACAGGACAGGCAGGATTCATAGAGGCCGGGAGGAAATTGTGGAATGCTTTGCCGACTACTACAGCAAGCTCTACACCAGACAGGCAGGCGAATCGCTGGACGATATCCGTTCCTACTTGGCCGAACACCCTCTGCCCAAGCTGTCAGAAGCGGAGCTAGAGGCCCTGGAGGGGGAGATATCGGAAGAGGAGGTGGAGGGCGCCATCAAGAGATTGAAAGCGGGCAAGGCACCGGGGGGTGATGGCTACACGGCGGACTTCTATAAGCAGACCCAATCTGTCCTGCTAAAGCCATTAGCTAAACTATTCAACCAAATCATAAGCCGAGATTCAATTCCGCCGACGTTCCTACAGGCCCTCATCACTGTAATACCTAAACCCGGCAAGGACCAGATGGAATGTGGGTCCTATAGACCTATCTCGCTCCTAAACTTGGACACCAAGATCTTTGCGAGAATCTTGGCCTCCAGACTGGAACACTGCCTTCCACACTTCATACACCCCGACCAAGCGGGATAAGTCCTAAATAGACAGGGCTTTGATAACATGCGGAAGACTCTCCATGTGCTCACCTCCAGGGCGGTTCGGGACGAGGGCGCACTCCTACTGGCCCTTGACGCAGAGAAAGCCTTTGACAGGGTCAGCTGGGCTTTCATGGGGGAGGTTTTCGCGACTATGGGCATGGGCCCGAGGTGGCTTGGCTGGATGTCTGCACTTTACTCCTCTCCCTCTGCCAGAGTAGTAACCAATGGAATGGAGTCGAGAGTATTCCCCCTCGAGCGTGGTACACGACAGGGCTGCCCACTGTCCCCGTTAATTTACGCACTTGTAATGGAACCGTGGGCGATCTCGGTCCGCAACGATGAGGCCATCAGGGGGGTACAGATAGGAGATACACATTGCAAAATCTGCCTCTTCGCAGACGATGCATTGCTCTACATTACAAAGCCGTCCATGACGGTCCCCAAGATGCTACAGGGTCTCTCACGTTACGGGGAACTATCAGGATGCAAGGTTATCCTTGAGAAGTCGGTGGCATTTACAGGGGGAAATCTATCAGACTCGGAGGTAGCCAATGTGAAAGGACTCCCCTTCACTTCACGGGAGAAGGGATTCTGATATCTGGGGGTCCAGGTGACGCGCAACCCTGAAGACTTATACTCGGCCAACTCCCCCCCCCCTCTGGGCAGCAATCAGAAAAGACGTGGAAAGGTGGGCAGGGTCGGGTCTCTCCTGGATGGCACGCCTTAATCTTATAAAAATGGTTGTTCTCCCAAGTTCCTATTTCTCTTCCAAATGCTCCCGGTGCTGATCCCTAAAACATTTTTCACGGAAACTAAGCGGGTCCTTCTCAATTTCCTCTGGTCGGGCAAAAAACATAGGATCTCTTATGAGGTGCTAACCAGATTGAAGGACGACGGCGGGGTAGGATATCCCGACTTGGAAACATACCACAGGGCCTCCCAGCTAAGGATCCTGCCCGACCACTTTATCCCCGGTACAGAAAAACAATGGGTGGCCATGGACATTAAGGTTCTCGCGCCTGTCACAATAGAAGAGTGGCTCTGGGTCCCCAGGAAAAACATCCCTAGAAGTGTCCTGAACCACCCAGTCTTGAAGGTACTGTGGTCCCTATGGCGGGAGGGAGGTTACTATCGCTGGCTTACGACCTGGCCCTCCCCACTGAGTTGCATCTGGGCCCCTCCTTTTTAGCCAAGATAGCAGAACCAGCGGCATACCAAAAGTGGTTCGAGGCCGGCCTTAGTAGGACCGGCCACCTCTGGGTGGGGGGCACGTTCCTACCGCTGAGTGATCTGGAGGAAGCCCTGGGAATAGGTACCCTCTCTCCCTTCCGTTATCTCCAACTTAAGGGAGTTCTCACTGAACCATCATGGGGGGATACCCTCAGGAGGGACCTTACAGACTTTGAGAAACTTCTCCTCTCTGCCAGGGGCTCCAAGGGGATAATATCTCGCCTTTATAAACTCCTTCTGTTTTCCGTCCCAAGAGACCCACCACCGGCACGCACACAATGGGGAAGGGACCTGGGAGTGGAAATCGATGATAAAAGATGGACAGAAATGTGCAGGAGGGCTCATAGATCCACGGCCTCACTCCAATATCGTCACCAGGCACTCAAAGTTCTCCATCGATGGCATTACCCCCCACAGAGGATTGCTAGAATGAGGCCGGGATATGATCCACACTGTTGGAAATGCAAGACCGCGAGGGGGGACTATATCCATATGTGGTGGGGGTGCCCAGCGGTCCAAAAATATTGGGGAGAGGTGTTAACTTGGATTAAAGGAGTTGACGGGGTTGAACGAACTTTTTGCCCCTGGCTTGTCCTCTTCGGAATAGACTCCGGAGATGGCCAGGAGGACACCCAAGACCATATGCTGCAGACTATGCTGGTGGCGGCCAGGTGCTGTCTCGCACAGAAATGGAAAAGCCCCGGAATGCCGGGGGAAACAGTATGGGTCACCAAAGTGCGAGCCATCTACGATATGGATTTCCTAACGCATACACTTGACGAGTCTAAGTCGAATATTGAAGAGAAATGGCTGCCCTTTTTCGATAAATACGGACGCCCCGCCTAGGGTGACACACCCCGCCCGGGGGCCCCTCTCTCGAGGGATATAGGCAGCTGCCCACTGCCTCGAATGCGAACTTTCTGAAACTGGGCTCATGACCTTGGCGTGCTAAGTAACACATTACGACAACACCGTTATGCTCTTCAAGAACCCGGAGCACGAAATGAGAACTTGAACTGGAGGAGGGTGGGGGAAGGGATATGAGGGGGGTAGGGGTGGGGACGTGTTATGATTGGTTCTTTTGCTATTTTGTCCTCAAATATGCCTTGTGATGTTATAACACATGCAGAAATTAATAAAATACGATTTTAAAAAAAAAAATAGTTGTCAGGAATGGCCAGGGTCAAGGTGGGACCAGAGGCTGCATGCAGCCAGGTTTCCGTTATTGCAAGAAAGTCGAGGTTTTCAGTGACAATGAAATCTGCAATATCTAGGGCATGCGCGGGGATGGAACGTGCGTTGATGAGCGCACCTTTGAGATTAGTGATCGTGGTGTCATGTGCATGGGAGGCAGTGTCAACCATCGGAGTCGAGTGGACTATGGTTTTGTTCTTGCAAGAGTTAGACATTTTGTCGGTCACAAGATTGTTCCGGTGGTAGGACCAGTGATGACATCTAGAGGCTAATCTTTGATTTCTGACTGATGAAGCACATGGAAGGCTGGGTAGATGGGGCAAGGTAGATGAGGGGTGGTAAGGCAATGTTGTGCAATTGGCGGCGGAGTATGCCTGGGGTGGAAGGGATAGAGAGATAGCAGCCGGGTTCGGTATGTGTAAGCCACGCACAATCTTTTGATGTGCAGGTGTAGCTGAGTTGTTAAGTTTTGGTGCTTGCTGGCGATGTGGGTGGCGCAGGCGCGAGCCGAGCCTTGAATTTCTAGAGAGAGTAGGGCAAGGTTGATTGGGGGTAGGTTTGGTAGCGAAATGACGTAACCAAAGGGCTGGCTTGTTTGGATAGGGATTAGGATCTGTCATGGTGGATACGAACTGTGGTTTGGGAGAAGATGTGGCACTGTGTAACAGTTAGGGCAGGGCGTTAAGCTGTGTACTACTGGTACAGAGAAGTGACCACGTTAAAACCTGCATGGTGATCAGTAGGTAAGCGGCCGGGTGTAGAATAGGCAAGTGTGCATGCTTAAGTGCACTAGCATGTGTGGATAATAGGTGATGGTGAGTATCACCGGTACTGTGCATTTTAGATACTCAGTAAGTGGTAGCGTGAAGCCAAGGTGGGCAGAGGGTTAACAACCTAAAACACGCGTCAGAATCTGTTGGGTAGAAGAGTGCCGTAGGATGCAGGATGGGCTGGTGCACATGGAATAGCAACTGGCATAAAGAAGGCAACCTATGGGTGCGCAGTGGGCAAAGTAGGATACAATTCACAAGCATCTCCTGGCATAGTCAATGCAAATCAGTTTAGTTATCAGAGTGCGGCATGCGCATCAGAGTGCACGGTGAACACGTTGAGCATAGCATGGAGCAATAATGGGTGGCATGGCAAGTATTTAGCGGTTAAAAGTGGCGATCGACCGCTAGAGGCACGGTGCCCAGGCTGTTGCACATTGACTGTCCTAGTGTGAATGCCAAAGCAGGAATGGGAACCGACCACAGTAATAGTAGATACAGATCAAATAGGCTAACAAGGTGCATGTGCAGCAAGGCTAATGTAGCAATCGACGACTAAAGGCACGGAGACCAGACTATACAGGGGACAATACGACAATGACTGGTAAGGCACATGTATGACTGCTAAAGTGGCGACCGACCGCAAGAGGCACGGTGCCTGCCCATTGAAAGTCCTAGTGTGAATGCTAATGCAGTGACTGGCAACTGCTCAATAGAGCATTGACGAGTAATACACATTGACTAACCTAATATAAGCAAGGGAGTATGCACAGGCATGGGAATGGCAACCATGCAATAAGCACAGTAAATACAGTCGATTAGGCTGGCGAGGTGCATGTGCAGCAGAGCAAATGTAGGCCCGACCGCAAGTGGCACGGTAGTACTGCTATACAGGGGATAGTTCAATTTGACTAGCATGGATCGAAGTCGGGCACGAGACATCAACCAGCACGGTGCAGTGTGCAGCACAGATACATGGAGCACAATAGGGATTAGGTTGCACCCGTGAGACGCAACGTGAATTGCAGCACTCAACATCTTTCAGATTAGTATTACAGTTATCGAGGCAGATAATAATTAAAGGAGCAGGTGGAATAACAGACATCATAGCTACAGTTAGACGGGACATTGTTCCGTACTTAAACCTGTAGTGTCAATAAAGATGAGAAAACGCGGCCAGAGGGCGTTTCGAAGCGCGAGTAGGAGGCCGAAAAGGGCCTTGTTCGAGGTGAGTTCTGGAGTCACAGTACCTTATGGGGGCAGCTCTCCTCTCCGAGGTGCAGAGTTGCTGGCAAGAGGCAAGTGCCAGGCTGGGACAGGCAAAACGCCTTGTTGTGTCGGCCTTAGTGATGGAGGCCAGCTTACACCTGCCGGTTGCTGGTTGGGCCAAATGAAGGTGAAGGCAGCCAATGAGAAGGTGGCAGCTGCCTATGTGGACACAGCAGAGAGACCGAGACCTAATAGCATATGACAGCCATCTTGGAATGGCTTCCACGTAGTCCAGCGAAGCAGGAACACGTGAAAAAAGCACATTAAAGCACTAAAAGGCGTGGGGCCGATCAGGCAGCAGGATAAATTCGTATTTTGTAGGACACAAAGCGCAATGTCAGCGCTTTTCGCTCGTGCATTCAATGGTGGATTTAAGAGGTTGGAAGTGCCCACTGGCCTACCTCTAATGTGGAAGGAAGCTCTGGCTTCCCTCCTACAGCGATGCACTGCTCCTGCAGTGTTGGAGGGGCATTGTCCTGGCAGCAAGACACCTCTTCCATTCGGAACGGGTAAGGTAACCTGCTGCCAGGACAATGAGCGTGCCGAGCAGGAATTGCGCAGCACACATTGTCCTGCCAGTGAGACACTTTTGCCATTGGGCACCCTCTTTGAGAATGGGAGAGGTATCCCAATGACAAATGTCTCTGTCTGGCTCTCAAAAGAGCTACGGGGGGAGTCAGCTTGGCCACCCCCTTGCGACTCTCTCGCTCTTTACTCCACTGCTTGGAGCGATTTGAACACAGGAAAACATAACTTAATTTTAATCAGTCAGAATCTTGTAGAAAAAAAAGTTTGGAGATATATGGCATTTAAAAATCTATTCCAATTATACTTGGTCACCCACTACACTACATTAACCAATGGTTTCTGCCTTTGAATTGAAGGAAAAATCAGACAAATTGCTGGCATTGCAGTGTATCTGGTCCTTTCAGCCATGGCTTTATAGTTCAGCTAGGTCAAGTCAACATAGCCCAAAATGTCAGGTATCAGGGGGTGACAAAGTCTGGTCTGCTCAATGGACGTTGCACCACTGTTTCCATGTGTTATTGTAAATGTACATAAAAATGTTGTGTGCACACAGTGTATGTCAGTGGAGGTGCTGGGTGCATTTGTGTGTGTGTGTGTGAGTGAGAGTGTATGCAAGCATATGTGTGTTGACTTTTGTGTCTGAATGAATGATAAATAATGCATTGTTTGTATGTTCGACTGGAATTAAGTTTTTGAATGTTATGTTGTGTCACTGGGTGCATGGCAGGCCGGCTGAAGATGTGTGGGGCCCCAATTGAATTTTAAAGATACGCCACAAGTCTTATGAAAGTTATAACAGAGCGTCAGCAATGGACTCTTGTGGTGTAGTAAGTAGTTTAGTGTTGTCCCTCGGGTTTAGGTTGTTTGACCGAAGTACAAAACCACGGCCGAATTAACTGTAGTCATTTTCGCTGCAAATATGATTTTACCTCAGTAAAAAAAAAAAAATGTCCCCTCAAACCACCAGTACACCCATAAACCCCCCCACTTACCTTTTCTCCATCCGCTGCCTCGCCTGTAACCTGCAGCGTCAGATCCATCCCGTTAACACAGGTCAGATATGATGCTGCAACGTCCCTTTTCTTCTTTTTATTTTGTTGGGTCTCCTGCCACAAATGCTGAGGAAGCGGGGGACACCCCCGCAACCGCCGATGTCCAAAAATACCGAACATGGGCTGAGGGAGCCACCGCTGCTCTTCATGTTCAGTATCTTCTGCTTCAAACTAATGGTGGTGACTGAATTCTGTCAAATCTACCATTCGACCAATTTATTTTTAACAATTTGGCAGAAACAATCCCTCACAGCCACCATCCGCCCTCCCTTCACCCCACCACTTTCTTTCAGTTGTCGTGTCCCCCCAACATTTTCAGCAAGGTTACTCCAAGGACTGTCTGTTTGGCGCCTATTAAAATAAATACCCATCACCAAAGGTCCCGCCACACTGAGCGAGCGAGCGAGAAGGCTCTTTCTTAGATGCTCTAAAGCAGAAAACTGCCTCTCGAGCCTCAGATTCTGTGGAGGATGGGGGAGGGTATTATTTTCCCACTTCAGTCTTCCTCAACCTCATGGACTAAGGAAAGATTTCAAATCTATGGACAAAATGTGCTTTTTCATGGATTTCCCAGAGAAACACCCCATTAAAAGGAAGCACATAGTTACAGAAGACACTGGACCTCCTAAAAAGACAAGATGGCCTACTCCACCTGTAGCCGACGATCTCATAGAGGTAGAGGAGTTTACAGATGAGGAAGAGGGCACATTAGATGAGTGTACAAATGTTGACCATGAGGACTTCCCTGTGCCCTCCCCGCATCTTATTGATGACACAATTTCGTCAGCTCCTACAGATGATCATATTTTGTATAATGATCTTCTAATGAAGGCAGCGGAACACTTTCAAATGGAGACACACCAGTCCGAGGAGGACACTGATTTCATTGAAGAATTCCCAGTGAGATGAAACAGATAGGACAGCTTGGACCTATTCCATATTCCCCTATTACAATCAGTAACGAGGAGGATCACTCCCTCACTGGTTACTCCAGCACTCGCCATTGCAGTTAACCCACGCAGAGAAGCAGTGTAGCCCTGCACCAGTGGACCCTTTCTATATAAGGGAGCCTCTTATACCAGACTTGCACGTAATGTCGACAACTCGTAAACGAGCTGGGGCACATTTAACATCTTCAGAATCCCCATCCGATAAGGAGAGCAAAACAATCTATGCCCTGGAGATGAAGGTAGCAAGCTCCTCTGCATATCTACCACTGTGCTGATGGGCAGCCATGACCGTACTGTGGGCATCATGGACGTTCTGGTAAGGGAGGCCCAAGAACCTCTAAAGTCACCAATGCTCAAGGTTCTGCAGGAGTGCAAGCAATCTACAAATGCAGTTATTACAAATGCCCTCGATTCAGCTGAAACAGCGGACAGACGGATTGCAGAGGGAACTGTTGTCAAAAGACATACTTGGCTGCGAGGGCCAGCGTTCAGACCAGAAACTCGGGCAAAAACTCTCCTGAACAGGCCAGTTGAAGACAATGGGCCTCATTACGAGTGTGCTGGTCCGGTAACAACGGTGCCGGTAAGGCTACCGGCACCGTTGTTACCGGACCGTCCCACTCCGAGTCTGCGGGCGGCTGCCGTCCCACCCGCCAGGCCTGACCACAGACTTTCCGGAAAGCAGAGGTGCCGGTGCTTCCGTCATCCCCATTCCTATGGGACTCAAAAGGGAATGGTGTAACATTTTTCCAGCGCCTGACTTTCAGGAACACCAGGGTCGTAATAACCCAGTGTTTCAGCGGCGCTGGAAAAATGCACAAGTCCGGTAGCAGCCTGCCGGTTTTGCCGGCACGGCTATTGCCGGACTCGTAATGAGGCCCAATGTTCTTTTCAGAAAATGTGTTACTGAAACCCTAGCTAAGGCCAAAAAAGAACATGAAGCTATCAGTTGATTAGGTCAGATCACAAGTAACCCTTTCAGCAGAGAGGATTTCAAGCTTTTCGATCCCAAAGTTATCCACGGACAGCAACTCAGTCAACCTATACACCAAGCACGGTTAATTGGTTTTCACACCAAAGCCAACGGAGCCCTACACATCAGCTTCCAAAGGCAGTTTAGATGGGGGAGAAGCTGTGGAAGAGGTCAATCCTCAAGAGCAGCGGTCTCTGCCACCAAGTAATAACACCCTGGTTCACGTTCCCTTCCATGTTATCCCGCTAGGAGGTCGAATAACATTGTACACCAATGCATGGGAGGACATGGCTTCAGACAAGTGGGTCTTAGCCACCTTGGCAGGGGGGTATTGCATAGAATGCGTTGGAATACTGTGCAATCTACTCCCAAGGAACAGAAGAATGCCACCAGACATTCCACAGCTTCTTCAAGCAGAAATTCAGGATTACTTAAAAAGGGAGCAATAGAGCAAGTCCCGCTGTTAGGGGCTTTTACAAAAGTTGCTGTCTGTGACAGAACTTAGGAAAGCCCATCTTGGGTGAACAGGGTTACACTTCTTAGGTTTGGCCTGAACTACCCTCAAACGTTTGGTAGCAATGGACAAGCTGCCAGGCTTAAACTAAGGTGAGAGGAGGGCTAAAGTCGGTACACAGAACTCAGAGCACACCTTGGTTCAAGAAAACATCATAGACTGTAGTTATATAGAAAATAGAGATGGATTATATACACCAAGGAACACTGTTGTAATTTAAAGCTCAGGTAAATACTAGGAAACATGCAGTACTCTTAGAACACTTACAATACTCTTAGGATAGTAAACCACAGGTGTAGTTACATTAGAATAGCTTTTAGGATAACAAATCACATATTCAACCAACTTAAAACATATATGCAAACTTTTCAAACTCTTTATAACTTTGATCCCAGTCTATCTTAAGAGTCCAGCCCTATATGTTATGAGTCACTCAAAATCCATACGGATCACTGGGCCACCACTGACGAGGAGATAGGCAGGAATAGGGCCACAAGGCCAAGTACAGTGTTGAGAGAGATAGTATCCAGCAGGATTCACTAGTCACAGGTAAGCTCGAACGTTGGTTAAAATATAGCTCAGGGAGGTCAGGGTGACCCTCTGAAGGATTGCCCCAAGGACCTGTGTTCTAGGGCAGGCGGTTTTACCGTAAGAGCACACTTTATTTATTTATTTAAATTCTTGATAGAGCGCCAAATCGCCCGCAGGCCTCACGGCGCACAATGGGTTATTGTTAGGGAGTTTTACACAAGTTACTCTCTGGGACAGAACTTATGAACAGGGTTACACTATTAGGTTTGATCTGACACAATAAGGGTTGGTAGAATGGTGAGCAAGTCCAATAAGTAGGATAATATAAGATCACTTTATAATATTCTTTGGATAGTAACCCACAGTAGTAGTAACCTTAGAGTAGCATATGTGGTAACAAATCACTTAGTAAAACCATCAGAAACAGTTGTGCAAACTGTTTGAAACTTTTATAACTTTTAATAGCTTTATTCCAGCCTGTTTTAATGAGTCCATCTCTATCTTATGTGAGTCTCTGGGCCGCATTACACGGATGGCGGTAAGGGTTTACCGATACCGGTAAGGGTACCAGTGCCAGTAAACCCTTACCGCCTTACTACGAGGTCCCTTTGTGGGACCCTACCTTAACAGCTGGTTTTACCAGCCGTTAAGGACAGGACCCGCAAAGGGACCTACGAGGTAATTACGGTACCGCAATTTGCGGTACCGTAATTACCGCCTTCCCCATTCCCATTGAGCCCTATGGGGGCAAAATTGGGAATGGGGAAGTGCCATGGTGAATGGGGAATTACCGCCCCCACACACCTTGGAATAGGGCGGTAATTCCGCCATTCACCATGGCGGACTCGGTAAAATACCGGCGGCAACCATGGCACTAATAGCGCCATGGTTACCGCCGTCTGTGTAATGAGGCCCTCTGTGTTCAGCAGGTTCACTGGGCCACCAGTGGCCAGAGTTGGAGCAGGAAATGCGGGAAAGCCGGGTCAAAGGTTCAGTATGGCAGAGTCCTGCAGTAGTTTCTTCCAGTATTGCATGTAAGTAAAGTTAGTTTTACAAAAGGCAAAGCAGTCTGTGTGGTCCCTTGTCGGTTTGCCCCAGGTTGGTCCTAAGGCAGGGTTAGAGTACAATGGTTGGTCCACCCCAATGTAACTCTATAGGCGACTTGGAGGGGTGCGAGATAAAGCTACCTGCAGTCCCCAGGATCACCTGATCATGCAAGCGACCCACAGGGAAATTGTATCAGGTTTTGGGCAGTACCTTCAGGTGAAGAAATAGTTGCTGCAAGATGGTTCCAGCGGTGAGGTGACAGTAGCCACGGTCATTGG